>NC_090813.1:138733492-139086825 GCF_000390325.3 Nicotiana tomentosiformis
CAAATAGAAAGTGTGAATCTTGTTATAAAAATAGAAGATAAAATCTTACCTAAGATCAACAATGTCTCAAGAAAGATTAAATGAATTAACTATATTGTCAATTGAGAAAGACTTATTAGGAGATATTGATTATAAGAAAATTATTAGTAACTTTGCATCTAAAAAAGTTAGAAAAATTGACTTCAAATAATAAAAAAAAAATTAAAATATTAAGGCCCTTCATTAAAGTTTGGCTTTAGATTCCAAAATAGGTCGCCGCCCCTGGTTGAGTGGTCCATAATTTTTGGTTGTCACTTGTGCCTTTGCTTCCGAATAATGCATCCTTTTCAATGGGGACAAACAGGGCCAGTTTAAATGGGACAATCACCTAATCAACTTCCTTGCGCACATGACAAACCAACAATGTGTTTCAAAGTCCATCTCATATTACTACTGCGACGTGATTGGTAGATTTCGAGCAAATTAAAGAACACCAGAGAACCTGCATTAAACCCTTGAGTATGCCAATTTGCTTCTGTCTAGTTCTACACATACTTGTCTTTTTATTATATGAGCTTAATAATGTTTCTATACCCTAATAATAGGTAATTGGTTGTAAAGATAGGATGTAATAACCTGAAAAATAATAGCTAAATAAACTGTTATAACAAGTTAAATTGTAATAATAGTATAAAAATTCTTTATATTATTAGCATATATAACTTAAACCCTACAAAAGATATGTTAAAAAAGAGAAGCATGAGGAGATAGGTGTAGAGTTTTTTTCAAAAAAATATAAAGAGTACGAGCGGGGGCAACAACGTCCTACTAGTATTACGGACGGTAAAAACCTAGATGTATTTGGTGTTATCAAACCAATAAATGAAAAAAAAAATATTTATTGATATATAATTTTTAACTATTTGATTTGGTGTACATACCAAATGCACCTAAATTATGTCCATTAGAGATGGTGGCAGAACAAATCTTTGTGAAAGAATCTTTTTTCTTCTTTTTCTTTTTTGAACAAGATATGCTTCAAGTGCAATTGCCGCTTTGTTCTTTTTAATTCACACTAGTATACGTATGCGCGGTCAATTTCAAGATTCAGCTTATTTTGTAAAGCTTATATGAGAGAATGCTAGCATATTTGGCACACTGACATGTTATAATAATTAATACTTATAAAAGACAAACCAATATAAAAACCTAGTTCATTGTCTAAATTTGTTAACCATAATTTTTAGCATTATTTAATTAGTTACTATATTTATTTTACAAATTAATCAAAATCATAAATATACTCAAACAATCCCTATCATCCTCTTTTATGTTTACTATAATATTTTTAGTTAATTTTGTATTTAGTGTTTTATCTATAATTCAAATAATAATTTTGAACTACTTTTATTTTATTTTCAATATGATATATTAAATTGTAGTTTTAACTATTGATATTATCTACATATGAATTTAAATTATAGTTATTTTTATTCAATATCTATTAAGATTTCAGTTAGACGGTCTTACCTGTACAATATATTTTTCTGAATCATAATTCAAAGACTTTCTCGTATCAAATTCGAGGGCAAGTGCACAGATAGCCATTCTCAGGAAGTTGTTTAGGGATTAGTCAGTACTTATTTTGTCCTGTAATTTTAAACTAAAAAACATAACTTCAGGACAACTTAGGACATTTTTGTCTTGAAGAATTGAATTGCAAAACTGAAATTTAGGACGCACTGATTAATTTCTAAATAGCAGCCCTTCAGAGTGGCTGTCTGGTGTCATTTCTATCAAATATCAAATATGCTTATCCTTGTTCCATATTTTTTATTGTGATTGCATGTTTAATTACTTTATCATATGATTGTTTATTAGTTTTTCACTTATCTCCTTGCCTATCACTCCTTTTTAAATATAATATAAATAAATATTTTTACTTATTAAATCTAAATGATTTTAATACTCTTATTTTATTACTCAAAATTGCTTCATTATTAAAATTTATAAAATAAATTTTATTTCAACCGCTATAAATAATGTAAATCAACAGAGATTTCAACCGCTATACTCTTATTCTTTACTTGATTGCTTGAACTTTTCGTAACTTATAAACAAAGATTTGATTTACTATTATTTCATAAATTAGACGGATATTTTAAAACATTATATTAAAATTATATACAAAATAAAGTTTTCCTTCTAACTTTCCAATAATATGGATGATCTTATAAAATAGTTGATATATTGTTTTTTATTTTAGCCTCTTAACGCATTTTTATACTCAGACACATCTTTATTCAATGGCCTGATTAAAATCATCTTGAGATTCCTAAAATTGAAAAATCAAATGGGTTAATAGAAAACATTAACATAGAAAAGAAATTTTGCTCACGCATTTTATTTGTGCCAACATCATTACAATCTATTCCACAACAGGGATTAGTCTCCTTAATTTGCTGAGCCTTAACAACAGATAGAGTTTCAATGGGCTGGAGAAATCTTTTGGTACAACAAAGGATAGAATAAAGAGCATAGTTCCTTAATTCCTTTCTAGTGTCTCATCCGGAGAATAGCCATTAATAATCGATGTGCCATCTTCTTACGAAATTTCGAATACAAAAAGAATTTAAAATTAAATTGATGAAGAGTAAAATTAAAGAGCTTATTTCCTCTAGTTATTTGTTAGCATATTCAAAATATAAAATGGGAAAATGCCTATGATGACAGTCATCAACAAATTAAGTGATACCATAATGATGTACTATTTGTACATTGTTTACCCGATAAAAGGATGACAATTGAATTTATACACGGTTCTAAAGATATATAATATAATTCAGTACAAATTGAGAAAATATATAAATGAATATCGAAATAGACTATAAAAGAAATGAACGCAAACCGAATGAATGAATTAGCCTAAGCCTTCAAGTTTTATCACCCTCAAACTGAATAGAGAGTAACTGATAGTAGAACAATATGACTAAATATCAAAACCAGAAAAAGATAGTATATTGCCTTATGTTCTATGAATCTGAATCAATATGCCTTACAAATAATCAGACCCCCCTTTATATAGTGGGGAGGTCTTATTCTTAATATAATTTTTAAATACAGGAAGGAATCCCATGATAGATTAATTAATTGACCTTTCATTGATATGCGCCGTGATTTCTGCCGAGATTCTCGCCCAATTGCGAATATTCCGGCTTTTTATTTTTTGGCTCGATAAGCTTTCCTTGATCGAGGCCTCAATCGGTCTCTATTTAGCCCGATCTCGATCTTGACCGATCTCTATTTTGCTCGACCTTGATCTTATCCGATCTCGATCTTGACCGGTCTCAAACTTTCTCGACCTTGATCTTAGCTGATCTCGATCTTGACCGGCCTCAAACTTGCTCGACCTTGATCTTAACCGATCTCGATCTTGACCGGTCTTAAACTTGCTCGACCTCTGGGCCTCGATCTCGGTAACCTAACTTCGCATCATGACTTTGACCGTATACAGATAGTTCCCTCGTTTCTCGAAAAGATGATGACGAGAAACGATATGAATTTTTGAACTCTGACTCAGTGGGTGACGACATCAGCGAAGAGCCCGATTATGACGTATGTGACAAATGTCCCATCGGTTCAGTTACCAAGGCATTAAATGCCTGTTAGTCGTTGGTCGGCCACTGCTAGTTTTGAATCGTCATTACCAGGCTATAAGTATTCAAACCGTCATATTCATTCAAAACTTTTCACTCAAAACTTCTTCTCTACTCTTGCATCTTCTTCAAAAAATCCTTTTGCTTCACAATTCTCACACCGCATACAACCCTAATTCTCTATTCCTTTGATCATCAATAGCAAAAACCTCCCAAACAGTGCCGCAAAAAGAGGCCACTTCTTTATCACCACCCGCCGGCGGCGGGGATATGGTGGAGCCTCACCCTGAGGAATTTATTCCTGTAGGGTGCTCAACCGTTATCGACTTTAAGGTTGAAAAACCTTCTTCGGTACCGGACCGATGTGAGTCGATCTCGAGGTACCCATGCACAATCACCGAGAAAATCCTCGACAAAGTAAAAAAGGAGTGCGACTGGGGCGAAAAGAACGTGGTAGTCCCATCGCATGAAGAGTCAATTACTACACATGTGGAGAGGTTCTTAAGTGTTTATACTTATCCCTTCACGTTGGGTCTCTTAGACCCTGTCATCATCGCCTTTAGCAAGAGATATGACATGACCCTCGGCCAGATCCACCCTTCTTTTTGGAGAATAGTGATTCCCCTCTGATTCTTTTCTAGCAAAATCGAGGGGTGTCTTTTCACCCTCGATCACCTCATGCGCCTTTACAGTACCCGACTCTATCAAGGAGGGCTAATCAAACTTGCTCGTCGAGCCACCAAAGCACCGTTCTCGAGTATAGACGAGACTCGTGACCGAGGTTGGATGGGCCGATTCGTTCGAGTTAGAACTTCGGACCTGATCCCTGCTGATGACATGTCGTTTCTTGAGAAATAGAGCATGAATCCTGAATACTATTCCCCTTCGAACGTTTAATTTTATGGTTCTGCCTTTAATTTTATTGATCCACTTTTTCTATGCTTGTTACAGTTGTGGCCCGGATGCCAGAACCAATTCCAGAACTTAAACAATGGGTTGAAGGTCTGGTGCTGCAGAGACCGTACTCCGAGCGCGCTTGGATGGAACTATCGAAGGGTTGATGGGAGGCCCATAGTCATGGTAAGTCTCTTTCTTAGATTGTTTATTGTTTGATCTTTTTCTCTGCTCCGAAGCAGGTCAAAGAGAAGAAAAGAAAAGAGGCTCCGAGTTCCCCTGTCTCGGAAAAGAAAAAACCGACGAAGAAATCTCGCAAGCCCAGGGGGGCTCCGGTATTATGCCTCCGTACTCGATCCGCCGATTAAGGGATGAGCCCGAAGAAGGAGAAGAGGAATTAGCCTATGTGCGGGCTAATATTGTGATACAACAATCCTCCGAATCAGCGGAGGTTGATAAGGGAGCTCTAGCCATAATTCCTGAACAAGGAAAAGCCGAGGCTATCCCGTCCCGACCTGAGATGGTCGAAGGAGAGACATGGGGCATGACTTCTCGGGCAGCAGAAGATATCTTGAGGGACGAGCTCGGGATAATCGACATTACTGGATCCCCTCAGATTTTGGATGCTATGATCCGTGAGGCTAACATGTTGGAAAGTCGATCTTACGAGGGTGTTTAGGGGTCGACTGATATTCATGGCTTTTTGGATGGGCTCGAGTCTGCTGCCTCGGAGGATATTATCGGGTTCGGTGGATTACCGGTACCGAAGAAAGCATCATGGTCGGGCGCTATCGGGTCTTCATCGAGCCCAAAGCTAGTAGACCGATTCCCGACCCCGAGTGCTAATCCCGATCGTAGGCGGAAAATAGTTCTCTCCATCCCGGAGGATGCCCGGGTTTTCTCTCCCCCGTGGGGATTGCTAGTTGCCTTCGGTCATTGGTGACCAAAGAGGATCAAGCCGTAATAAATGCGGTAGGAGCCGTTTGCCTTTTTAACGAGGCCCAACATGCTCTAAATCGGGTAACCTCGAGGTTATCTCTACTGTTTCTTTTACATTTAGAGTTGTAGATAATTCTAACATCTTCTTCCTTGTTTGCAGGCTTCGGTGTTGCATAATGAGGCTTTCCTCCAAATTCGGGAGGAGCATGAGGCTGAGGTTTGGAACCTCACTGAGAAGAGTGACACCTACAAACTCCTTAGTGAGAAGCTTCGGGTAGATTTGGCAACGGCTTGGGATGAGCACGCCGAGATAGTTGAGCAGGTATTTCGAGTACTTCATGATAGTGAAGATGAATTGGAGATAACTACTAATGATCCAATTCTGCAGGCCCAACAGAGGTTATAACAAATCGGATGGCTCCAAACGCAGGTAGATGTGATACAGGCCGAGACGGAAGAGTTTAAAAAGATCATGGACATTCTAGCCTCGAAAAAGGAGATCGTCCAAGCTCAACTGGAGTCGGCCGAGACCCAGCTCCAAGCTGCGAAAGAGAAGGCCTCGGTGCATATCAAGGAGCTTCAGCATCGGTTGGATTTGGCCATTTCTGATAAGGCAAGCTTGGCCAGTGAACTCGAAGTGGCCAGATCTGAGATGACCGAGACTAACAAAAGAGCTGATGCTAAAGTGGCCCAGTTTAGGGTCGATGTCGAGGTCAACCAGGCCAAGGGCATGGTTGAACATGCGAAATGGCAGGCTCGGAGGGAAGCTCTCGAGGGGGTCAGTGCCCAGGGCTTCAATATTGTGGCCGAAATTGAAAATGCCAAAGCGGAGGAAGCCAGGGCCCGAAGGCTGGCCTTCCCTGAGGAAGACTCTGAGAGCAGCTCAAGTGAATACGAAGACAGAGAAAATCCCGAGGATGGTGATGCAACCTCTAATGAATACCAAGCCACTTAGGACATTAGGTTTTTTCCTTTTGCATTTTTTCTGAGGCCATTGTTTTGGCCGTTGTAAATTTAGGTCGATTTGGCCTTTGTAAAAAACTATTGTGTATAAATATATGGCTTTTCTTGCCCTTTTGGCTTTCATAATTTTCCTTTGCTTTATTTGTATTTACAAAGGTTGAAAATGCCTTAGCATGAAATAGTAAGGTTGTGTTCGAGGGTTTGAACAAATCTTGCCTTTGTTTCCTTTCTTAAGTTAGAGATTTTGCCTAGGGTAGCCTTTAGGATCGGTTGTCTGAAGTTCTAACATTTTCGAAGGCCTATTTTTGTTACGGATTCCAGACGTCTCCGAGCCATGTTAAATCGGTCGTAGCCTTTTAGTTCGGTAGTACCCATTGGGCTTGTTCTCCCGTTTTATCTGGGCTTGCCCGAGATATTAGTTCCCGAGTGGTGTGACCGTGACTTTTAGAAATCGGGGCATTGCCTATTAAGTCTTTTGCTCCCCGGGCCTGATGGCTTGGGTTGTTTGAGTTGGATGGAAGTCTCTGAATGAGGGAGAGATCGTTCGTATTCCGGTTAAGTATTACTCTTGGGCTTGATTATATTCGGAAGTACGAAGCTCTTTGCAAAGAAGGAAGAAGAAGGAAATTCTGCTAATTTTAAAGCATAAGATGTTTGCAAGGAACATATTTATATTTATTCTCGATGGAAACAGGGTTCGAGCAATCTATATGGGCATGGTTCAATTTGACCGTTTGACCCTTACAATAAATCATATTTCTCGAGATCCTCCTTTTATGAAGTAGTTTCCTTTGTAGAGTTGATATTCGAAGATAATGCATATCTGAGGGTAGCCCCCTAGTATTCGAGGTTGATTGCAAAGGAACCTCGGATAATGCCGAATGGATCTCCGATGCCGATTCGTAATCGGGCTTGATTCTAAGTTAGCACAATTCATTATTGCCTCGTTAAAAAACCCATTCGGGACAAAACTCGGTCTGAGGAAAAAAGAGTGCAACACGTGTTTTCAGACCTAAGGACTTCGTGTCGTTTGCTAAAAAGCATGTTGTTGTTTCTTGTCGACCACATGCGTGTGTTAATCTGAAGATAGGAAAGGAATGAAGAAAAGGCGTACCTTAGCAGTAGTACCATTTTAGGTGAGATATGTTCCAATTGCTTGGTAGTTGTTCCCCATTCATTGTTCCGAGATTGTAAGACCCTTTTTCGGTGACCTCGAGAATTTGGTATGGTCCTTTCCAATTCAGGCTTAATTTCCCTTCATTAGGATTTCAGGTGTTGAGGGTGACTTTTCTTAGCACTAAGTCCCCGACATTAAAATATCGAAGATTAGTTCTTCGATTGTATTATCTCTCGATTCATTGCTTTTGGGCAGCTAATCGGATGAGGGCGGTTTCACGCCTTTCATCCAATAGTTCTAGGCTCGTATTCATGGCCTCGTTATTTGATTCCTTTGTTGCATATCATATCCTGATACTCGGCTCTCCTACTTAGACCAGTATTAGAGCTTCGGTGCCATAAACTAATGAGAATAGGGTAACCCCGGTACTGGATTTTGAGGTTGTGCGATATGCCCAAAGAACTTCGGGTAGAATTTTCTTCCACTTTCCTTTGGCATCGGTTCACCTCTTCTTAAGATTTTAGATGGTGGTTTTGTTGGTTGATTCGGCTTGCCCGTTCCCTCTAGGATGATAAGGTGTTGATAAGACTCTTTTGATCTTATGATCTTCGAGAAATTTGGTTATTTTGCTGCCGATAAACTGTTTCCCATTATCACATACAATTTCGGATGGCATCCCAAATTGACATATGATGTGATCCCAAATGAAGTCGGTGACTTCCTTCTACCTAACCTTCTCAAAAGCCTGTGCTTCAACCCACTTAGAAAAATAGTCAGTCATATACAAAATAAATTGAGCTTTACCTGGTGCCAATGGGAAAGGGCCGACGATATCGATTCCCCATTTCATAAATGGCCATGGTGAATCATTGGCACATGCTTTTGACATTCGTCACATTTTCGAACAAACTCTTTCGTATCTTTTTCCATGTCGATCCAGTAATAGCCAGCTCTGATTACCTTTTGAACCAATGATTCAGCACCAGAGTGATTTCCGCAAGTGCCTTCGTGAACTTCTCTTAGAAAGTACTCAGTGTCTCCCGGTCCCAGACATATCGCTAATGGACCACTGAACGTTCTTCTAAACAAAGTCCCATCTTTGGTCAAAGTGAATCGTGTTGCCTTCGTGCGTAGGGCCCTAGATTCTTTCGGATCTGAGGGAAGCTTTTCGGTCTTCAAATATTCTATGTACTTATTTCTCCAATCCCAGGTCAAGCTTATGGAATTTATCTTGGTGTGACCTTCTTCAACTACTGATCTCATGAGTTGCACGACGGCCCCTGAATCGAGCTCGTTGTCCTCGATTGATGACCCTAAGTTTGCGAGAGCATCGGCCTTACTATTCTGATCTCGAGGCACATGTTGCAAAGTCCACTCCTTAAATCGGTGCAAAGTTACTTACAACTTATCTAGGTATCTTTGCATTTGGTCTTCTCTAACTTCGAAGGTTCTGTCAAGCTGATTCACTACTAGGAGGGAGTCGCATTTGGCCTTGATCACCTCCGCTCCCAAGCCTTTAGCTAGTTCGAGAGCTGCAACCATGGCCTCATATTCGGCCTCATTGTTAGTCAATTTCACAGTTCTAATAGATTGTCTAACCACGTTGCCTGCGGGTGGTTTTAGTACGATGCCGAGCCCGGACCCTTTTGCGTTCGAGGTACCGTCCGTAAAGAGGGTCCATATTTTTGAGGACGTACCCGAATTTATCAATAGTTCTCTTTCGACCTCGGGTACTAGGGCCGGTGTGAAATTATCTATGAATTTTCCAAGATTTGAGACTTAATTGTTGTTCGGGGTTGATATTCGATATCATACCCACTGATTGCTATTGCCTATTTGGCCAACCATCCCGAAAGCTCAGATTTATGCAAAATATTTCGAAGTGGATATGTTGTTACAACACATATGGGGTGACATTGAAAGTATGGTTTTAGTTTCCTAGAGGCGCTTATCAAAGTGAGTGCCAATTTTTCTAGGTGGGGATATCTAGTTTCGGCCTCACCTAAGGTCCAACTGATATAATAAATAAGAAATTGCGTACCTCATTTTTCTAGGACTAGGACTCCACTAACCGCTACCTCCGATACTGCCAAATATAAGTAAAATTGTTTGTCTGCCCTTGGTGTGTGAAGCAGCGGCGGGCTCGATAAGTACCGTTTAAGCTCTTCCAAGGCCTGTTGGCATTTCGAGGTCTATGTGAAATTATTTTTCTTCTTTAGCAATGAGAAAAATCGGTGGCCTTTATCGAAGGACCTCGATATGAATCGTACCAGGGCGTCCATGCGCCCGATTAACCTCTGCACGACCTTTACGTTGTCTACCACCGTGATGTCATCGATAACTTTGATCTTGTCGGGGTTGATCTCGATTCCTTGGTTAGATACCATGAACCAAAGAAATTTGCCTGACCCGACCCCGAATGCACATTTTTTCGGGTTTAGCTTCATGATGTACTTCTTCAATATACTGAGAGTTTTCTGCAAATTCTTTAAATGGTCCTCTACTCGCATGGACTTAACTAGCATGTCATCAATGTAAACTTCCATAGATTTTCCTATTTGTTCTTCGAACATCCAATTTACTAGCCGTTAATAAGTGGCACCAACATTTTTTTAATCCAAATGGCATTACATCGTAGCAGTAGGTACCATACTTAGTGATGAACGATGTCTTTTCTTGATCATCCGGGCTCATTTGTATTTGATTGTACCCGGAATAGGCATCGAGAAAAATGAGGATCTCGTGGTCGGCCGTGGCATCGATCATGTGATCGATATTAGGCAAAGGAAAAGAATCCTTAGGGCATGCTTTATTTAGATCCTTGTAATCTACACACATTCTAAGTTTGTTCCCTTTTTAGAGACTACTACTACGTTTGCTAACCATTCGGGGTATTTTACTTCACAGATTGACCCTATTTTAAGAAGCTTGGTTACCTCGTCTTTGACGAAAGCATGTTTGACCTCGGACTAGGGTCTTCTTTTTTGCTTCACCAAATGGAACTTCGGATCCAAGCTTAGTCTATGAGTGGTGATTTCCGGTGGGATCCCTTTCGTTCGGGTAGTTGTTCGATTAGTGTGATTTGCTCCAGTTCTTCGACTGTTGATTTGGTAGCGTCAAAATCATCGGGGATTATGAAGGATTGAGGGATCTCATAATCATCATCTTTGTTAGACTCCTGCTTTTCTAGTTGGGTCGAGGTCGGCGTTTGTGATTGCTATTTGGTCTCCTCCTTCGAATTTGACCCCTTTGTCGATGAGAGTAACGATATCGGAATCACTTCGTCGACGACAAACATTTTCTTTACGGCGGGTTGCTCCCCGTAGATTGTTTTGATTCCTTCTGGTGTTGGGAATTTTAGAACCCAGTGAAGAGTCGAGGGTACTGCCCTCACGTTTTGGATCCATGGTCTCCCGAACAGGGCGTTATACCTCATGTCGCCATCGCTCACGTGGAATTTCGTTTCTTGGATGGTCCCGACCACGTTTACTGGAAAAGTTATCTCGCCCTTAGTAGTTTCACATGCCATGTTGAATTCATTTAGTATTAGGGCCACGGGCATGACCTGGTCCTGCAGACCGAGTTGCTCTATGACCTTCGACCGAATGATGTTGGCCGAACTACCTAGATCAATTAACACACGCTTAACTTGAGTCTTGTTCATGAGTACAGGTATTACCAGTGCATCGTTATGGGGTTGCATGATTCCCTCTGCGTCTTCGTCGTTGAAGGACAAAGTTTCTTTCGATATGTAATCATGAGCCCGAGATCGCTTCTCCCTTATGATCGAGACTTTAGTGTGTTAAAACACTGGTCCTTGGGGAACATCGATCCCTCCGATAATAATGTGAATAATGTGATGTGGTTCTTCTTGCTCGTTTTATCTATTGAACTCTCTGTTTTTGAAGTGATTCTTGGCCCGATCACTTAAAAACTCCCGAAGGTGCCCTTCATTGAATAACCGGGCTACTTCCTCTCTTAATTGCCTGCAATCTTCCGTTATGTGGCCATGGGTGCAATGATACTTGCATACTTAATTGGAATTTCTCTGGGCTGGATCGGTCTACAGAGGTCAAGGCCATTTAGTATCTTTGATGCGTCTGATAGACGATATGATGGTGGATGCATCAACATTGAAGTTATACTCCGACAATCGCGGTGCTTCCTTAGGTCCGGTATGCGTGTCGAAACCATTCTTGATGATCAGCCCTCGAGAGCTTTGGCCTCGATCACTTCTCCTCTACCTTGTATGGAGTTGTGCCCATGTCCATTGCCCCTACGATATCTATTATATAGCCGGTATCGATCCATGTTCATCCTCGGTTCTTGATTGATGTCTCTTTTGGTAGCTGAACCGGAAGGAGCCCCCAGCTGGTCGTCTTCGACTCAATATTTGATTGATATCGATTATGTATATCGACCCAAGTAACAGCCGGGTACTCAATCAAATTCTACTTCAACTGTTGTGAAGCCACTGAGTTTCGTTCGTTTAGCTCTTGAGTGAAAGCTTGAACTGCCCAATCATTTGTGACCGGTGGTAGATTCATTTGTTTTATTTGAAAATGAGATACAAACTCTCTTAGCATCTCGTTCTCCTTTTGCTTTACCTTAAAGGGGTCTGACTTCCTAGTCTCAACCTTTATGGCTTCGGCGTGTGCTTTTACAAAAGAATCTGTAAGCACTGCAAAAGAATCGATAGAGTTAGGTGGTAAATTATGATACCATATTATTGCTCCCTTTGATAGGGTTTCCCTGAATTTCTTTAGTAATACAGATTCGATCTCGCCATCCTCTACATCATTCCCTTTAATGGAACACGTGTAAGAGGTGACATGCTCTTTGGGGTCGGTCGTTCCATTATACTTAGGAATCTCGGGCATGCGGAACTTCTTGGGGATCGGTTTAGGAGCTGCGCTCGCAGGGAAAGGCTTTCGTACGAATATTTTGGAATCCAAACCCTTCAGTAATGGTGGCGCCCCCGGGATTTGATCAACCCTGGAGTTATAGGTTTCCACTTTCTTGTCGTTTGCTTCGATCCTCTTTTCCCCTGACTCTATCCGCTTTGTCAATTCCTCGAGCATCTTTATAATTTTAGGGTTAGTCCCCGATTCTTATTCATTCGACCTTACCACAGCTGGCCCCGTTCTGTGGGTGACTTCTTCGGGTGGACCGGGCTCGGCCCTGCTCGGTGCCTGGGTTTGACTCTGCAACTGAGCTATCACCACCTGTTTAGCTTGCAGCATTTCGAAGATCATACACAGGTTGATCCCGTCTTCTCCAACATTTTGGGTATTTCGAACTGCAGATCGGATTCCACCATGGATGCTATTTTCAGGACCAAAATGTTGGTTCGCTTTGATGAACACATGCGAATTAACATCAATCGGATCCACGGCCTGAGTTTTAACGGGTGCAGCGGGTGGCCTTCCATCCCCGGGCGTTTCATTGTTATTCTCCCCTTGATGGCCAGATTCGTTGTCGATATGTAGGGGTATTAATTGAGAGTTCGTCATTTTTAGCCTAAAATCAAAGATACTTCCAGGAGCAAGTGTAAAATGGTGTGTTTTACAAAAATTTATATCAAATAACCACTATTATCCTTAGCCCCACGGTGGGCGCCAAACTGTTTACCCAAAAAAAAAGATGACAATTAAATTTATACGCGGTTCTAAGAATATGTAGTATAATTCAGTACAAATTGAGAAAATATATAAATGAATATCGAAATAGACTGTAAAAGAAATGAACGCAAACTGAAAGAATGAATTAGCCTAAGCTTTCAAGTTTTATCACCCTCAAACTGAATGGAGAGTAACTGATTGGAGAACAATATGAGTAAATATCAAAACCAGAAAAAGATAGTATATTGCCTTATGTTCTATGAATCTGAATCAATCTGCCTTACAAATAATCAGATCCCCTTTATATAGTAGGGAGGTCATATTCTTAATATAATTTTTAAATACAGCAAGGAATCTCATGATAGATTAATTAATTGGCCACTCATAAATATGCGTCGTATTTCCGCCGAGATTCTTGCCCAATTGCGGATATTCTGGCTTTTTGTTTTTTGGCTCGATATGCTTTCCTCGATCGAGGCCGATCTCGACCTCGATCGGTCTCTATTTAGCCCGATCTCAATCGAGGCCGATCTCGGCCTCGATCGGTCTCTATTTAGCCCGATCTCGATCTTGGCCTATCTCGATCTTGGCTGATCTCTATTTTGCTCGACCTTGATCTTAGCCGATCTCGATCTTGACCAGTCTCAAACTTGATCGACCTCTAGGTCTCTAGCTCGGTAACCTAACTTCGCATCTTGTTTTGATATTACATGAAGCTAAACCTTGGTCTATCATGTTCCAATCTTGATTATTCATACGGAAGGAAAACTCGATTTTGGTCGTATACATACATAAACTTCCAAAGCTAATTTGAGTTTTCGAGTCGTTGAATAAGTATACAGTTGCTAAATCATTAGTTTAGACCAACTTCATACGAAAAAAATGGAAAAACCCAACCATACTACATGCTGATGTTTCAAATGAACTAAATAAAGAACATAAAGAACTGAAATTATTAACACCGCAAGAAATCAAAGATACATAGGAGAAGTCAGGGTATGTTTCCGCAGATAATTGATTCTCTAAAGATGGTGCTACAGTAAATGCAATTTTTCATAAGCTATATTCAAGTAAGTCATATCCCAGAGATATCATCACTATGGAAAAAAATAAGCAAGGAAATTGTATACGGGTGAAACCGAGCTCGATATTCGATCGAGCTTCCGAACTCCTTGATTAGGTCAGGGACGAAATATCTGTGATCGGGTGAAGTCGAGCTCAAAGATCGATTTGACGACTAACACCACCAACCAAGATCGGAACGTGGCAATTATGATCGAACCCAAAGCACTATCAAAATTAGCCATCAGAACCATCAGATTTTCCATCGAGTTTGCCGAAGGCGTGACCAGTCCTGCTTCTAACAGTCTCGAAGAAAACTTCGCCAACTCATCTGACAGGGGTCCATAATTCTCGCCATTAATCAATCATTGTGGCGAAAATCACGGAACGACTCAAAAAGGAAACCAACGGTCAGCAAATCAAGGACTTTTGCCCTTTATAGAACAATAAAATAATATCTCAAAGGGTAGATCTCCCCTAATATATAAAGGGGGTCTTGATAATTCATAAGGCACATTGTAACTCATATCAAAAGGCAATATAATGTTATTTCTATCTTTTTCATAGTTCATTGCACTTCAACATCAATAATATTATCGATTATATTATTTCTAGCTCGGGGGAGATTAATCTCACAAGATAGGATTGCTCAAACTTGCGTGGTTTGCATTTACCTTTTTATCTTTTATTTTCATAATTGATCTGATTTATCACTCTGTATCATATTATATCACATATCCTTAAAATCACGTACAAATTCAATTGTTATCCGATTTTTAGGGTAAACAGTTTGGCGCATACCGTGGGGCTAAGGATAATAGTGGTTATTTGATACAAATCTCCATAACACACACTGCTTTACACTTTTTTTTGAAGTGTCTTTGATTTTAGACTAAAAATGACAAACTCTCAATTAGCACCCCTACATATCGACAACGGGTCCGGTCATCAAGGTGAGAATAACAATGTGGCACCCGGTAACGTAGGACCACCCGCTGACCCCGTTGGAATTCGGACCGTGAATCCGATTGATGTTAATTCACATGTGGCCATCTATGCGAACCTGCCTACTGTCCCCGAAAATAGCGTTCATGGTGGAGCCCGATCTGCAGCTCGAAACACGCAAAATATTGAAGAAGACGGGATCAGCCTACAGCTGATCTTCGAAATGCTGGAAGCCCAACAAGTAGCGATAGCTCAGTTGCAGAACCAAAGCTAGGCACCAAGTAGGGTTGAACCCGATCCGACCCGAGAGGTCATATCCAGAACTGAATCGGTCGTAGTAAGGTCGAACGAACAAGAATCGAGCGCTAACCCTGAAATTATAAAGATGCTCGAGGAGCTGACAAAGCGGATAGAATCAGGGGAAAAGAACATCGAAGCGAACAACAAAAAGGTGGAAACCTACAATTCCAGGGTATATCAAATCCTAGGAGCACCTCTGATATTTAGGGACCTTGATTCCAAAAAATTTATTCAAAGGCCTTTTCCCGTGAGCGCGGATCTGAAGCCGATCCCCAAGAAATTCTGTATGCCCGAAATACCTAAGTATAACGGGACGACCGATCCAAACGAGCATGTAACCTCTTATACATGTGACATCAAAGGGAATAACTTGGAAGATAACGAGATCGAGTCTGTTCTACTGAAAATATTTGGGGAGACCCTATCAAAGGAAGCCATGATATGGTATAACAACTTTCCTCCTAATTCTGTTGACTCGTTTGCTATGCTTGCAGATTCCTTCGTAAAAGCACACGCCGGTTCTATAAAGGTCGAGACCAGGAAATCAGACCTTTTTAAAGTAAAGCATAGGGATAATGAGATGCTCAGAGAGTTTGTGTCCCGATTTAAAATGGAACGAATGAATCTGCCACTGGTCGTTGACGATTGTGCCGTTCAAGCTTTCACCCAAGGACTCAACATTCAAAGCTCATTGGCTTCCTAGCAGTTAAAGCAAAACTTGGTAGAATATCCAGCCGTCACTTGGACCGACGTCTATAACCGGTACCAATCAAAATCTAGGGTCGAGGATGACCAACTCAGGACCCCTTCCGGGTCCGTACACCACATTAGGATCATTGACCAAACCAAAAGAGATGCCAGTCATGAACCTCGGTCGAACAGGGAACGTTATCATCCATACGATAAGGATCGAAGAAGAAGCAGATCTGAACGGTGAACAACTACCAAACAACTGGAATGTAACTCATTTAAAGCGATATTACTGTTAAGGTACGACCTCGATCACCTTCTTTTGCTCATTTACATTTTAAACTAACGCTTGCAGGTACCAAGGAACAAATTCCTAGACCTGAAAGCACGCGTTGCACTCTTTTTTTCCACAATCTAATTTTTTTCCAATAAAGGATTTTTCCGGTAAGGTTTTTAATGAGGCAACGGTAGATCGAGCTAACTTAGAATAGAAGGCCGGCTACGAACCGATGACAATAATTACAGCAGCATTCGAGGCACTCTTCAGTAAGCCCCGAACACTGGGAGGGCAATACCCTCGGTTATCGACTCTAACAAGGAAAGAAACTTCGTGATTTAAGGGCCTCGATCAATAGGATTTATTGTAAGGGGCAAACGATCAAAAGAATCGTGCCCACATATACCGCTCGAGCTCTGGCACAAAACATGTATACATGTATAACTATTGTGCACAAGAATATAAAAGAAGATTCTTCCTTGCACATAAACATCTTCTCCTTTGAAATATTTCTTACATCTTCCAAGAAGCCAAAGATATCGAGCGCAAGGGCCACCTTAATCCGAGTTCGAACATTCACTTCACTCGGGGACTGTAGGCATTGCCTAAATTAAAAGGCTAAAGCCATTCCGAGTTAATAAAACTCGAGGGCATAAATATTATTTGGCAATGCCCGAATTTAAAGGCTAAGTCTATTCCGAGTTAGTAACACTTGAGGGCACAAAGCTTATTTGGCAATTCCCGAATTTAAAGGCTAAGGTCGTTCCAAGTTAATAACACTCGAGGACATAAAGCTTATTTGGCAATGTCCGAATTTAAAGGCTAAAGTCGTTCTGAGTTAATAACACTCGAGGGCATAAAGCTTATTTGGCAATGCCCGAATTTAAAGGCTAAGGCCGTTCGGAGTTAATAACACTCGATGACATAAAGCTTATTTAGAAATACCCAAATTTAAAGGCTAAGACCGTTCCAAGTTAATAACACTTGAGGGCATAAATCTTATTTGGCAATGCCCGAATTTAAAGGCTAAGGCCGTTTCGAGTTAAAAATACTCGAGGGCATAAAGCTTATTTGGCAATGCCCGAATTTAAAGGCTAAGGCCGTTCCGAGTTAAAAATACTTGAGAGCATAAGGCTTATTTGGCAATGCCCTAATTTAAAGGCTAAGGTCGTTCCGAGTTAAAAATACTCGAGGTCATAAAGCTTATTTAGCAATGCCCAAATTTAAAGGCCAAGGTCATTCCGAGTTAATAACACTCGAGGGCATAAAGCTTATTTGGCAATGCCCGAATTTAAAGGATAAGTCGTTCCGAGTTAATAACACTCGAGGGCATAATGCTTATTTGCCAATTCCCGAATTTAAAGGCTAAGTCTGTTTCGAGTTAATAACACTCAAGGGCATAAAGCTTATTTGGCAATGTCCGAATTTAAAAGCTAAGGCTGTTCCGAGTTAATAACATTCGAGGGCATAAAGATTATTTGTCAATGCCTGAATTTAAAGGCTAAGGCCGTTCCAAGTTAATATCACTCGAGGGCATAAATCTTGTTTGGCAATGCCCGAATTTAAAGGCTAAGGCCGTTCCGAGTTAATAACACTCGAGGGCATAAAACTTATTTGGCATTGCCCGAATTTAAAGGTTAAGGTCATTCTGAGTTAACAACATTCGAGGGCATAAAGCTTATTTGGCACTGCCCGAATTTAAAAGTTAAGGCCGTTCTGGGTTAACAAAGCCCGAGGTTGCAAAAGCTTACAAAAACTTGAACAAAACTCACTCTCGGCGAGTCATATCCTAAAAAATATGAGTATTCGAGAAGAGTTCCCGGGCATACCAGATCCTACGATGCTCTAGAGATAATAAAATCAAAGGCAAAGCTTGCTCGAACATGACTATTTAATGCTAAGGTATTTCAATCTTTGCAAAAATGTAAAGTGAAAAATAAAGGAAGAACTCGAGAAATTATCAAAAATAGAGAATTTATATTTACGAAGTGTTGTCTTTACAAAGGCCGAACGACCTCAACAAAAGATAGTACAAAAGGTAAAAAAAAGACCCTAAATGGCCTAATCTTCATCGGGGACATCATCGCCTACAGGGTCTTCGCCACCATCGGACCCACCCTACTCTTCAGACCCCTCGGAATCCTCCTTGGGATAAGCCAGCTTCTGGGCCTTGGCTTCGCATATCTTGGCATTCACGATTTCAGCCAATATGTCAAAACTCTGAGCATGGACTCCCTCGAGGGTCTCCCTTCGATATTGCCATCTCGCATGCTTCACCATGTTTCTTGCTTATTCCTGAATGGCCTCAACATCGGCCTTGAAATGAGCCACTTTATCATCGGCCTCGGTCTTGGTCACGACGACCTCTAACTTGGCCGCCTCAAACTCCTTAGCCAGGGCCTCTTGACTAAGCCTGTCAAACGGGTCGGGTTGATCCGTTTTTGGACTGGCCCAGACCGGTTGAAACCCGGTCCGGCCCGGCCCGGTAGTTAGGGGCCGAGTGGACTGGGTTAGGGGGTTTCTCCGTTTATAAAATAAAATCCAGTTAACCGGATCGGTCAAACCCGGTCAACGAAAAATACTATTGAACCGGTTAACCGGCCCGGACCGGTTCAACGGCTATAAATCTGATTTTTTTAAAGATGTCTAATTATCACCAATTAATCAATATTTTATATACTTATATGGAGATTGGACCAACTGAAACCCCAGATATATATTGTTGTATGAACAAGCTAAATGATTATTTAAAATAATTATATAATTATTATGCAAATATAGTTGATGATGCTGCTCTTAATGTAGGCAATGTTAATCCCACTATGCATTGTACCACTTCTACTACTATGGATGATGATGAAGACCTTGATGGCTTTAATATTTGGTCTACATTTCCTACCACTCAAACCAGTAGCAGGAACATTGATGAACTTTAATTTTACTTGCAAAAGCAAAAAGAGCCTCGCACAAAGAAATTTTTACCATTGGGATGGTGGCATGAGAATAAAAAGCAATTTCCTGTTCTTTCCGCTATGGCTCGGGACGTGTTGAATGTGCTAATTTTAACTGTTGCATCAGAGAGTGCATTTAGTCAAGCAAGACAACAACTTGGAGACACCCGTCACTCATTGGGAAGCAATGTTTTGGAAGTTTTAGTATGTTTCAGAGATTAGATTAGATCGGAACGAAAAAATCAGGGACGTGACGATGTTGATAGACCAGAAGACAAGAAACTTGGAGATATATTAACACATGGTAACCCATCTGAATTTAACACTCCAGAAAATGGCCAAGAAGTTCATATTGATTATGAAGAACTTACTAAGGCAATGCAAAACCTTTGAATTTACTCTTTTTTCGTTAATTTACTTGTTGTTAAATATAAACTTCAATTTGTAAGTTTGAAATAATAAAAGCAATAGCAAATTATAAGTGCAATTTTTTTTCCATCTTCATTGTATTCTATTATCTTAAATTCTTAATGAAATATTCAAAATTTCAAATATAAAGATTTTAAAGCCTTTGTTTATTCAAATACTCTTTTTATAGGAAGATTTTTTTTTTGTTTATATTTTTACTTTATATTAATATAAATTACGATAGTTATAAGAATACAAAAAAACAAAAATAATACTAACCCGGCCCGGCCCCTTGGACCCGTAACCCTTCCGGTTCATTTTTTTACCCGGATGGACCCGGACCCGTTAAACCGGTTTGAAAAAAATGGTAACCGGCATGGATTGGAAACTGGCCGGTCACCTTTTTTCTTAACCCGGCCCGGCCCACCCGTTAAACACCTATACTCTTGACCAAAAACAACCGAGTTCAACTGAGAATGGAGGCCCTCGATCGTATTATCCTGCATCGAATATTTCTCCTTTATAGCTCGAAGTTGAACCTTATCCGAAGCCAACTGCGCCCGGGCAGTCTTTTTTTCCAAGGCCAGGCAGTCCATATTTTTCTTCCATTTATCGGCCTCAGCCTTCACCATGTCCACCTCCACCTGGAGCTTCTCGATCTGGTCAAGTCTCTTTTGAACCCGCGGGTTCGGGTCGTTAGCCAATGTGTGTGAATCATCATCACTAAGTTAGAATATTCGTATTACTTGCTCGACCAAATCGGCATTCTCCTTCCGAGCCGCTTCTAACTCGGCATGGAGCTTCTCACTAAGAAGCTTGTAAGCATCTTTCTTCTCGGCAAGCTCCCGAGTCTCGGCCTCGTGACGCTTGAACTCCTCTCGGTATCGGAGAAAGGCCTCGTGATGAAGCACCGAGGCCTGCAAGCACAAAGGAAATGTTGGATTATTCATTATTGAATCTAAATACATAATAAAAGGACATTTGAAATTACCCGGTGCCTATTCAGCTTCATTGAACAAGCAGGACGCTTCCACCTCGTTCATTCTAACTTGATCCTCTTCGGTCACCAAGCACCGAAGGTAACTAGAAATCCCCAGCGGGGCAGAGAGAAGGATCAACACTCGGAGTGGGGAACTGATTCACTAATTTTGGGCTTGAAGAAGACCCGTCGGCCCCCGGGGACGGTATCTTCCTTGGTACCGATAAGTCGCCCAAACCGGTGACATCCTTCGAAGCAGTAAAATCCAGGTCGTCGAAGAAATTATGGAAAGAATCGGCTGCTCCTTGGGCCTCTTTGCCAAGGTTACCTTTCAACACCTAAGCCTCGTGTATCATAGAATTGGTAAACGAAGGCGACCCAGAGAGATCAATAACCCCAAGCGCCTCCCTAGGTACATTATCTTCTGACCGAGATGTACGATCACAGTTTCTTTTTCGACCTCACTGGCTCTGGGCAAATCGGTCTCGACCCTCCCTGGTTCGGAAACTTCACCCACTGCTTCTTCTACAATGTTCATGGCTTGATGCATTTCGGAACTGCTTCTCACGCGGGCTACCACCTCAGAATCTTCTTCTTCGAACTCATCCCTCAACCGTTAGGTGAGCCCAATGAGAGTTCTCGGGCACTGACATTCTTAGGTTTACGCACCAGCCGCTTCCTCGGTCTCTTCTTTTCATGCCCAAGGAACTCATAGTTTTTCTTCTTTTCTTTTCTTTATCCTGCTTCGGAGCAGGGGGATCGGCGTATATGTCGTCATTGGCTGATGGAGGCCTCATTTCGACGTCTTTTAGTAGGCCTACAAAGAGAAAATAAAACTATTCAGAGGTCGATGATGTGAAAGTAAGATCAAATATAACTTAGAGAAGAAATTCTCATCATGATTACGGGCCTCCCATAGGCCCTTCAAAAGCTCATGCCATAAGCGCTCGGAATAAGGTCTCTGTGTCACAATGCCCTCGACCCACTCCTTGAGTCGAGGAATGGCATCCGACATCTGGGCAGCAACTGCATCATCGCATAACATTGATGAGAAGGGACGAAAAAGAAAAGCAATAAAAGAAATCTTGAAGGTGAAGTTATACTTACGTTTCATATTCCATTTCTCAGAAAATGGCGTATCCGCAGCCAGGATCAAGTCTGAGGTCCTTACTCGAATGAATCGGCCCAACCAGCTCCGGTCCCGATCCTCGTCGATGCTCGAGAATATGGCCTTAGTGGCTCGACGTGTGAGCTTGATTAATCCCCCTCGGTAAAGTCGAGGGCTATACAAGCGTAGGAAGTGGTCGATAGTAAATGGACACCCCTCGATTTTGCTCACGAAGAAACGTAGAAGAATTACAATCCTCCAAAACGAGGGGTAAATCTGCCCGAGAGTTACCTCGTACTTTTTGCAAAAGGCTGTGATGACTGAGTCTAAGGGACCGAGCGTGAAAGGGTAAGTGTAAACACTTAGAATACCCTCCATGTGGGTGGTGATCGATTCCTCGGGGTAGGGAACACAACGAGTTTATCTTCCCAGTGGCAGTCCTCTTTGACCTTATCGAGGATACTGTCAGTAATAATGCATATGTACCTCGAGACCGGCTCGCACTGACCCGGTACCAAGGGGGTGCTCTCGATCTTGAAGTCGGCCCCAGTTGGGCACCCCGAAGGGACAAACGACTTTAGAGGGGGTTCCGGTGTTGGTTCCTTAGTAGCATTAGGTGAAACATTTTCCAATGGTTTCGAGAAAGAAGGGGTTTCTTTTTGAGGAACAGATTTTGAAGTCATTGCCATTTTTTCTAAATAGAGGAAAGAAGAAGATGTTGCTAAAAGAGAAGTTGTAACGATCAGGTAACTTATGAAGAAATTTCAAATAACTCGCAAGGAAGTAAGTTCTTAAGCTAAAAACCAGAAAACCAGAAGATGAAGATGATGAAGTTCTCTTAAAACGCAAGAGCAAGAGTTGGAATGGAAAAGGTTCTAATGAATGGATTGAAGGGTATTTATAGTGTTCCCAAACGACGGTTCACATCATGGCGGTTCACATCCTAAGATGGCCGACCGTTAACTGACACACATTTAATACCTCGAAGACTGGACCGACGGGATGTTTCTACTATTCTTATCACTTATGTCATGAATTCATCGTCATGTTTTATCGAAGTAAGAATCGAAATCTCAAAGTGTTTCCCATCATTTGCTCTCCGAAAAATAAGGGGATTATTGATGTCATATTTTTGTCACTTGCGTCATGATATATCGAAGTGAGAATCTGAGGCTCATATCATTTCTCGTCATCTACTCTTCGAAAAATGAGGGGACTATCTGTATACGGGTAAAACCGAGCTCGATATTCGATCGAGCTTCCGAACTCCTTGATTAGGCCAGGGCCGAAATATCTGTGATCGGGTGAAGTCGAGCTCAAAGATCGATCTAACGACTATCACCACCAACCAAGATCGGTACGTGGTAATTATGATCGAACCCAAAGCACTATCAAAATTAACCATCGAAACCATCAGATTTTTCCTCGAGTTTGCCGAAGGCGTGACTGGTCCTGTTTCTAACGGTCTCGAAGAAAGCTTTGCCAACTCATCCGACAGGGTTCCGTAATTCTCGCCATTAACCAATCATTGTGATGGAAATCATGGAACAACTCAAAAAGGGAACCAACGGTCAGCAAATCAAGGACTTTTGCCTTTTATAGAACAATAAAATAATATCTCAAAGGGTAGATCTCCCCTAATATATAAAGGAGGACTTGATAATTCATAAGACACATTGTAACTCATATCAAAAGGCAATATACTGTTATTTCTATCTTTGTCATAGTTCATTGCACTTCAACATCAATAATATTATCGATTATATTATTTCTAGCTCGGGGCAGATTAATCTCACAAGGCTAGGATTGCTCAAACTTGCATGGTTTGCATTTACCTTTTTATCTTTTATTTCCATAATTGATCTGATTTATCACTCTGTATCAAATTATATCACGTATCCTTAAAACCACGTATAAATTCAATTATTATCCGATTTTTAGGGTAAACACAAATACAGAATCCTAATTAATTATAGAAGTGTTCCTAATTGTTCCATGTTGCGTCGTCCACATATCAAGCTAAACTCCTTCATATGTAATGTAGCAGTTACAAAAATCTGCGAAGGTCCAAATATATCCCCGTACTTTCGAAATGATCTAAGAATACCCGCCGTTATACTATTGGGTTATCTATACCCTTGCAGTCATACTTTGGGTTCAAATATACCCCTCATTTAAATGGAGGGACACGTGTCATCGTCCTGTTGGCCAATTCTAAATATCTTCTAATTAATTAAAAAGTCTCATTACCCATACCCGAAAAGCAATTTTCTAAAGCAATATTTTTTTGTAAAAACTGAAAAAAATTGAATTTTTTTTTTTTACTAAAAACTGAAAAAAAACGAAAATATGTTTTTTTTCAGTTTTTACAAAAAAACTGCTTTAAAAAAGCTGAAAAATATTTTCTAATATTTTTGTAAAAACTGAAGAAAAAAAAAACTGAAAAGCAATTAAAAACTGGAAAAAACTAAAAAAATTTAACTAAAACCTGGAAAAAAAAATATTTGTTTTTTCAGTTTTTACAAAAACATTGCTTTAGAAAATTATTTTTTATTTTTTTTTTGGTTTTTACAAAAAAAATTGCTTTAGAAATTATTTTTCAGTTTTTTTTAAAAGCAGTATTTTTCTAAAAACTGGAAACAAATATTTTCGATTTTTTCAGTTTTTAGTAAAAAAAAAAAACATTCAATTTTTTTCCAGTTTTTATAAAAATATTGCTTTAGAAAATTAATTTTCATTTTTTACAAAAACATTATTTTAGAAAATATTTTTCAGTTTTTTTAAAGCAGTTTTTTTGTAAAAACTGGAAAAATAATATAAGTTTTTATATAAAAAAAATTGCTTTAGAAAATTATTTTTCGGGTATGGGTAATGGGTCTTTTAAATTAATTAGGAGATATTTAGAATTGGCCAACAGGACGATGACACGTGTCCCTCCGTTTAAATGAGGGGTATATTTGAACCAAAGTAAGATTGCAGGAGTATAAATAACCCAAAAGTATAATAAGGGGTATTCTTAGACCATTTTCGAAAGGACAAGAGTATATTTGGCCCTTTGCAGTACAAAAATTGATACCTTAGTTACATATTTTATAGTAGTATTTTATGAGCATAAACATGAGAAACTATATTGCGTAGAGACAAATCAAACTAACTATTTACCTTATCCTTAAATGATTTTCGAAGAACTCTTGAGTCACTTCATCTCACGAATCACGTAATAGAAGAAAACCAGGTAATAGAGAGAAATGATCTAAATTAGGGATGAAATACAAATTATTATAACATAGCAACAAAAAAAAAAAGAAAAAAAAAAGATACTTTCAACTATGAATCCTCTAAAAATTTTGTTTTGAGGAGAGTACGGAAGAAGATGAGCATAGACATTAATATGAAATAATTGGCAGAGAATAAATACAGTCTTCCCAAATTCCACATTGAAATCATGAAAGAGCACAAAATAGAAAAAAACCCGTAGGAAACCGTCAATCTTGGAACACAACAGTTGACAAAAGCTATTACTTTCCGTTGGAGGTAAGCATTAAAAAGCCAATAATTGACAAAAAAGATAATAAAATAATACTGATTTTGGATTTGAATTTAAAAATAACTAAATAACTTATTATTGTTATAAAATAAAAGCAATTTAGTAAAACATAAAAATATGTTATGAAATAAAAGCAATTTAGCAAGACATGAACAAGAAATACAGATAGAGAGAAGGAAGAGATTTTCTTCTTCAATTGTGTATATTTTCTTATCTATTACAAGGCCTTTATATAGGCATGAAAAGTAAAGAAAAATATGTCATTGAATATGTCATTAAGTATAGAAATATGTCATTGAATATGTCATTAAGCATTTGAGAAGATCATGGAGGAAGAGTAGACATCCACCATAATTTGATTTTTCTTATAACACTCCCCCTTAGATGTCCATAGATAATGTGCCTCGTTAAAACTTTATTAGGAAAAAACTCTATGGGAAAAAAATTCCAGTGAAGGAAAAAGAGTACACATGTTTAGAAATACGCCTTTTGGTTGCCTCGTTAAAAACCTTGCAAGGAAAACCCAGTGGGACAAAACCTTGTAAGGGAAAAAGAGTACAACGCGTATTAACTCCCCCTGATGAGAGTATCAATTTACATCCTTGAGCCTTCGCATCCCAATCTTATACACTAGTTTCTTGAAGGTTGACGTCGGTAGAGATTTGGTGAACAGATCAGCCATATTATCACTTGAACGGATCTGTTGCACATTAATATCACCATTCTTTTGAAGATCATGTGTGAAAAATAACTTTGGTAAAATTTGCTTTGTCCTATCCCCTTTATGAATCCTCTCTTCAATTGGGCTATGCATGCTGCATTGTCTTCATACAAAATTGTGGGTAGTTTGTCACACTTCAAACCACATTTGTCTCGAATAAGATATATTATAGACCTCAACCATACACATTCTCGACTTGCTTCATGAATAGCAATTATCTCAGCATGATTAAATGAAGTAGCCACGATTGATTGCTTAGTCGATCGCCAAGATATGACAGTGTCTCCATATGTAAACACATAGCCTGTTTGAGATCGAGCCTTGTGTGGGTCATATAAATACCCAGCATCGGCATAACCAACAAGATCGGGACTGCAATCATTGTCATAAAATAATCTCATATCGGTAGTCCCTTTTAGATACCGCAATATGTGTTTGATTCCATTCCAATGTCTCCTTGTAGGAGCAGAGCTATATTTTGTTAAGACATTAACTGAAAAAGTTATGTCAGACCTTGTAATGTTAGAAAGATACATTAGTGCACCAATTGCACTAAGATATGGTACTTCGGGACCAAGAAGCTCTTCATTATTTTTATGAAGTCGGAATGGATGTGCTTTATCCATATATAATCGCTTTAAAATCATTTTAGTGTATGCTGGTTGATGGACAAAAATTCCATCTTTCATATACTCAATTTGTAGACCAAGACAAAAAAAATTCTTTCCAAGATCTTTCATTTCAAATTCTTTCTTTAAATAGTCTATTGCTTTAGGAAGCTCCCTAGGAGTTTTAATGATATTTAAATCATAAACATACACGGTGATTATAACAAATTTAGATTCAGATCTTTTTATAAAGACACAAGGACAAATTGAATCATTTTTGTACCCTTCTTTCAACAGGTACTCACTCAGGCGATTATACCACATGCGCCCTGATTGTTTCAATCCGTATAAGAATTTTTGAAGCTTTATTTAATAATTTTTTTGGAAACCTTAATATGCTTTAGAACAATTTAAATCCTCAATGATTTTCATTATACGCATATCACATTTTTCTTGTATTGCCAGATTAAAACCTGAAATGGCGACATCCACCACAGGAGAATATGCCTCTATATAATCAATGCCAGGATATTTATAAATTTTCTTGTGACACAAGTCGTCTTTATGTTTACCAACTTGACCTTTTTTTTCCCGCACAAGAACACATTTATACCTCCACTGGCTTTATACTTTCAGATGTTGGGACTATCCGTCCAACTTCATATTTTTCAGGTAAAATTAATTTTTATTGCGTATTTTTTATTTGGCCAATCATTTATCTGTCCAAATTTCATGACAGATTTCAGCTCAAGATCCTCGTCAATATTAATAATATTGAGCGCTATATTATATTAACAATATCACCAACGATCATTTTATATAGGTTCTACTATTACCCAATAAAGACATAACTTATTGAGATCTCTTTATCTTATTATCTTCAGGTACCTGAGCCTCTCCCATGAGATCTTATGAAGTGTTATGTCGTGGTGCTCTTCTAGAGCACTTGCCTCCTTATTATGACTATCTTGAACATTTGCTCCTCTCCTTCTTCAAGGAGTTTTATCTTTGAAACTGATTACTCTATTATGCTTCATGCATGCCATAGACTCTATTCATTATGAACTTTATTTTATTTGGAGCATTAGCAGCTGAATATGACATTTAGTTTTGGGTCAGCAAATACGTCTGGCAATATTTTGCAAATGAATTATCACTTGAATTTCAAGTTCACATTTTCTCGTACGAGGATCTAGATGAACTCATAATAATTCATTACATGCATTACTTTTTCAGCTGCCCATTTTCTCCCCCTATTATTGGGATCACCAACAAATATCCCTAGCTTTATTTGGGGATCTATCTTTGTGCATTGTGGTGGAACAATTAAATCATATAGCACATTCATATTTCTAGATGGAAATTATTTGGTTTCTGACCCTGAACCGATTGTGATAGGGAGAACTTATCATAACTTGGCTAGATGCGTACAAGTGCTGTTGTATATTAAATAATATATCACATACCAAATTTTATTTTGGCAATTTTGTTCTCATAACCAATGGTTTAGATATAATTTGAGGCACACAATTTCTGCTAAACCAACTTGGATTTAAACCAATATTATCAAGATAAATCATCATAATTTATATTATGGAACTGTGCTCTAATAATTTGAGCAATCAATCTTGCAAAAACCAAACTGCAAGTTGATAACAAATGCACATGTGACCATAGAATAGATGCATCTATTAAAATCATATAACAGTAAACGGTCCACATGGAAGGTGACTGGGCCCATATTTATCACCTTTTGTTCGTTCCATAAATCAAGGGATTCAATCCCAACCTTAACTGGTATATCATGAGAATAAGCAGCAGAAGATAATTCTTGAAGAATCTTATATTTCTTCAATATATGCCAATGTAATTCTCAATTAAATTTTTGCATCATAATTGAACCGAGATGGTCAACCGGTCATGCCAACTAATATTTATTTCAGTAAACCTCTAGTTTACTTGTGGCTTGTGATTGCATAATCATGCTTATACTTGTGTAGTACAAATAGAAGAAAAGCCAGGTAACATTTCATATTTACCCGGTATGATTATAGTAATATAAAGATATTCAATCTTCTTTTCATTTATAGTCTCAATATGCCAACCACTTTGGCTAATATATTTATAAATCAAAATATTTTTTTTGAGACTTACTACAAGATTAATGTCATGAACAATTTCATTCATTCGGGTAGTAACAAATTAGTTCTTTCAGATATCTTAACTATTTTTGTACTACAAGATCTTTTGTCACACCATCCATATAATGAATGTCTCCTTCACAAAGAGAATCATATCATAATAATTGTCATGTTCAAAATCATCATAAGCAAAATAATTTCTTGCTTTAATTTTGCTTTTAATAACTTTCATAAGGCTTGACAAAATATTTGGCGTATCACATGTATGCGACCAATGATATATTCATGTAAGTACACAATAATATTCATTATCTTTCTTTGTCTCAAACCCCCCTTAGAGGTGAGTTGTAGTATTTATTCAACCATGCACTAGTACATTATTATGCATAATCTTTATCACATTTATATTTTCACATTCACTTTCAGGAATGAGTATGCATTCTCAATGTTTATCACAGGTCACATTCTCTTCAAAGAATGGAGTATAATCATACAATGTGCTTTATTTTATTTTTTTTCATACCAATTTGATGGTAAACATTGTCTTGTTCTCCCTTTTTATAATTACCATAGTGATAACTATTATTATTTTGGCCTTTCGCATGCCCACATTCATTTTTCAACCACTTATCTTTATTTAGACTTATCATGCACTGCTATCACATTCACTTCAAGAATGGAGCAAATCAAGTGGGACAAGCTTCATGTTTTTTTCATGAAAAATATATTATTTATTTTTTAATTATTATTATTATTATCAATATGGTGCATTAGGACTCAAACCCAATGCCTTGCCCATATAAAGGCATGCTAGATCATAATGCGTTGGAACTTGAATCCAACGTCTTTTCATCAACATAGTGTGTTGGGACTTGAACCCATCGTCTTACCCTCAATCTTTGGTATAATAGGCCAAAATTTACTAGGACTCGCACTCGAGCCTTTAAAATATTATTACTTCATAATTATAAGCATAAGTAAATTAACTTTCAAGAAGACATATATAATTATTTCAATCTTGAAACAGTTCCTCTGCAACAAAAATGCTAGTTAGGATATATGCCATTTTTTTTTTTTTAAAATGATACAATCACTTTTACATTTTAATAAATTAATTAGGGGAAAGGTGTAGATAACCTATAACCACTTATATTTCAAAGACTATAAGAACTTCACCAAAAAAATTCAATACGGAGGAATGAGCCTTATGTTTTCAGCAAAAATATTTAAGGCTTAATGCATAACTGTGACTATTATAAATTATAACTATAATGAGTTTATATTGATTGTATATTCGAATGCCAAATTTGTAAGGTACTGTAAAATCGCCTACATATTTGATAATTTTGTTTTCAATGAAATACATCATGTGATGGTAAAAATATTATTAATAAATTACCTTAATAATTATCTATCATAGTATGTAAAAAATCAGAACATATATATACGTTGGAATATTATATTTGTCCGATAAAAGATGTAGCAAATAAAGACATGCCTTTCCAGTTCTTTATTTCAGTGGATACAATTGAAAAAAATATTTTAACTAAATACTGCACATAAAGTTAATGCAAAGATATGAAAATATGAATGGGTTTAGATGGATGTAAAACTTATCTTTGTATTATCATCCAAGATATTTTTCATTGTACTTGATCTCATTGTCTGCTTATAATTTACATAATCTTGACGTAGAAGATCATGAAATGAGCAATTCGTGTTGATAACGTGTTATAAAATAAAAGCAATTTAGTAAAACATGAAGACATGTTATGAAATAAAAGCAATTTAGCAAAACATGAACAAGAAATAGAGATAGAGAGAAGGAAGAGATTTTCTTCTTCAATTGTGTGTATTTTCTTATCTATTACAAGACCTTTATATAGGCCTGAAAAGTAAAGAAAAATATGTCATTGAATATGTCATTAAGCATTTGAGAAGATCATGGAGGAAGAGTAGACATCCACCATAATTTAATTTTTCTTATAACAATTATAACTAATCTAACTAATTTTATCCCAAAACTACATGCCTTTCTCCTATGTTGCCACTTGTCATAAATCTAGGCTAGACTTTCTTCCTTTTAATGTTGCCACTTGTCGTAATTCTAGGCTAGACTTTATTCCTTTTAATAATAAATATAGAAGATATAGATAGTTAACAAAATATAAGATAGATTTAACTAGACAAAATGATTCGAATTTCTGATTCTATGATTCGATATCCTCCTTACATTTTCTTGTTCTTAATTTAATTGTAGATGCTGAAATTTACTGGAATAAAAAATAAGGTATTAAGTTGAGATAATGAAAAATAGTACTCCAACTATTCCAATTTATGACACTTTTTATTTTTCGAGATTCAAACTTCCTAATTGATGCATTTGAACATAATTTTTTTTATTTTTTCAAAATAAAATTTATATATTTAGAAACTACGTAAAAAAAATACTATAAGTCATAATAATTAATAAATCAAAATATTTGAAAGACATATGAAAAAATTAGTCTGTTTGACTCTTGAAATTCGAACACCTTCACGTAATTCGGATGGAGAGAGTAATAATTTTGTGCCTTTTTTATTTTTTATTTTATATATTTGGCCTATTTAATATTTATACTGTTAGCATATGAGAAGTAGATTTAAAATTAATATGTTAGTTTCAGAAATGTAATAATGTCTTCCTTTGACTCATTAAATAATTTAGAATATTTGAATTTAAAAAAATGGTGTTACATTGGGAAAACCCTCCATTTCCCCAGTCCACTTTTCAAAATTGAAAACACTATGCACTCGAAAATCTAGGGTTTCTGAATAGGCATTACATCAAAATTGGGGATTTCACTTGTTGCATTAAGAACAGCCAAGCAAAGTTATATGAATCAAAGAAAAAGTTAAGGTGAGTGAAATTCAGCAATGGCAGATTCATCAGAGGGAGAGGAAGAAGGGAAACTGACAGGAGGAAGCCAGCAGCTAGTTGTAGATGGTGACCTCCGCGAAATGGGTAAAAAGGCAGCTTGGAGTGTCAGCTCCTATAAACCCGGCAATGGTGTCCTTTCCCTTCGCGATGACAACCTCGATACCTATTGGCAGTAACAATTCTCTATTACCTAACTCTAACATTCAAATTAAGTGGTGTTTACATACACTTACTTTCACCATATTACTATCTTCAAAGTTAATTGCTGATTTTGGGCTTTTTATTTCTTGTTGTATTCAGATCAGATGGCGCACAGCCTCACCTTGTTAATGTTCAGTTTCAGAAGAAAGTTAAGCTTCAAGTAGGTTCTATCTCATATACAGTTATTCATTTCCTTTGTCGAATATTTGCTATTATGAAGTCTTGTTTTAAAAATACTTACTCTCACCGATAGTATTTAAAAAGTTAAAGATGTTTTACCAAGTGTTTAAGGATGTTATTTTTATGATCAATATTAAACATTTAATAAGCTTTGGTGGGCAGAATTACCCGGTAACTGTGCTGGTGGGAGATAATAGGTACCAGTGTTATAATCTAGGTGTGTGCAAGCTAGCCCATACACCATCGTCATTAAAAAAATATTAAACCTTTTGAAGAGAAATTACTTATATGAGTTATGGTTTAACATTCAGTTTGTTTTCTTAATATTTATTCTCTTATACATGAATATTTGCTATTATTTTGAAGTGTTTTACTGTAGTATGAATTTCTCTCAGATTTTTATTTTACTTAACTATAGAATGGTTATACGATAAGGTTTAGGTGAAAAGAATGAACATGCCATGATTTTTTGGTTTCGTGCATTCACCGCTAATCACTTGAGAATGATCTTAACTTTTTTCTTTTCTGCTTTTTTCTGGTGTTAATTATTCTCAGTTAGTCGTCCTGTATGTTGATTTCAAGCTTGACGAAAGCTATACACCTGGTAAGATCTCTATCCGAGCAGGCGATGGATTTCACAACTTGAAGGTAATGGTATATTGGAACTCTGAGGTTAATTGTCTAACTGCTGAATAGTTGTACCAGTATATTTTAGTAACTAAAGACGTTATGTGCTTTGTTTGGTTTTTAGGAGATAAAAGCAGTGGAGCTTGTCAAGCCAACTGGATGGGTCTATATATCTTTATCTGGGAATGATCCGCGGTAAGCAATTGAAGTGTTGGCTTCATGTTTTCGGCACGTTTTTTGTAATTCTTTTTCTTTGCTGCTTCTTTTGCTGATTAAGCTGCATGTTCTTCAGTGGCTTTAACTCTAAGCATAGTTCAGTCCTTTTCGGAAATATTAAATACCTAATCTGCCTGTATTTAGCCCCTTACCTGTACATGTACAATCACTGTGAGGTATTCCAATCATTAGAATTCATTCTTATAGCATCAGATAATCAGATGGCCATAAATAAAGACAAGCTACTAGTTTAACAACGTAAAAGAGATTAAAAAAATACATAAGAAATGAGAGAGACTTGTCTCTCATTTCTCTACCAACTTATATATCTTTTTCTTTTTAAACATGGATGTAAAGTACCATTTTGTAAGTGTTTAATCATATAAGCCATTTTGGTAAACTACTATATGGTTTCTGATGGTTAAAATCACAAAATATAGATGAGGATTAAATTACGAGCAAAACTAGATATGAATGTCTAAGTTTCTTTCTTCAACATCTTTTCAAAATGTTTATTTCTTCAACATAAGTGGCTTAACTAGATATAAACGTGAGCAGAACTGACGATGAAAGATATTGTTGATCTCTTAAACAGCATGAAAGTCTAATCTGCACAACACTTATATGGAAGTGTTTAGTTGATAGTCCCAACAAGCAAACATAAAACATTGAATTGTTTTTACACGAGAGACGAGATGTGTTATTTTCTTTCTTTTTTCTTCTTTTATGGATTTGGGATCTCTGTTCTGCACTGGCAGGGGACAACTTCTAATGCAAATTGTCAAAATGACTTTTAACATAATCTCCCTTTGTTTTTGAGATGACCTCCTACTGCCTTGTGGAAATATGTTCTGCAAGTGTTGAACACCATCCTTGTGTCTCGAGCCCCTGTGTTTCTATTCTCTGAAGAGTCAATGAGTTTCTGACTCGTTTCTTTGATCAAAAGATACAAGCCAACGAAGTTATCGTGCAATTCTAGAGAAGGGTAAGGAGGAGCATGTCTGTTTGTGTCGCTGCAATTTCCGGGCATACTTTGACAAACATTTTCTGTGCATCTCAGGTTTAAATTGTTCAGAGTTCCCACACAAAAGAAGAAGAATATCTCAATTTACTCATGTATTTAGCCTCAAAATTGTAGGATAGCCATCAACATTTAAAATAATTTCAGTTGTCCTATGATGTTATGTCTTCCAGCATAAAGCTCATTGATGAACCATATCCTAATTTATGTGACAGTGAAACCTTTGTCAACACTTTCATGCTGCAAATAGGTGTGCTCTCAAATCATCTTAATGGAAGGGACACTCATATCCGCCAGATTAAAGTCTACGGGCCAAGACCGTGCGTAATTACCCTTTGTTTTTTTTCCTCTGTTCTTAATGCAAAACATCAGTCCAGTAATTGCGGAGAGAATATGATGTCATGTCTTCTGCAGGAACCCTATCCCTCTTCAGCCATTTCAGTTTACTTCTACAGAGTTTATTACTTATTCTACTGTGAGATGAAGCTCAAGTTACTACGTCAAGAGGCAAGATGCCAACCATATATATTGATATCAAGTAGCAAACTGGGGGTACAAAAGAATCCTTTTTTCTTTTGAAACAGACCAAATCCCCCATTACCAAACCTGGGATCCTGTCCCTTGGACGACTTTGAGTAATGGGAGAATGACAACCGGGCCCTGCAGTGGTAGAACCTCATAAACCAGGTTATGATATTGATAAGTTGTAGGTCCATAGGATGTCTATACTTGGTTTATAGTTTTCTAGAAAATTCCATTTACAAAATTACCAAAATATTTTGCTTCATATAGACCCTGCGACGAATGACTATCAGTAGGGTCTTGTATTTATTTTATTTCTCCCAATTCTTAATCTGTCTGCTATACTTGGAAGAGGATGATCGTGGATTCGCTTGCCCTCTTCCGTACATTTTTGTTCCAAAGCATCTTGGCTAACTTTTCAACTTGTTTTTTTTCTTGATTGTACCTTTCCTGACTCTTCATTGTAGTCTGCTGAATGAGAAAACAGAACGAATATGGAGATCCATAATCTGGTGTATGCAGATGATTTCTTGTTATAACTAGTACTAGTACTAGTATCCAGGGGCGGACCTACGTTAAAGAGTAGGGGGTCACCGGAACCCGTTGGCCTCGGCAAAGTCGCCGTATATATATTCTGTGTATATAGGTATATACATGGAGGACCCCTTGAATATTTTACTGGTGCCCCAAAGTTAGAAAAAGCTGCATGGTAAAGTTGGTCAGAGTGTATTGCAAAAGCCTCCTAATTGTGCTTCTTGTCTTGGAATCGTATCCCAATTCCTGTGTTTTAGGTTTTCCTTGCACTTTATTGATTTCAATTATTGTTTTACGTAGTAGCCAACTGATTCATTTGTTTTATTTTATCTTTTTAAATTCAATTATCATTTACTAATTCTTGATCATAAAATTAACTTAATTAGTGTTATTCTTTTTCAAGTTCCTCCCTCAAAAATCAAAAGCTTCAAACCGTAGCTCCTATCTCTGCATATAGAGAATTACAAACCCTTCTCCTTCACTTAAACAAAATAGCAGCGTCTAATGATTCCGGCGTGATTGAGAATCTAACTTTGTTGATAAGTTATCATAATCGCTAAGTTTGTAAAGGGTTGCACGCCCAAAATTGTCGCTAATAATTGGCATAGTGAAACACATTGTGCCATGTTGCGTTCAAATCCTGGGTCCGCCTCTGCTAGTATCAGGAGCTCTTCCTAAAAGTTGAAGAACGATCTTGCTACGTAGCTGTTGGAACTACGACTCCCTTTGGAACTCATTGATTATAGGCTTTTTTGTGAAATTAAAATTTAAAACTAATGTAAGCTGCTATAAATTCCAAAGCTCTGTTTATAAAAAAATCGTAGGATGATCTTATGTTGGTTATGTAATTATATAGCTCGAGATGACCATGGTAATCTGTACAAATTATGCTCCCTAGTAATTTGACCAAGGGAAATATACGCTTCTACCCCTTTTAATCGTTACAATTATTTAAGACTAGTAAATTTATCCGCGGTTGCAAAAAATCTTATATACACGATAAACTTATTAATCTTTGGATATAAATATGTTAAAGATTCTTTTTAGTTTTTGAATCCAAATAGATTAAATTTTAATTTCAAATTTTATTATTAAAGGTCGTGAAGACATTAGCAATTTACAACATAGTCTTGTAATTTTAATCGAGATAAAGCAAATAAATATTCGTATACTCAAGCAAACATTAGTTCTAAATATTGATTAAATTTATATATAAATAATTTTACCAGAATTAGAATTTATAAATGTAAGTTCATATTGATCTTACTAAATCATGTGGTCGAGAAACAACTTTATTATTAGTACATATGGATTACTCTCAAGACCAATGACCCTTATATCTTTAAATTGCTAATTTTAAGTAATAGTTTCTTACATTCAAACAACTTTATTATTAGTACATATGGATTACTCTCAAGACCAATGACCCTTATATCTTTAAATTGCTAATTTTAAGTAATAGTTTCTTACATTCAAACAATATAATTGTTCCCTACCAGTAACTATTGTGTCTTTTATCTCCTACATATTCTTTAACAATGATTGTATCCCCTACGCTTTGATGAATTTCCCTTCTAAAATTTGAGTGATCTTTCTCTCTCTTTTATTTGACCTCTGTTTCTTGATTTATATACATGTCAATAACAAATGGTAGTTAATCTTCCAAACAAAAGTACACGTGGGTATTTTTTTGAACTTGTAGGTTATAAATGTTATGACATGATACAATGCCTATAGCTAGGTTAAATAAACTTTATTTCTATTGTAATATTAGATTTTAAGTTGCATTTCAAGCATTATTAAGTTAATAATCCACTGTTAATTATTTTTATTGATTGGGACCGTAGCTTAAAACTACAAAACCTTAGGTGAATAATAATAATCATAAAGTGAATAAACAAAATTTTATTAGTATTGATGAACTTGGAAAGAAAAAAAATTAAAGTATATTACAAAGACCCACATACTATAGAGGTTTTTTGAGGGGCTCCTACAGCCCAAGCGCTATAATCTGCACGGACAACTCACATACTGCACGGACAACTCACGTGCCATAATATAAATATCTAGATTCGCACGGCCAACTCACGTGCTATAGTATAATATAAGGATCCGCACAGCCAACTCATGTGCTGCACGGCCAACTCACGTGCTATAGTATAATATAAGGATCCGCACGGCCAATTTACGTGCTATAGTATAATATAAGGATCTGCACGGCCAACTCACGTACTGCACGGACAACTCAAGTACTATAGTATCGATATATCACAACCAGGCCCTCGGCCTCACTCAGTCATAAATCTCTCCAGTCTATCGGGCTCTCAATAATCATGAAATCATCCCAAACAACAATGATATGATGTATCAATAATAATAACAGAGACTGAGATAAAATGTGCAAGTAAAAAATTGAGACTGAGTACATATAGCATTTAGCAGGCAATTCAATAAGTGCGCGACCTCTGTGGGTCCCAACAGTACTATCACATAGCCTAAACATGATTTCTAACATGATTTACAGTCAAATTTTATCAACACATAGAGAGCATATAGCTAACAACAAATTATTTTAACTTTACAATTTTTCGGGACGGACCAAGTCACAATTTCCTCGGTGCAAACCCACATGCCCGTCACCTAGCATGTGCATCACCTCCAAAATAATCACATGATACCAAAATTCGGAGTTTAATACCCTCACGACCAGATTTAAAACTGTTACTTACTTCAAGCCGTGAAATTCTTATTCTGCAATGTATTTTCCTCGTGAATTGGTCTCCAAACGCCTCGAATCTGGTCATAAATAATTCGTTTTCGTCAATAAAATTAATTAGAACTAATTCCAATAGAAAATAGTGATTTTTCATAAAAATTCGAAAATTAGCTCAAAACTCGCATGTGGGGCCCACATCTCGGAACTCGACAAAAGTTACAAAATTCAGAAGCCCATTCAACCACGAGTCTAACCATACTAATTTTATCAAAATCTGACATCAACTCGACCTCCAAATCATCAAATCTTATTTCAAATCCCTAAGTTCAAAACCCACGATTTACACCTCAAAAACATGTAATCTTGTCGGATTATTCGATGATAATTCAATATTATGGAGTAGAAATGATCACAAGGGACTTACCTCAAGTTTTTTCGTCAAAACCATGCTCAAAATCGCCCAACCCGAGCTTGAAATGCCTAAAAACGGCAAAAGCTCGGAACCTCTCTGTTTTTATACTGCCCAAAGGTTTTTACACCTGCGGCAACTTGGCCGCTTCTACGCCATCCGCATGTGCGGAAAAAGTCCCGCATCTGTGCCTTTACCCGCATCTGCGCGCCTATTTGCGCTCCTGCGCAAGCCGCTTCTGCGTGCGTCCCTCCGCATCTGCGCACATGCAGGTGCGGAATTTCCCTCGCACCTGCGACCACTGCCCCACAGTCCATTTGCGCATCTGCGCTTGCCAGGCTCGTTCTGCGAGCTCGCACCTGCGATGGAATTTCCGCAGGTGCGATTGCAGCAGAGGGCAGAAACTTCAACTATTTCTTCTAAGTCCGAATTTGATCCATTAACCATCCGAAACTCACCCGAAGCCCCCAGGACCTCAACCAAATATACCAACAAGTCCTAAAATATCATACGAACTTAGTCGACCCTTCATATCACATCCAACAACGCTAAAACACAAATCACACATAGATTCAAGCCTAATGAACTTTGAAATTTCCAATTTCTACAAATGACTTCGGAACCTATCAAATCACGTCTGATTGACCTAAAATTTTGCACACAAGTCATAAATAACATAACGGAGATATTCCAATTTTCAGAATCAGATTTCGACCCCGATATCAAAAGTCAACCCCCGATCAAACTTCCCAAAAAATTCAACTTTCGGCATTTCAAGCCTAACTCTACTATGAACCTCCAAATAATATTCTGGACACGCTCCTAAGCCCAAAATACCATGCAAAGCTATTGGAATCATCAAAATTCAAATCCGACGTCGTTTACACATAAGTCCGTATCCGGTCCATTTTTCTAACTTAATTTTCAATTATGAGACTAAGTATCTTATTTCATTCCGAATTCCTTCCGGACCCGAAACTACTAACACGATAAGTCATAAATCAATTGCAAGACATAATTTGAGCAGTAAATGGGGGAACGGGGTTATAATATTCAAAATGACCAGCCGGGTCGTTATATTCTCCGCCTCTTAAACAAACGTTCGTCCTCGAACGGGTTTAGAATAATACCGGGAGTCTCAAATAAGTATGGATATTTGTTCCGCATCTCCTACTCAGTCTCCCAAGTAGCTTCTTCAACTGGCTGGCCTCTTTACTGCACCTTCACTGATGCTATGTTCTTTGACCTCAGCTTTCGAACCTGCCGGTCTAAAATAGCCACCGGCTCCACATCATAAGTCAAATTACCGTCTAGCTGTACTATACTAAAATCCAGAATGTGATACGGATACCTGACATACTTTCGGAGCATGGATACATGGAACACTAGATGAATACCTGATAGACTAGGTGGCAAAGCAAGTTTATAAGCCACCTCCCCAATTTTCTTAAGTATCTCAAAAGGCCCAATATACCGAGGGCTCAACTTTTCCTTTTTCCCGAACCTCAACACACCTTTCATGGGTGAAATCTTGAGCAGAACCTTCTCCCCAACCATGTGAACAACATCACGAACCTTCCAGTCGGCATAACTCTTCTGTCTAGACTGTGCCATGCGAAGCCGTTCCTGAATCACTTTGACCTTCTCTAAAGCATCCTGAACCAAGTCAGTACCCAATAGCCTAACCTCACCCGGCTCAAACCAACCCACCGGAGACCGACACCATCTCCCATATAAAGCTTCATACGGAGCCATCTGAATGCTTGACTGGTAGCTATTATTTGTAAGAAAACTCTGCGAGTGGCAGAAATTGATCCCATGAACCCCCAAAGTCAATGACACAAGCGCGTAGCATATACTCCAATATCTAAATAGTGCGCTCGGACTGTCCGTCGGTCTGAGGGTGAAATGTTGTACTCAACTGAACCTGTGTGCCCAATTCTTGCTGCACTGCCCTCCAAAACTGTGAGGTAAATTGCGTACCCCGATCTGAAATAATGGACATCGGCACACCGTGTAGGCGAACGATCTCGCGAATATAAATCCCAGCCAACCGCTCTAAAGAATAATTTGTACCGACTGGAATAAAATGTGCGGACTTGGTCAACCGATCTACTATCACCCAAACTACATCAAACTTTCTCAAAGACCGTGGGAGTTTAACTATGAAGTCCATGGTAATACGCTCCCACTTCCACTCCGGAATTTCAAGTCTCTGTAGCAATCCGCCCGGTCTCTGGTGCTCGTACTTTATATGTTGACAATTTAAACACCGAGATACAAACCCAACTATATCTTTCTTCATCCGCCTCCACCCATAATGCTGTCTCAAATCCTTATACATCTTCACGGAGCCTGGATGAATAGAGTACCGCAAACTGTGAGCTTCCTGGAGAATCAGCTCACGCAACCCATCTACATTAGGTACATATAGCCTGCCCTGCATCCGTAATAAACCGTCATCTCCAATAGTGACTTCCTTAGCATTACCGTGCTGAACCGTGTCCTTAAGGACAAGCAGATGTGGATCATCATACTGCCGCTCTCTGATGCGATCATATAAAGAAGACCGAGAAACCACACAGGCCAAAGCTCGATTCGGATCGGAAACATCCAATCTAACAAACTGATTAGCCAAGGCCTGAACCTCCAAGGCTAAAGGCCTCTCTTCTACCGGTAAGTATGCTAAGCTGCCTAAACTCTCTGCCTTACGACTCAAGGCATCGGCCACCACATTGGCCTTTCTGGGATGATAGATAATGGTGATATCATAATCCTTAAGCAACACCAACCACCTTCACTGCCGCAAGTTAAGATCCTTCTGTTTAAACAAATGTTGTAGACTCTGATGATCGGTATATACCTCACACTGGACACCGTACAAGTAATGCCGCCAAATTTTCAAGGCATGAACAATAGCTTCTAACTCAAGATCGTGGACTGGATAATTCTTCTCATGTACCTTTAACTGTCTGGACGCATAGGAAATCACCCTACCGTCTTGCATAAGTACTGCGCCGAGACCAATCCGCGACGTGTCACAATACACAGTATAAGACTCTGAACCTGTAGGCAACACCAATACTTGACCTGTAGTCAAAGTTGTCTTGAGCTTCTGAAAGCTCTCTTCACATTCATCCGATCACCTGAACGGAGCACCTTTCTGGGTCAATTTAGTCATAGGCGATGCAATAGACGAGAAACCCTCCACGAAACGATGATAATAACCGGCCAAGCCGAGAAAACTCCGAATCTCAGTAATTGAGGATGGTCTGGGCCAATTCTAAGCTGCCTCTATTTTCTTCGGATCCACCTTAATACCTTCACTAGACACTATATGTCCCAAGAATGCCACTGAACTAAGCCAGAACTCACACTTAGAGAATTTGGCATAAAGTTTCTCCTCTCTCAGCCTCTGTAATACAATACCCCAAGTTTTGTGCATGCTCCTCCTGGCTACGTGAGTACACCAGAATATCATCAATGAATATCACGACAAATAAATCAAGATATGGCTGAAATACACTATTCATCAAATGCATAAATGCTGCTGGGGCATTGGTTAGCCCAAAAGACATCACAAGAAATTCATAGTGGCCATAACGAGTCCTGAATGTCGTCTTTAGAATATCCGAATCCCAAATTTTTAGTTGGTGATACCTAGACCTCAAATCAATTTTGGAGAACACCCTCGCTCCCTGAAGCTGGTCAAATAAATCATCAATACGCGGCAATGGATATTTATTCTTGATTGTAACTTTGTTCAACTGCCTATAATCGATGCACATACGTATAGTACCATCTTTCTTTTTTACAAACAGAACCGGTGCACCCCAATGTGACACACTAGGCCTAATAAATCCCTTTTCAAGGAGTTCCTGAAGTTGCTCTTTCAATTCTTTTAACTTAGCTAGTGCCATACGATACGGAGGAATAGAAATAGGCTAAGTGCCCTGCACCAAGTCAATACCGAAATCAATATCCCTGTCGGGTGGCATACCCGGAAGGTCTGCAGGAAATACATCCGGAAAGTCTCGCACGACCGGTACTGAATCAATAATAGGAGAATATACATCAACATCTCTCACAAAGGCCAAATATGACAAGCATCCCTTTCCAACCATACGTTGGGCCTCCAAATAAGAAATTACCCTGCTAGGAACAAGATCTAGAGAACCCTTCCATTCAACCTTTGGCAACCCCGGCATCGTCAACGTCACAATTTTTGCGTGACAGCCCAGAATAGCATGACATGGAGACAACCAATCCATACCCAAGATTACATCGAAATCAACTATACCGAGTAATAAGAGATCAACTCTAGTCTCCAGTTTCCCAATAGTTACCACACACGACCGATACACACGATCCACGGTAATGATATTGCCCACCGGTGTAGATACACAAACAGGTGAAACTAAAGACTCACAGGGCATATCCAGATAATGAGCAAAATATGATGATACATATGAATAAGTGGAACCAGGGTCAAATAATATAGAAGCCTCCCTATGGCACACTGAAACAATACATGTGATCAATGCGTCTGAGGCAACAACATCTGGCCTGGCATTAAAAGCATAGAATCGAGCCTGCCCGCCACCTGATTGGCCTCACCCTCTTGGGCGACCCCTAGCTGCCTGACCCCCACCCCGAGATGGCAGGGCGAGTGGTGCAACTACTGGTGCTGGTGCCATCGGTCGAGAACTCTACTGTGAAACCCTACTCAACAGCTTAGGACACCCTCTCTTGAAATGTCCAAATTCTCCGCACTTGAAATAACCCCTCCTCTGACGGAACTGCTGCTCCTGATAACCCGAGGAATGACCTGCAGAAGCCTGTGCGGACAAGGCATGATGAGAAATCAGCACTGGTAGTGCACTGAATGAAGACTGGCCTGAGTGAGCATTGTAAGAACCATGGCTAGCTGATGCACCACGATGAGCTGGACGACCCGTCTGAGCATGTATGTAAGAATGACCCCTACCTCGGTGAAACTGACCCCCTGAAGGAACACCGCTGTAATCACCCGGACCACGAGGCCTCTTAGCCTCTCTCTCTCTACGTTCCTGGCTAAGAACCATCTCTATCTGCCGAGCAATGTCCACTACCTTATCAAAAGTAGCACCAGATACTCTATCCGTAGTCATAAGTAATCGCAGCTGATATGTGAGGCCATCAATGAACCTCCCAATCCTCTCCCTATCAGTGGGAACCAACCAGACTGCGTGACAAGCCAACTTAGAAAATCTCATCTCGTACCGCGTCATGGATATATCACCCTGGAAAAGCTGCTCAAACTGTCTGCGCAGCTCTTCTCTACGGGACTGAGGTACGAACTTCTCCAAAAAGACCACGGAGAACTGGTGCCAAGTAAGGGGTGTTGCGCCAACATGCCTACGTCTCTCGTAAGTCTCCCACCATCTGAGTGCAGACCCAGAAAACTAAAAAGTAGTGAATGAGACCCCACTGGTCTCCAGAATACCCGCTGTCTGAAGCATCCGTTGACACCTATCCAGAAAATCCTGAGTATCTTCTGACTCAGTACCGCTAAATGGTGGAGGTCGAAGCCTCTCAAATCTCTCAAGTCTCCTTTGCTCATTATTTGCCATAATAGGAACTATCGGGGCCTGAGCAACTTCAACCGACTGGGCTGGTAGTGCCCCCGGTATCTGAAGTCCCTGTACTACCTAGTCTGGAGTACAGACAATGGGGGTATGAGTACCCCCCCCCCAGCCTGAGAAGTGGCAAGTGCGGCCTGAGCCGAAACCACCTGAGCAAGGCCAGTGCAGGCTGCCAATATCTAGGCCAAAGTCTCCTGAATGCCTGCAATCTCAATGGGCACAGCTAGTGCCTGAGCTGATCCTGTCGGCTCAACTACATCTGGAATGTGCTCCTGTGCTGGAACAACTGGCGGTACTGCAGGTGCTATTCCAACTGTGGTACGAGCTACACTTCGACCTCTACCTCGGCCCCAGCCTCTCGCGGCCCTAGCTGGTGGCACTGGTGGGTGACCGTCTGATCCGGTAGTACGTGTCCTCACCATCTGTGAGAGAATAGAATAGCAGAAATTTAGTTTCCAAAATATACAAATTCAAACGACAGAATACAAGAAATGGAAATTTTTCTAAGGGTTCTGCAGCCTCTCGAAGATAAGTAGAGACGTCTCCGTACCGATCCGCAAGACTCTACTAAACCTGCTCATGACTCGTGAGACCTATGTTACCTAGGATCTGATACCAACTTATCACGACCCAAAATCTCACACGTCGTGATGGCGCCTATCTCAATACTAGGCAAGCCGAAAATCTCAATAAACCACAATTTCTCTCAAGATTGTAAATATAATATTTAAATACAATACAAACACTTCCCAAAAACCTGGTGCCACTGAGTACATGAGCATCTAATATGAATACAAGTCTGGAAAATACTCATACTATAATAGTCTGAGACCAAATACGGTAAACAAAGAGATAAAGAAGGAGAGACAAGGTCTGTGGAACACGGTAGTTACCTCAAAATCTCCTGAAAATCAACCGCGCGAAAGGATCAACACCCGCTATGTCCGGGAACACCTGGATCTGCACACGAAGTGCAGGGTGTAGTATGAGTACAACCAACTCAGCAAGTAACAATAATAAATAAGGAACTAAAGATAGTAACGAGCTACACAGTTATGGTTTATTTCGAGTAATTCCAGCAAAGAATAGACATGCTATCAAATTTGGCAGATTAATGTCAAATCAATTTTTATATAGTTCCTGTTCATGTAATCCATATATCAACAATCTTTCAGAGATTTCACAATAATGACAGATAGCAACTAAGTGCAACAACAAATGAAAATCAAGTACAACCTCTAAGGACAACAATCACTCACAGGGCTCCCAGCCCTCATCGCTCCCTGGGCTCCCAGCCCTCATCACTCTCTCAATGCGTACCCGCGCTCACTGGGGGTGTACAGACTCCGGAGGGGCTCCTACAACCCAAGCGCTATAATCTGCACGGATAACTCACGTGCCATAATATAAATATCTGGATCTGCATGGCCAACTCACGTGCTATAGTAAAATATAAGGATCCACATGGCCAACTCACGTGCTGCACGGCCAACTCACGTACTATAGTATAATATAAGGATCCGCACGACCAACTCACGCGCTATAGTATAATATAAGGATCTGCACGACCAACTCATGTGCTATAGTATCAATATCTCACAATTAAGCTCTCGGCCTCACTCAGTCATAAATTTCTCCAGTCTCTCGAGCTCTCAATAAATATGAAATCAGTCCAAACAACAATGATATAATGTATCAATAATAATAACACAGACTGAGATAAAATGTACAAGTAAAAAACTGAGACTGAGTACATATAGCATTTAGCAGGCAATTCAACAAGTACGCGGCCTCTGTGGGTCCCAACAGTACTATCACATAGCCTAAGCATGATTTCTAACATGATTTACAGTCAAATTTTATCAACACATAGAGAGCATATAGCTAACAACAAATTATTCAACTTTACAGTTTCCCGCGACGGACCAAGTCACAATCCCCTCGGTGCACGCCCACACACCCGTCACCTAGCATATGCATCACCTCCAAAATAATCACATGATACTAAAATCCGGGGTTTAATACCCTCAGGACCAGATTTAAAACTGTTACTTACTTCAAGCCGTGAAATTCTTATTCTGCAATGTCCTTTCCTCGTGAATTGGTCTCAAACGCCTCGAATCTGGTCATAAATAATTCGTTTCAGTCAATAAAATTCATTGGAACTAATTCCATAAGAAAATAATGATTTTTCATAAAAATCCAAAAATTAGCTCAAAACTCGCATGTGGGGCCCACGTCTCGGAACTCAACAAAAATTACAAAATCCGGAAGCCCATTCAACCACGTGTCTAACCATACTAATTTTATCTGACATCAACTCGACCTCCAAATCATCAAATCTTATTTCAAATCCCTAAGTTCAAAACCCACGATTTACACCTCAAAAACATGTAATCTAGTCGGATTATTCGATGATAATTCAATATTATGGAGTAGAAATCATCACAAGGGACTTACCTCAAGTTTTCCCGTGAAAACCTTGCTCAAAATCGCCCAACCCGAGCTTGAAATGCCCAAAAATGGCAAAAGCTCGGAACCCCTCTGTTTTTGTACTGCCCAGAGGTTTTCGCACCTGCGGCAACTTAGCCGCTTCTGCGCCAACCGCATGTGCGGAAAAAGTCCTGCATCTGCGCGCCTTTTTGCGCTCATGCACAAGCCACTTCTGTGCGCCTCCCTCCGCATCTGCGCACACGCAGGTGCGGAATTTCCCTCGCACCTGCGACCACTATCCCACAGTCCATTTGCGCATCTGCGCTTTCCAGGCTCGCTTCTGCGAGCTCGCACCTGCAATGGTATTTCCGCAGGTGCGATTGCAGCAGAGGGCAGAAACTTCAGCTATTTCTTCTAAGTCCGAATTTGATCCGTTAACCATCCGAAACTCACCCGAGGCCCCCGGGATCTTAACCAAATGTACCAACAAGTCCTAAAACATCACACGAACTTAGTCGACCCTTCAAATCACATCCAACAACACTAAAACACGAATCACACATAGATTCAAGCCTAATGAATTTTGAAATTTCCAATTTCTACAAACGACTTCGGAACCTATCAAATCACGTCCGATTGACCTCACATTTTGCACACAAGTCATAAATGACATAACGGAGGTATTCCAATTTTCAGAATCGAATTTCGACCCCGATGTCAAAAAGTCAATCCCCCGGTCAAACTTTCCAAAAAATCAACTTTCGGCATTTCAAGCCTAATTCCACTATGGACCTCCAAATAATATTTCGGACATGCTCCTAAGCACAAAATCACCATTCGGAGCTATTGGAATCATCAAAATTAAAATGTGAGGCCGTTTACATATAGGTCCATATCCGGTCTATTTTTCTAACTTAAATTTTCAATTATGAGACTAAGTGTCTTATTTCATTCCGAATTCCTTCCGGACCCGAACCAACTAACCCGATAAGTCATAAATCAATTGCAAGACATAATTTGAGCAGTAAATAGGGGAACGGGGTTGTAATATTTAAAACGACCGACCGGGTCGTTACAAAAGATAAATAGGATTCCTACACTATGAGATATGCCACATCATCTTTTCAATTCCCTCTTTTATATATATATATATATATATATATGTGTGTGTGTGTGTGTGTGTGTGTGTGCGCGCGCGCGTTGTTCCTCTCAAGATATGAAGTAGAAGTACAAATTTACTAATACATATAGTGAATCATATATTAATAGTCGGATGTTATGAATATATTATATTATGGATGTTCATTTAGTACTCCGTTGTAAATAAGCTTCCTGAAGAAGCTTATCTATATGGGAAACTTATTCTTTCGGTACCCCGTTATGGATAAACATTACCCCGGTAAAAGATTATCTATATCTGGTACAATGAGCTTATCCTTTCGGTACTCCGTTATAGATAAACATTATCCCGGTAGAAGATTATTTATATCTGGTACAGTAGCAGCTTACACATCAGCTTGCTTTCTTCTATAAATAGAGGAGATTTCAGTTCATTATGTACATAAGTTTGAAGTTTGAATAATATATCAGTTTCTCTCTATACTTGTCTATACTTTACAGTCTTTATTCCACAACACGTTATCAGCACGAGACTCTGCCATCTCGAGCAAATACTTTGAAAGTATCAGAGGTACGAACTTTCTTTTTCTAAATAATGTCAAATCTTTCTAAACTTGAATTTGTAGCCCTGGATATATCGAGCAAAAGCTACATGTCTTGTGTGCTTGATGCTGAAATTCATCTTGATGCGATGGTTCTGGAAGACACCATCAAGGACAAAAATCAACCATCAAACCAAGATTGTGCCAAAGCAATGATATTCCTACGCCATCATCGTGATGAAGGATTGAAAATGGAATATCTCACTATTAAAGATCCAGTCATACTGTGAAATAATTTGAAAGATATATATGACCACCTGAAGATGGTTGTTCTTCCACAGGCACATTATGATTGGACTCATATAAGGCTACAAGATTTTAAATCTATCAGTGAGTATACTTCTGCTATGTTTAGAATTATTTTCTAATTGAAATTATGTGGTGATAATATTACTGATCATGATATGTTGGAGAAAACGTTCACCACTTTTCATGCCTCGAATATGCTCCTGCAGCTGTAATATCGAGAGATAGGATTCAAAAAGTATTCTGAACTTATCTCACATCTTCTTGTAGCCGAGCAACATAATTGTCATGACCCAATTTTCCCTCTGCGTGACGTCGTGACGACACCTAGTCTCTACAACTAGGTAAGCCTAATATTTTGCGGAATAATGAAATAAAAATATAAATTTAACCAACTATTCAAAAATACATAACAAATCCCAAAACCCGGAACACTGTGAATCACAAACTACAGAAGGAAAAATCTAGTGTCTCTATACATTAGAGTCTAATAAGGAAAAATACAGAAGATAATGGACATGGGAAAGAGTAGAAGGGGACTCCGAGGTCTGCGGACGCGGAAAATATACCTTGAAGTCTCCAAAACTGTCCCGGCTCACTGATAGTGCGGTTGATAAGGTGCACCTGGATCTGCACACGAAAAATATGTGCAGAGAGTAGCATGAGTACACCACAATGGTACCTGGTAAGTGCCAAACCTAACCTCGGTCGAGTAACGACGAGGTCAGGTCAAGGCCCTACCGGAGTAAATATAATAAATTAAACAGTAAAAGATATAAGTAAAATTTACGGTAACACAATTAAAGAAATTCTTGAAAATTTAACAGTTAAGGGAGCCCTCGGCTCAGAACAAGGTAAACACAATGGGGAATCTCCCGGGATACCGTCCCGTAGTTCTGAATGAATATGCACTACAGGGGGATCTCCCGAAATACGTCCGTAGTCCCAAAGTAAATATGCAGTGCTGGGGGATCTCTCAAAATACGTCCGTAGTCCCTAGTCCCAAAGTAAATATGCAGTGCTGGGGGATCTCCCGGAATACGTCTGTAGTCCCAAAATAAATATGCAAGACAGGGGGATCTCCCGGAATACGTCCGTAGTCCCAATTTAAATATGCAACGCAAGATGAAATGGAAGGTAAGGCATCGAGTTATACAATTTATACAGAACACAGATAAGGAAAATAGGGACTTAACTAAGCATGGCGCACAGAATGTCAAATAGGCAGATAAAACATGTAAGCATGCTTCTCTAGTCTAAGCTGAACAATTAAACGTATTAGTGCAATTTAATAAGGGAAAGACAGTTTATGATTTAGAAAGGAAAAAATGGGATTTTTGCAATAATAGCCTGTGTACGTACTCATCACCTCACGTACACGGCGCCCATACCTCAATTAATATCAAACATCCTAAGGGGAAGTCCCCAACACAAGGTTAGGCAAACCACTTACCTCGAACCACTCAAATCAACTAGATATCACGTTCTTGCCACGAGTATCCGACTCCAAATGGCCTGAATCTATTCAAATTAATTGCATAATGTAAATATAACTACAAGTGACTAATTGAACTAATTAATTCGAAGCTAAAGCATAAAATTAGGAAAAACACCCAAAACGTCTCCCCGAGCCTACGTCTCAGAATCGGTTAAAAAATTACAAATTATGAACACCCATTCACTCACAAGCTCACTCGAACAAAAATCATCTAAATCCGACGTCAAAATCCCATTCAAATCTCAGATTTTCAATTGGGGAACCTTTTTCCCCTTTTCCAAACTTCTACCCTCAAATTTCATAATTAGACGAGGAAAACAATAATGGATTAATGAAATATACACGAATTAGAGTTAAGAATTGTTACCCACTGATTTCCTCTTCAAAACCCTTGCAAAATTGCCTTCTCCCGAGCTAAAATTCGAATTGGTGAAAAATGAGGAATGAACCCTCGAATCTGCCTCTTCAACCCAGCGATTTCCGCACCTGTGCTCATGGGGCCGCATCTGCGAAAAAAATCATCGCAGGTGCGAAGGTCACTTATCCGGCCTGGGGCCGCATCTGCGGGTAATTCCTCGCACCTGCGGATACCTCACCTGCGGTCCAAATCGGCGCATCTGCGCATTTCAGTAAGGCAGTCAGGCTCCGCACCTGAGCCCACGCTTCGCACCAGCGGGCTCGCAGGTGCGGTCAAACTTGCGCACCTGCGCTCCATCACCAGCCCCACATGTTCCACATCTGCACACCTGCGGCTCGCGCACCTGCGGCCTCCCTTCCGCAGGTGCGAAACACCAGAACTAGCAAAGGCACCAGATTTTTCCTAAGTCCAAATTTATTCCGTTAAGCATCTGAAATATGCTCGAGGCCCCCCGGGACCTCGACCATACATACCAACCAATCCTAAAACACTATACGAACTTAGTCAAGTCTTCAAACCACATCGAACAACACCAAAATCATGAATTAGGCACAGATTCAAGCCTAAGAATTTAGAATTGTTTTTCAAATTCTACAAACGATGCCGAACCACATCAAATCTAGTCCGAATGACCTCAAATTTTACACACATATCACAAATGACACTACAAACCTACAACCACTTTTGGAATTCCATTCCGAGCTCGATATCAAAATTTCCACTATCGGTCGAAATCGCCGAAAAAACTAACTTTAACGAATTCAAGCCTAAATATACTACAGACCTCCAAAACACATTCCGAACGCGCTCCTAAGCTCAAAATCACTCAACAGAGCTAACAGAGTCGACCGAATTCCATTTCGGATCCGTCTTCACACAGTTCTGACTGTGGTCCAATTTCTAAGGCTTAGACTCACAACTAGGGACTAAGTGTCCCAAAACTCCCCGAATTCCATAACCAATCACTCCGGAAAATCCCAAAAGCAGAAACAATGTGGGGAAAGAAGATATTAGGGGATCAGGGCTCTAATTCTCAAAACGACCGAACGGGTCGTTACATCCTCCCACTCTTAAAACAATCATTCGTCCTCGAACGAGTATAAAGACATACCTGAAACATTGAAAAGATAAGGGTACTGGCTGCGCATAACCTGCTCGGTCTCCCATGTCGCCTCCTCGACCGGCTGACCCCTCCACTGGACCTTTATTGAAGCAATATTCTTTGATCTGAGCTTTCTAACCTGCCTATCCAATATGGCTATTGGCTCCTCAACATAAGATAGATCCTTGTTCAACTGGACAGAGCTGAAATCCAATACATGGGTCGGATCACCATGATACTTTCGGAACATAGACACGTGGAATACCGGGTGAACTCCTGCTAGGCTGGGAGGCAAGGCAAGCTCATAAGCAACCTCCCCAACTCGCAGCAATATCTCAAAAGGACCAATGAACCTCGGGCTCAACTTTCCCTTCTTCCCGAATCTCATGACGCCCTTCATAGGCGATACCCGAAGCAAGACCCGCTCACCAACCATAAATGCCAAATCACGAACCTTCCGGTCTGCATAACTCTTCTGCCTGGACTGGGCTATGCGAAGTCTCTCCTGAATCACCTTCACCTTATCCATGGCATCCTGGACCAAATCTGTACCCAACAATCGGGCCTCGCCCAGCTCAAACCATCCTACTGGAGACCGACACCGCCTACCATACAAAGCCTCATACGGTGCCATCTGAATGCTGGACTGGTAACTGTTGTTGTAAGCAAACTTTGTAAGTGGAAAGTATTGGTCTCATGACCCTCCGAACTCCATCACACAAGCACAGAGCATATCCTCAAGAATCTGAATCATGCACTCGGACTGCCCGTCCGTCTGTGGGTGAAAGGCTGTGCTCAGCTCCACCCTAGTACCCAACTCCTTTTGTACGGCTCTCCAAAATCGTGATGTGAACTATGCACCTCTGTCTGAAATGATGGATACTGGGATACCATGAAGGCGGACAATCTCTTTGATATAAATCTCAGCCAACCTCTCAGAAGAATAAGTGGTGAACACTGGAATAAAATGAGCTGACTTGGTCAGCCGATCCATGATCACCCAAATAGCATCGAACTTTCTCAAAGTCCGTGGAAGTCCAACTAAAAAGTCCATGGTGATCCGCTTCCACTTCAACTTTGGGATCTCTAACCTCTGAAGTAATCCACCCAGCCTTTGGTACTCATATTTGACCTGCTGACAGTTGAGACACTTGGACACAAACCCAACTATATCCTTCTTCATCCTCCTCTACCAGTAGTGTTGTCTCAAATCCTGGTACATCTTTGCGGTAACGGGATGAATGGAGTATCGCGAGCTGTGGGCCTCCCCGAGAATCAACTCCCGAAGCACATCTACATTGGGCACACAGATTCGGCTCTGCATCCTCATCACACAGTCATCACCAATAGTCACATCTCTGACATCACCTCGCCGAACCCTGTCTTGAAGAACTAGAATATGAGGATCATCATACCGGCGCTCCCTGATATGGTCATAAAGAGAAGACCGAGCAACCACACAAGCTAATACCCGGCTAGGCTATGAAATATCCAATCTCACGAATTGGCTGGTTAAGGCCTGAACATCCAAGGATAAGGGCCTCTCAGCTGCCGGAAGATATGCCAAACTCTCTGCCCGGCGACTTAAGGCATCGGCCACTACATTGGCCTTCCCTGGGTGGTACAATATAGTGATATCATAGTCTTTAAGTAGCTCCAACCACCTCCGCTGACGCAAATTAAGGCCCTTCTGCCTAAGCAAGTGCTGCAAACTCCGGTGATCAGTGTAGATCTCACAAGTAACACCGTACAAATAATGACGCTAGATCTTCAGGGCGTGAACAATAGCTACTAACTCGAGATCATGGACCGGATAATTCTTCTCATGCACCTTCACCTGTCTAGACGCGTAGGCAATCACCCTACCGTCCTGCATCAATACTGCTCCAAGGCCAATCCTCGAGGCATCACAATAGACAGTGTAGGACCCCAAACCTGTAGGCAATACTAATACCGGGGTTGTAGTCAAGGCTGTCTTGAGCTTCTGAAAGCTCTCCTCACACTCCTCAGTCCACCCAAACGGAGCATCCTTCTAGGTCAGCCAGGTCATAGGTGCTGCAATGGATGAAAATCCCTCCACAAAGCGACGGTAATACCCCGCCAAACCAAGGAAACTGCGGATCTCCGTAACTGATGACGGTCTAGGCCAACTCTGCACTGCCTCCACCTTCTTCGGATCTACCTTGATCCCATCACAAGACACAATGTGGCCCAAGAATGCCACTGAATCAAGCCAGAATTAACACTTAGAAAATTTTGCATATAACCTCTTCTCCCTCAAAGTCTGAAGCACGGTCCTCGGTGCTGCTCATGACCTTCCCGAGACCGGGAATATACCAGGATGTCGTCAATAAATAAAATGACGAAGGAATCAAGATAAGGCCAGAACACACGGTGCATCAAATGCATAAAGGTTGCTGGGGCATTGGTCAGCCCAAATGACATGACAAGAAACTCATAGTGACCATATCTGGTCCTGAAAGCAGTTTTCGAGACGTCCGTCTCCCGAATCTTCAACTAATGATAGCCAAAATGCAAGTCAATCTTGGAAAATACCCTGGCACCCTGTAACTGATCAAATAAATCATCAATGTGAGGCAAAGGATACCTGTTCTTCACTGTAACCTTGTTCAACTACCGATAATCAATACACATACGTATAGAACCATCCTTCTTCTTCACAAATAAGATCGGAGCACCCCAAGGTGATACACTGGGCCTGATGAAACCCTTATCAAGCAACTCCTTCAACTCAGGAGGAGCCATACGATAAGGAGGAATAGATATGGGCTGAGTGCCCGGCAACAAATCAATGCCGAAATCAATATCTCTATCGGGCGACATACCCGGAAGATCAGCTGGAAACACATCAGGGAAATTCCTCACTACTGGAACTGACTCAACTGTTGGGGTATCAATACTGACATCTCTCACATAGGCCAAATACGCATCACACCCCTTCTTAACCATTCGCTGAGCCTTAAGAAATGAAATGACCATGCGGGGAGTATACTCTAAGGTACCTCTCCACTCTAATCTCGGCAAGCCTGGCATAGCCAGCGTCACGGTTTTAGCGTGACAATCAAGAATAGCATAATGGGGTGACAACCAGTCCATGCCCAAGATAACATCGAAATCTACCATACTGAGTAATAAAAAAAATCAGCTTTGGTCTTAAAACCACTAAGAGCAATCAAACACGACCGATATACGCGGTCCACAACAAGAGAATCTCCCACGGGAGTAGATACATAAACAAGGAAAATCAAAGAATCCCAAGATATCCCCAAATGTGGAGCAAAATAAGAAGACACATATGAATATGTAGAGCCTGGGTCAAATAATACTGATGCATCCCTATGACAGACTGGGACGATACCTGTGATGACTGAATTTGAAGCAACGGCCTCTGAACGGGTTGGAAGGGCATAGTACCTGGCCTAAACTCTCCCTCTAGGGCGACCTCAACCTCCCCGACCTCCACCTCGAGCTAGCTGAGGAGATGGGGTGGCAGCTGGGGCTGAAAGAATGGCCGGAGGACCCGATGGAGCACGTGGAGGCTGATAAGTCTGTGAAGGTGCACCCTTCCTGGCTCTGGGGCAATCTCTAACCATGTGATGAGTGTCACCACACTCAAAATAACCTCTCGGAGGACGCGGCAACTGAGACTAACTCGGACCTTGCCTGCTGGACTGGCCGGTAATAGCACCTCGAGCAGGAGGCACACTGGATACTGGCAGTGCATAATAGGGCTCCTAAGGTATAAGAGGAGCTGGAACACCATTGGCTGTAGGAAGAGCTGAATGAACAGGGCAACTCACAAAACCCCTACCATAGCATGCTTCCGGTGTACGAGCTCCTGAGTAATGACAAGTCTCTCAAGACCTTGTGGCCTCCCTCTTCTCTTTGTCCCGGGCGAACATGCCCTCCACTCTCCTGGCAATGCTTACTGCCTGCTGATAAGTGATGTTCATGTCCAACTCCCTGGCCGTACTGGTCCGAATACTGGGGTGAAGTCCCTCAATGAAGCGACGAACCCTCTCTCTGACTGTAGAAACTAGAGCCGGTGCATGGCGAACTAACTCATTGAATCTAACTGCATACTCCGACACAATCATAGCACCCTGACGCAGCTGCTCATACTCTACGCGCCAAGCATCCTGAGGCTCTAAGGAACATACTCACACAAGAACATCTCCGAAAACTGAGTCCAAGTGAGTGAGGCTGCCTCGTCCAGACTACTCAGCTCATAGGTACACCACCACTGATATGCCGCTCCCCTTAGCCGGAAATTGGTGAAAGAAACCCCACTCGTCTCCACAATGCCCATAGTGCGGAAAATACGATGACACTCTTCAAGAAAAACTAGAGCATCATCTGAAGCTAGTCCGCTGAAAGTAGGTGGGTGGTACTTCTTGTACCTCTCAAGTCTGAGTTGCTCTGCCTCAGAAGCAGCTACCCTGGTCTCATGCTGAACCGGAGCCACTGGGGGCATAGGAATATACTCTGTGGCCTGATCAACCTGGACTCTCTGCTTAGGAGTGCGGGCTGCGGGAGTCTGTGCCCTTCCCCCGACCTGAGATGTAGCGGGAGCTATCGGAAATAGTCCAGCCTGAGCCAGAGTGCTGAACATGCTCATGAACTGAGCTAAAGTCTTCTAGAGGGCTGGAGTAGCAATAGGGATCTCTGGTGCCGGCCCTCCAGCTGGAGCTACTGGGGGCTCCTCTGACGTAGCTCTCGCAGGTGCTCGAGCTGCACCACGTGGTCGTCCTCTACCCCGACCCCGGCCTCTGACAGCTTTGACAGGGGTCTCGGGTGCCTGATCGTCGGTCCTCCCGGTACGGGTCTTCACCATATGTAAGAAAGATTAGAATAGAATTATAGAATTTTTTATGTCAATAACTCGCACGACAAGGAGATCAAAGAAATATGATTGTTCTTAACAGTTACTTAGCCTCCCAAAGATAAGTACGGACGTCTCTGCACCGATCCGCGAGACTCTAGTAAACCGGTTTGTGACTCACGACACCTATGAACCTAGAGCTCTGAAACCAACTTGTCACGACTCAATTCCCCTCCGTGTGACGTCGTGATGGAACCTAGTCTCTATAACTAGGTAAGCCTAATATTTTACAGAATAATGAAATAAAAATATAAATTTAACTAACTATTCAAATATACACAATAAATTCCAAAATCCAGAACATCGTGAATCACAAACTACAGAAGGAAAAATCTAGTGTCTCTATACATCAGAGTCTAACAAGGAAAAATACAGAAGATAATGGACATGGGAAAGAGTAGAAGGGGACTCTGAGGTCTGCGGACGTGGCAAATATACCTTGAAGTCTCCAAAACTGTCCCGGCTCACTGATAGTGCGGCTGATAAGGTGCACCTGGATCTGCACACGAAAAATATATGTAGAGAATAGCATGAGTACACTACAATGGTACCCAGTAAGTGTCAAGCCTAACCTCGGTCGAGTAGTGACGAGGTCAGGTCAAGGCCCTACCAGAGTAAATATAATAAATTAAATAGTAAAAGATATAAGTAAAATTTACGGTAACACGGTTAAAGAAATTCTCGAAAATTTAACAGTTAAGGGAGCCCTCGGCTCAGAAAAAGGTAAACACAATGAAAAATCTCCCGGGATACCGTCCCGTAGTTTCGAATGAATATGCAGTACAGGGGGGTCTCCCGGAATACGTCTGTAGTCCCAAAGTAAATATGCAGTGCTGAGGGATCTCCTGGAATACGTCTGTAGTCCCAAAGTAAATATATATTGCTGGGAGATCTCCCGGAATACGTCCGTAGTCCCAAAATAAATATGCAAGACAGGGGATCTCCCGGAATATGTCTGTAGTCCCAATTTAAATATGCAACGCAAGATGAAATGGCAGGTAAGGCATCGAGTTATACAGTTTATACAGAACACAGATAAGGAAAGTAGGGACTTAACTAAGCATGGCGCACAGAATGTCAGATAGGCAGTTAAAACATGTAAGCATGTTTCTCTAGTCTAAGCTGAACAATTAAACGTATTAGTGCAATTTAATAAGGGAAAGACAGTTTATGATTTAGAAAGGAAAAACGGGATTTTTGCAATAATAGCCAGTGCACGTACTCGTCACCTCACGTACACGGCGGCCACACCTCAATTAATACCAAACATCCTAAGGGGAAAGTCCCCAACACAAAGTTAGGCAAGCCACTTACCTCGAACCGCTCAAATCAACTCGATATCACGTTCTTGCCACGAGTATCCAACTCCAAATGGCCCGAATCTATTCAAATTAATTGCATAATATAAATATAACTACAAGTAACTAATTTAACTAATTAATTCGAAGCTAAAGCGTGAAATTAGGAAAAACGCCCAAGAAGTCTCCCCGAGCCCACATCTCGGAATCGGGTAGAAAATTATAAATTATGAACACTCATTCACTCACGAGTTCACTCGAACAAAAATCATCTAAATCCGACGTCAAATTCCCATTCAAATCTTAGATTTTCAATTGAGGAACCTTTCCCCCCCATTTCCAAACTTCTACCCTCAAATTCCATAAATAGACAAGGAAAATAATATTGGATTAATGAAATGTACACGAATTAGAGTTAAGAATTGTTACCCACTGATTTCCTCTTCAAAACCCTTGCAAAATCATTTTCTTCCAAGCTAAAATTCGAATTGGTGAAAAATGAGGAATGAATCCTCGAATCTTCCTCTTCAACCCAGCAATTTCCGCACCTGCGCTCATGGGGCCGCATCTACGGTCACGCACCTGCAGAAAAAATCATCGCAGGTGCTAAGGTCACTTATCCGGGCTGGGGCCACATCTACGGGTAATTCCTCGCACCTGCGGATACCGCACATGCGGTCCAAATCGGCGCATCTGCGCATTTCACTAAGGCAGTCAGGCTCCGCACCTGCGCCCATGCTTCCCACCTGTGGGCTCGCAGGTGCGGTCAAACTTGCGCACCTGTGCTCCATCACCAGCCCCACCAGTTCTGCATCTGCGCACTCTCTCCGCACCTGCGGCTCGCGCACCTTCGTCCTCCTTTCCGCAGGTGCGAAACACCAGAACCAGCAAAGGCACCAGATTTTTCCTAAGTCCAAATTCATTCCGTTAAGCATCCTAAATATGCCCGAGGCCCCCCGAGACCTCGACCAAACATACCAACCAATCTTAAAACACCATACGAACTTAGTCGAGCCTTCAAACCACATCAAACAACACCAAAATCATGAATTAAGCACGGATTCAAGCCTAAGAATTTAGAATTTTTTTCCAAATTCTACAAACGATGCCGAACCACATCAAATCTAGTCCGAATGACCTCAAATTTTACACACAGGTCAAAAATGATACTACGAACCTACAACCACTTTCAGAATTCCATTCCGAGCTCGATATCAAAATTTCCACTATCGGCCAAAATCGCTGAAAAAAATTAACTTTCGCCAATTCAAGCCTAAATCTACTACAGACCTCCAAAACATATTTCGGACGTGCTCCTAAGCTCAAAATAACTCAACGGAGCTAACAGAGTCGATAGAATTCTATTCTGGATCCGTCTTCATACAGTTCCCACTACGGTCCAATTTCTAAGACTTAGACTCACAACTAGGGACTAAGTGTCCCAAAACTCCCCGAATTCCATAACCAATCACTCCGGCAAATTCCAAAAGCAGAAATAATGCGGGGAAAGCAGATATTAGGGGATCGGGGCTCTAATTCTCAAAACGACCGGCCGGGTCGTTATAATAATGGGCTATTAATGAAAAACCATGAAAGCCGACCTACTGGTTCTTGTCCATTCCCTGAAGTGAATGAGACGAACTTCCACCAAGCTAAGCGTGGAAGAGAACGTGGCCCTAGTCGTGGTCATGGTCGTGGTCGGGGAAGAAACACTAATCATGGTAATAATAATACACCAAAGAACCCTCCTCACCACCAGCAGTAAAAAAGGAAGGAACAAAAGCATGAAGCGGTGCAAGCAGCAAACGCTGAAAATGCATGCTATAGATGTGGAGGAAAAGGGTACTGGTCACGTACATGTCGTACGCCAAAGCACCTGGTTGAGTTGTATCAAGCCTCTCTGAAGAAGACAGAGAAAAATATTGAAGCAAATTTTATTTCTGAAGATAATTTAGACTTCATGCATTTGGATGTACCTGATTACTTTGTACTCCTGAAAGGAGAAACAAGTCATGTGATCGGTGATGAATTTGTAGAAATATAAATATTTAAATTTTTGTTGTTTATAGTAGATAGTATGATTATATAATTGTTGTACATAAATAAAAGTTATGCTTTGATAATGATGTTTACTGTCATATTTATTTTATTTATGTCATTTTGAAGAAATTTTCTCTCATTATACCAGAAGTGTCTGAGAGATATTTGGTAGTACAAAATTTATCAAAAGCTCCTGTGGAGCTAACTGTTTGTCTAGAAGACACATGACACAAGTAGTGCCTGAATAATATTTGATTGTGGACAATAAACTAAAGGCTCCCGAAGAGCTTACATGTAAATTTGTCATTCATATTATATGATTGTGGTCAAAACATATGTTATAATAAACCAGAAGTTTACTGATACGAATGACCATCATACTGAGACTACAAATAATCGGAAGATTGAAAATCTTCATGTTTCCACAATTATAGAGGTAAAATAATATGTATGTGAGAAGTTACCCGCCTTATTATTTAATTTGTACTATATCATGTATCACAGTAAACCAGAAGTTTATTAATGCAAAAGCAGTCACAGTAAATCAACAAGTTTTACTGAGGCAAATGTAGCTACAGTAATCAGAAATTTGCTGATACAAAAGTAGCCACAGTAAATCAGAAGTTTACTAATGTAAAATTTTATGCCATAGTAAACTAGAAGCTTACTAAGAGATAGCACATGCCATGATAAACTTGAAGTTTTCATTTGCCATTTTTAAATGAGTTATTTGAGAATTCAGATAAGCATATACTGAAGAACTAGAAGATTCTTCAAGAATTCTCTTGTGTTGCTTATTCTCATCATAAATTGATTACACCAGCTAAAGTTGGGACTAAGACCCCTGAATTCTGAAATATATAAAAGGTGAATATGGGCACATTCACCTATCATGTAAACCACTTATAAATGCATATATGAGATGGTTACATGTGTGTTTATTGTCAACCTGCAGTTTGTCATTTCAAATTGCTTTTCTCAATTAAGAGCATAATTTTCAGATTATGCAATCAAGATAGTTCATCTTGATGATGTTGGTTTATATCCAAGCTAGTTTAGCATTGAATACCTTCTATTAATGATTAAATTATTTCTTATGAGAACAAAACCTCATGTGTTGATCAAAAATTTTCTAAATTGCATACAACAGCACTTGCATGCATCAGACCAACAACATATGATAAGTCCTCCCCTTACAATTGGTTTAGGATCAGAAACCAAATATTTTACTATCTAATAACTTTTGATGTGTGGTATATGATTAATTTCTCTACCACAATGCACAAAGATAGGTTTTCCAAAGAAGATTGGAGATATGTGTTAGTTTTTCTAACATTTGGGGGATGGAATAAACAGCTGAAAAATATGCTATATAAATCGAATTATCATTAATAAGATCCTCACTTAGAACATAATTCAAGTCAAATGCCAGAAGCATTTGCTGATCCAAAATTAAATATCATATTTCAGCTGCAAATGCTCCTATTAAAATTAAAGTCCCTGAAGGATAAAGTTTATTGCACGCATGAAGCGTAGTAAACCAATCGGTTCCAAAGGTAACAATCCTTGAAAAGGATAGGAGCAAATGATCATAATGAGGAGGAAATGAGCTCTAGAAGAGCCCACGAGATAACATTTTATGAAACTCCAGAAGAAGTTCAGGAACCTGAAAATAAAGAATGTGACAAGATCTCAACAAGTTATGTAACTTGCGAACCGATACAAAATAATCGTCGATGATATATTTGATACAATATAGTGCATAATATTATAAAAGATTGTGAGGATCAGACCTATAGTCCAGACACCTGAAGATGTCATGCCATTTATATACAAGTCATAACCTATATGACTCATTTGATCAAATTTATATAAAGATCCCTGAAGGATTTAAAATGCTTGAAGCATATAATTCAAAGTCTCGAGAAATGTACTCAATCAGATTACAAAAATCATTGTATGATTTAAAACAATCAGGGCACATGTGATATAATCGCCTCACTGAATTAATGAATGAAGGCTATATAAATGATGGCATTTGTCCGTGTGTCTTTACAAAGAGAACATCATCAGAGTTTGTTATACTTGCTGTTTATGTTAATGACATAAATCTCATCGGAACTCCAGAAGAGCTCCAAAAGGGAAAAACTTTGTCTTAGTCTGCAAATTGAATATTTAGTAGACGGGATCTTTACCCATCAATCTGTCTATACAGAAAAGGTCTTAAAACGTTTTTACATGGACAAAGCGCACCCATTAAGTACACCAAATGGGTGTTCGATCACTTGAAGTGAATAAGGATCCGTTCTGACCTCCAAAAGAGGATGAAGAACTCCTTAGTCCTGAAATACTCTATCTTAGTGCAAGTGGTGTACTTATGTATCTTGCTAATGCTAACAAAGATAGTGCAAATCATATTGGTTATGTAGATGCATGTTATTTATCCGATCCCCATAAAGCTTGATCTCAAATCGGGTATGTGTTTACATGTGGAAGTACTGTCATATCATGGTACTTCACAAAACAATCTATTGCTGCTACTTCTTCAAATCATTTCGAGATAATAGTTATCCATGAAGCAAGTAGGGAATGTGTATGGTTGAGATCAGTGATTCATTTTATTCAAGGAAAATGTGATTTGGAATGTGATAAAAGATCCACAATTTTATACGAAGATAATGTTGCATGCATAGCCCAATTAAAGGGAGAATTTATAAAAGGAGATAGAACGAAGCACGTTTCACCAAAATTATTCTACACACATGATCTTCAGAAAAATGGTGACATTGATGTACAACAAATCCATTCAAGTGACAATCCGGCAGATTTATTCACTAAATCTTTGCCAACTTCAACTTTTGAGAAGATGGTATACATGATTGGAATGCGAAGACTCAAATATTTGAAACAAGGTTTTATCAGGGGGAGTAAAATACGCACTATACTCTTTTTCCTTTACTAAGGTTTTTCTCACAGGGTTTTTCTTATAAGGTTTTTAATGAGACAACTAGTTATGCATATTACTAAATATGTGTACTCTTTTTCCTTCACTGAGATTTTTTTCCCACGAGGTTTTTCATAGTAAGGTTTTAATGAGGCACATTATCGTTTAATGAACATCTAAGGGGGAGTGTTATGAATATATTATATTATGGATGTTTATTTAGTACTCCGTTGTAAATAAACTTCCTGAAGAAGCTTATCCTTTCGGTACCCCGTTATGGATAAACATTACCCCGGTAGAAGATTATCTATATCTGGTACAATGAGCTTATCCTTTCGGTACTCCGTTATAGATAAACATTAACCCCGGTAGAAGATTATCTATATCTGGTACAGTAGCAGCTTACACAGCAGCTTGCTTTCTTCTATAAATAGAGGAGATTTCAGTTCATTATGTACATAAATTTGAAATTTGAATAATATATCAGTTTCTCTCTATACTTGTCTTTACTTTACCGTCTTTATTTTATAACATCAGAAAATTTATTATATTTGTATAAGTATGTCGGTAAAGGAACAGAAATTGCATATTTCGATTGGTTGAAGGTCAAATATTTTTAATTAAACTTCATTGGATCAAAATTGAAATAAAAGGACTAAAAGACAGATCTTCCTCGAATTAAACACACGATAATATCGATCACGGTGTTTCACACTAATCATCTTTAGCTACCTTATTTTCAAGAATAAAAATTTCATTTTTATGAAGAATTAACCGTGAATATCTTTTGGTTGACCTGACAGTGTAAAATATTATCATTGTATAGAAGTTAAACTCATCGATATAGAGAGTATGATAATTAACAAAAAGTTTAATGTTAGTAATTAGTAGGCTTACGAGTGATGACCTTAGAGAATAAGAGAATCGAATATTAACTATTCAGACATCCGGCATAGTTAGCAATGCAACTAGGAGAGCCTAGTAATGGAATATGAACTATTTAGACATTCGGCATAAACGCATAGTTACCTATGACAACCTAGTTGTAAACGAGATAGGATTTTAATTTAAGTCATATATAGCAACAATATAAAAAAAATGTTCACATTGTCCTCATAGTTTATCCTATAAGAACAAGTTAATTATTATTTACCAGATCACGAATTACTGTTTATTATAGTGATTACAATACCTGATTGTATATTTTTTACAAAATCAGTGAATAAAAATTAACTAACTCAACGCAATATACTCCTCTAGCAAGTAATTCAATCCGTGCATAGTGATAATTAATTGTCATTCAACCCCAAAAACCAGGACATCCAGCAGCTAACAATAGGATTGCAGGAACAAGCAATCTCATCTCAACATGCTGCTCTTAAAAGCAGCTTACATAGAAAGAACAAGCAGTTCAAGAATCATATAAAACAAACCTTAAGTGGAGAGAAAATTAGTTATGACTTGTAAACTGGATGACAAAGTTCAAAAGGTATTATACACTTTGCAAACACATATTAACACAGGAACTTACAGAACAAGTGCTTCTATCTAAACAACTACTGTTAGAGAAGCTGCATATTTTCTTGGTACATTAGAAAATACTAACAGAAATACTAAAATCTCTCATAAGCTACATTGTTTAAGTCTGCCAAGAGGAAAAACTCCGTATCCTAGATCGCCCCTTCCCAGACTAGCAGATCTTGACATTTGCTTGTCAGAAAGTATGCACATTTGTTTGCCTTTCTCCAAATGTGTACAACATTTGCCTTGTTGGCTTCAAGCAAGAATTTGCAATCTTTAATAATAACCCTAAGAGGGTGATACAGCAAGTAGGCAATCCGTTACCACTTATAATTCTTTATATCCCATTTCTTTGGCTAATTTAGCCCCTGCTTGATGCTCCATAATTATGTAGTAAAGCTAGAAAAGCTGCATATTCCACTACAAAAATCCTAATTCATTAATAAGGCCGTAAATAGAAAACATCAATTCATAACATTATGAAGCAACAGAAGAACAACAACAATTGCCGCATACAATCTGCATGAAATCATTCACACGCTGGTTTTGTGTCGAAGCTGCTCAAGCAGATTGCAAAGGCTTGAAAGGCAGAAAGTGGGTAGCGGTAATCCATGGTGAATATATCTTTTCCGATTTTTCCAAACTGTAAAATTACTTTTTCTTGTTCCTCAGCAGGTACATTGTGAGAAGGATCTACCGATGCCACTAGCTGGAAGTTTTTTACAGAAGCCACTGTAACACGACCTTTAAAATTTAGGCACCAGCACTGCAATTGTTCATGCCATCTAGGGGCCTTGTTTTTTAGCACAAGTGACTCTCCGAGAGGCATCGACGCAGTTGAACTTGAAATACCAGCCGAGCTGACATCTTTAGCTAGCTCCTTTGCATCTGAAACTGATGGAGGAGATGGCTTCTCACCAAAAGGCTGTGGAAATGATGTTGGTGTTGGAGCAGTGCCTCCTTCTTGGATAGAAGAGAAAGGAATAGAATGCATAGCGCAATGCATTCTCCTAGGTCCTCTTGTACGGAGAACATTGAGTTCATAGGAGATGGTGGCGATACTGTAGTTGCAAGCAGGTACTGTTGGAGATACCTGCTTTGCACGGAATCTCCGACTATGTCGACAATGTTCTTGAATAGATGCATCAGTTGGGGGTTTGCTATCATATATGGTGAACTTGGTCCCAAGAAAGTTAGACCTGTTCAAATTGTTTTGGACACTATTATTAACAAAATGAAAGGACAACAACTTCGACAAGTACTTTGGAAAGGTGGTTAGGCACAAGCGATGAGAAGACAGTTAGGAGTTTGATAGAACTTGCCTCAATTTCCCAAGGTATGTATTGCTCGCTCGAGAAAAATCATCTGCAACCAATGAAATTACAAAATCTGTGCTTGTTGCCCTCCTGATCCTTCTGGCAGCCAGCAATAGCTTATCACTCTCGTCCTCAGCTGTCATGAAATAAATTTCAGATGTGTAACTTGTACAAATATTATCCAACGAAAAATTATAGACCAGTGTCACAAAGGACCCAGCAACCTAGGTGTAAGTAATTCATAAAAACTAGCATTTTGGAGGTTTACAAGATGAAAATCTATTTATCGATCAAATATACAAGTTATATCTTCAAGCTGGCAACAAGGGACACAATCATTGAAGAGGATATCAATTTCATTATGCAGTGTCAAAAGGAAAAGAAGAACAGGAATACGACTTACATGGAGTCAAGCCAAAGTAGAGGCGATAAACTGAGTTATCTCTGTCCCGTTTGATAAAGCAATGGATTGGGGATTCACGGGGACCAGGCTGGTTCAAAGCAGAACAGAAACGAAAGAGATACTTTCTTAATTTTATTTGACATTGACAATAGGAACAAGATGCTAATTGAACAGAGTAAGAATAAATTACCTGCTTCAGCGAAATGGGAAAGGTAAGTTTACCACATTCCTCAGGAGTCCTGACAATCTCTTTTGTAACTCCCCTCCATGACTTGCAAACAGATGCACAAAAGACAACCACAGTTCGAGCAGGCCAAGTTGTCTCACTCTCTTCAACCCTACGGATTATATCCAGAAGTAGCTCTGGTGGTAAATTTGCCCATTGCCCTTGTTCAATTTGATCAAAAGGGGCCACATCGGGGGCTATATGCGACCGGGTTCTGTTGCGCCAGTGCCTTCCTTCCACTCCCCTCCTCGATATATTCCCTATCCCATCTTTCATCTCCCGCAGCTCACGGACAATGCTCTTGAAGGACATTTCTTTTGATCACATCAACTAATCTCTCCTTCAGTGGCGTGGCAAAAAGATTTAGTACAACAAAGCAGCGGAGTTGCTGTATATAACCATCAACTAAATACTCTTTTGATATGATAAACCTCGCCTCCCCAAACCCCTTACCCAGAACCTAAAAGTAACCTTTCCCACTTTGCTCCCTTGGTGCTCGGAACACAACCATAATCCTAACAACTAGGCTATCATTCCCTTATCTATCTCGAGCTAATAATTATGCAAAAGAATAGCACCCAAAGGAGCGGCCTAGTGGTCAATGAAGTGGGTGAAAACTAGAGTTCAAATCTTAGCAGTGGCCAGAATTACTCAGCACATGTGCTGGTGGAGGTAGCAGAACCCGGTATAGCCAAAGTGGCGCGCAAGTTTTATAAGAAAAAGTGCAAAAGAATAAAAAAAATCCCCTTTTTAGCTACATATAACATATCTTCAGCTAGCAGATCTTACAATGTGGTTTAACCTCTATGTTTAATTAAAAGAGATTATCTCAATGTTTTTAATGAAGAATTAAACCCAATTTTTTCTCCATCTTTGCCCCTGCTCGTTAGGGTAGGGGTTGTGGAAAATGAAACAGTTACACGCACAAAAATCAAAACATTATAATATTTCCACCATTTTTTGCTTAATCCACGAATAAAAATCAAAACTTTATGAATCAAGTAACCCCAGTTCGACAATTGTGACAACAATCCTAATTCAAATCCAGAAAAAAAAATGCCAGTTTCCTTAACAATAAACAATGAATTAAAAAAAGAAGCCCAAAAATACAAAAAAAGTGGGATCCCCAGAAGATAAATCTGACGAAAAACAGAGCGCAACGAGGAGACAAAAAGGAACAATTTTTAGAGCTGGCAAAGCAATAATAAGGAAAAGGAGCAAAACCTGAGTAATTGGTGCAAAGAAGAAGAAATCAGATCATTATTTCTCTGGATCAGCTATGCATTATTTTGTGGCATTCCCACATCGCCGGAACCACCACCAAAACCGCCGTTTGCTCCGCCACCAAAAGTGTCACAAGCAGTCCTCAAATGTGATAGATACAGTTTAACGAGATATGCGTATTATCAGCAGCGTATGTTCAACTTTCAAGGTACGTACCCCCACCCACCAAATATTTTCGATTTTTGAGGGAGTTAAGGTACTTCACTTTAATCCACACAATTATACTACTCTATTTTTGTTCTTGCTGCTTCTGCCTTCTAGGAATGAGAAAAAGGTTAATTTATTTTTTTGTAATAGGGAAATTATTGGCTACGATTAGCTGTGGTACCAAAAAGTATGCGTTACGCGTGGTCTTGGCTAAACCAAGAAAATGGATATCACTAGTCAATGGTCAAGCTCATTGAAAAATCAATATATTTACTCCAAATGTCCAAATATATCAATGTACTTTTGAAAATGGTTTAATAATACCTCTCGTTATACTATTGGATTATTTATACCCCTGTATTCATACTTTGGGTTCAAATATACCCCTCATTTAAACGGAAGGACACATGTTATCGTCCTGTTAACCAATTCTAAATATCTCCTAATTAATTAAAAAGATCAATTACCTATACCCGAAAATCAATTTTCTAAAGCAATTTTTTTTGTAAAATCTGGAAAAACTGAATTTGTTTTTACTAAAAACTGAAAAAATGAAAATATTTTTTTTCCAGTTTATTACAAAAATATTGCTTTAAAAAAATAAAAAATATTTTCTAAAATAATATTTTTGTAAAAACTGAAAAAGAAAAATTGAAAAGTAATTTTCTAAAGCAATGTTTTTATAAAAAATGGAAAAAACTGAATGTTTTTTTTTATTAAAAACTGAAAAAAAAAATTGAAAATATGTTTTCCAGTTTTTAGAAAAATACTGCTTTAAAAAAAACTAAAAAATAATTTCTAAAGCAATTGTTTTTGTAAAAACTAAAAACAAAAGCTGAAAAGCAATTCTCTAAAGCAATGTTTTTGTAAAAACTGAAAAAAAAAAAAAAAATTCCAGTTTTTAGTTTTAAAAAATTATTTTTTCCAGTTTTTAATTGCTTTAGAAAATTGCTTTTCAGTTTTGTTTCAGTTTTTACAAAAACATTATTTTAGAAAATATTTTTCAGTTTTTTTATAGCAGTTTTTTTGCAAAAACTGAAAAAAAATATTTTCGTTTTTTTCAGTTTTTAGTAAAAAGAAATCAGTTTTTTTTAGTTTTTACAAAAAAAAATTGCTTTAGAAAATTGATTTTCGGGTATGGGTAATGGGTCTTTTTAATTAATAAGGAAATATTTAGAATTGGCCAACATGACGATGAGACGTGTCCTTTCGTTTAAATGAGGGGTATATTTGAACCCAAAATATGACTGCAGGAGTATAGATAACCCAATAGTATAACGAGGGGTATTCTTAGACCATTTTTAAAAGTACATGGGTAAATTTGGACAATTGCCGATATATTTATGTTAAGCAAATGAAGACATATATATTTCTTGCATATGAATTTTAACTTATTACAAAGTAAATGAATATGTATTCACATTTTGATTTGTGATTTTTATAATTAAATTATCTAATTTTACGTAAACAATAAGTATAGATAAATATCTTTTTTGAATTTAGTGGCCCCTTAATTTTATCTCTATTTTCATCTTCGTATATGATATTCATGTGTCTCAATGAGTAGCCAGAAATTAAAACACTATAATTATGGGAATTTGAATTTCAGTGCTTCCTAATAAATTATACTAAGTGAGGGACAATTTATGTCTCAATATAAATTTACCCTTTTCTTTTGTAGACATCTTATGGAAGACTTTAAAAAGACTTGTAATGGGAGGAATAAAGGGACAAATATTGACTATCATAGGGGGAAAAGGTAAAAGGTAAAAAGATTCTTAATAAGATTTTGTATTTGAAAAAGATCTTAATAATTATAGAGTATGTAAGCATATAACATGGCAACATCATGACCTGGTTTCAATAGCTTTATGCCTTTCTCATTATAATAATTGCTTAAAATTTATGATATTGTTTTCTTATTCATATCTATATGATCCCTTTCTCAAATTTGGAGAATTGATCAATTAAATTGCATCCTTTATGTTTGTTCAGGGATGATAAGTTTGAATGCGGTAATATGTCTTATCGACAATTCTTAGAATTGATAATTTTTGAGATTTTATATAAATATTATTTAAGGAGAGAGGATACAAAAACATTGTCTCAATTTTAAAAGAAATCCTAAAGATTGACTGAAGTATGATATTTAAACTGTTTTCACATAATTATTGTGGAAAACAGATTGGTACTTCTCCATCTCCTTTTCCATGTAGATAATACCTGTTTTTATGAATAATTAATTTCCAGTTTTTGTGAAAAATAGTGAAATTGAACACACACACACACATATATATATATATATAAAATTAAGGTAGTAATTATCCTTTTCAAAGAAATGAACTTCTAATGAATGTATAGAGAGTCCTTCAGGTATATATATGGATTCCTCTGAAGGACTCTCTATACATTCATTAGAAGTTCATTTCTTTGAAAAGGATAATTACTACCTTAATTTAGTAAATTAAGCGGTTTTCAATGCACATAACTATAAAATATGTATTTTATTTGTTAAGGCATTTGATAAAACCCCTTTTTTATCAATTGTTTCTCCATATTTCTCATAGTGTCTATCAAAACAAAAATTATTTAATTGAGACTAATTAGTTAGATTATTCAAAAGATAGATTATTGCACTCGATGCGTATATAAAAAGCAATAAAAGCATAGTATACGTCTTTTTATCAAATTTATCACTTTACAATAATCAATTAATAAACATTTTCCCCTCCATTGTTTATAGATTAAAAATAGCAACTTAATACGGTTTTGATAGTAACTAAGAGTCCACCAAACTATATAGAGAATCAGGTTCTCTATCAGTTCCACAACAAATAGTAGTAAATAAATAACACACAATATCTACGTGGAAAACTCTCAGCTCACGAGATTAAAAATCACGACCTACCCTAGTACGGTTTCAACTTCACTAACTTAGCAAACTTCATATTACAACATATTGCAAGGAGTTAAACTCCTAATCTTTCACTTCTTACAATGACTCTATTGTAAGCTCTTTGCAATAACTCTATTACAAAGTCACACACTTGACTAACTCTAGTCAAACAACCAAAAGCAATAATAGTTTAAATGATGTCCTACTAAATGCTTCTAAAAAGTTGTGTAGGAATTACTAGTAAATAACAAAAGACAAAGATACAACAAACTAAAGGACACAAGACATATTCAATGCTAGGATCTGGTCCTTTGTTTTGTAGCAGCTTTGTTCTTCAATGCACCTGAGGGAATAGAGGCGGTTGCACACTTGAGAGAATATATGTTTTTGTATTTACAAGTGTTAGGTCAAAACCTTGTAACATGTTGTTTATTTATGTGAGATCATGAGAGTAGTTACAAAGGCATTTCCGGTTTCTAGCAAGTTGTGCTGCTGTACTGTTGCAAGTACAATGCAACAGCTTTAACAGTTGTAAAGTTGGTTTACGCGACGACGTGAAGACCTGATTTTATCTGTTCCCTTTGCAATTCCCTTATCTGTTTTCCTTGAGAATTAAACCAGACAACAAGGTATATTGTAATGAGCACAAGGGAACTGATTGTATCAGGTTCCTATCTAGTTTTTCTACGAAATTTGACAAATCATCAAAACTCAGTATAACTTATCAGGTTTGATGGATAAGGCAACTGACACTAACTTTGAAGGCGTAAAATCTATAATGTTTAGCGGCCGTACATATTAACATTGGAGTGCTTTAATTAGCTTTATAAATTACTCCTATTGTTTTACAGTAACACAGTGGAAGTTGAAGTTGATAACATAGCACTCTTGTTCACTCCAACTCTGCAAGAGGAATACCTTAAAAAAGAATATTAGTAAGTGAGATCTAAGGTTTCCCTAAGCAAATATAAGACCAAGAGTTCAGAGAGGAGAAAAGCAAGAAAATCTTAGAAGTCAATCCATCTTTTACATAACTTGTTATACACTGTAGGGTTGTTTGTTTTACCGTATAAACAAAAATAACCCCAACATATGGTAATTAGTTGTACAACAACATAATTACTTAATTCAACATTTCGTTGGCCTTATTAAAATCTGCATATCTGCAAAAGTTATGTGGGAGTCTGTTAGCAATATATTTGGATAAGGGTAAATAAAGATTAAAATAAAAAGCCTTTATAGTAAGCAACTTCCGCATAGGAATTATCCTACGTTATTATTCACCTTATAACAATTCTCACATTATTAAACAATCTCTGCATAACTATTAACTAGTACATGAAGTTTGACTCGGGTCAGAATATGATCCGTTAAATGATCCAAGATTCACTAAAAGTTTCTGATAATCTTAATTATCAAAATGCCTTGTGAATATTTTCATGCTCAAGTGCAAAGGTGACAAAGAAACAGCTAATATTTGCATAAAGTAAAACTGTAGAGTTGGACAAATATTCCTTATTTGTTCTCTTTAACATGCATCTCTGTGCAGTGAGACTACAAACTAGGCAAAATTACTTTGTTTCTTTGACTTAACGGTAAAGTTCATGCTCTGCTGGGATTTGGTTGGTCTTACATATCTCTCATCTCTTTTTTCTTCTTAGCTTAGAGTAGCTTGGCCTTTGATTTTAGCCTCTACAATGCCTTATAAAATGTCTCTTTCAGTATTTTGCTTACAAGTTCTGCAGTATACTGCCCCCATTGAATTCCCTTTCTACCTAATCTCTGTTACAACCTCCTATGCCTTCAACAAACTGAAAATCACACATTGCCTTTGCCTTTTCTGCTATTTTCACTTATATAAACATGCCTTTCTCACTTACATCAATGCATTATCCATTCAAACAGTTGTCTTAGAGTTTCTAGCCAATGGCAAACCAAACAAGTTTCTTTCCACTTCTAGGCTTCATTGTCTTTGCATTTCTTTGTCTACCTGCTGAGGCTGCCATAAAGAAGTACCAATTCGATGTTAGTGTCTCCGATCAAACAACTTCTTTCCTTGATTGTCAGCTAAAATTTATCTCATGTTGAATTGTGTGACCATCTCAACTAAAAACTTAAGTTGTTAGAGCGAGCACGCTTTAGTTACTTAATAGTATTACACGCCCCTCCTCACGTGTGCGCTGATTCATTTTCATGAGTCAAACACAGTGATACTATGTTGAATTGTGTGATCATCACATCTAAAAGTTTATATGGTAGAGAGAGCATATTTTGGTAACTTAACTATATTACGTCTCAACGTCAGGCTTTATTCATAATGGACAACTTTCTATGTTTTGCAGATTCAAGTGGCAAATGTGAGCAGATTGTGCCATGCAAAGCCAATAGTTACAGTTAATGGGAGATTTCCAGGGCCAACCATATATGTTAGAGAAGGGGATAGAGTTCAAATCAATGTTACAAACCATGCACAATATAATATGTCCATCCACTGGTAAGAATATTAAATTCACATCAAGATTTCAAAAACCCTTCAAAGTCTGTCTAATATTTCCGGTTCTCAATCAAACATATATACATGTAAATACTTGCAGGCACGGATTGAAACAATATCGTAATGGTTGGGCAGATGGACCGGCTTACATAACTCAGTGCCCTATCAAGACAGGAAATAGCTATGTGTATGACTTTAATGTAACAGGACAAAGAGGTACCTTGTGGTGGCATGCGCATATTCTTTGGCTAAGGGCAACAGTATATGGCGCAATTGTGATACTGCCACAACAAGGAACTCCCTTCCCTTTCCCTCAACCAGATAGGGAAGAAGTAATTGTGCTAGGTGAGTCTTCGTATCGTAAATATACATAAAAGTTCAAGCCTTGAAATGCACTTTATTTTCAAAGTTTTCCTCTGCTAAAGGATAAATCAAGTGGCACTGTTTTTGTTCATTATGCTGCAGGAGAATGGTGGAATGCGGATGTTGAACAAGTGGAGAATCAAGGAAATGCATTAGGTTTACCTCCTAATATGTCTGATGCTCATACAATCAATGGAAAGCCAGGGCCACTTTTTCCATGTTCTGAGAAATGTAAGAATAAAGAGATTGACAATGCCTTCAGTCTATCAAATTGTCTGTTTGATTCCAATGTGCTATATATGGTTTTTAGTTTACTTTACTAAACAATTTTTATTATTAATAGTATTATTGTTTCATGTTCAATTGCTGGTGCTGGAATTTCTTTCTCAGATACCTATGCCATGGAAGTTGAAAAAGGAAAAACTTACCTGTTGAGAATTATCAACGCTGCTCTCAATGATGAGCTCTTTTTTAGTGTTGCAAATCATACCTTAACGGTGGTGGAAATCGATGCAGTCTACACAAAACCATTTTCCACAGAGGCCATTCTGATAGCACCAGGACAGACAACAAATGTTTTGGTTCGCGCCAACCAGATTCCAGGAAGATATTTCATGGCCGCCAGGCCTTTTATGGACGCTCCTATCTCCGTAGACAACAAAACCGCCACTGCTATATTCCAGTACAAGGGCGTCTCAGAAACCGTTATCCCCAAACTTCCTGATTTGCCTGCTCCTAATGACACAGAATTTGCATTGAGCTATGACAACAAGCTCAGGAGCCTAAATTCTCCAAAGTATCCAGCAAATGTTCCACTAAAAGTTGATCGAAATCTCTTCTACACCATTGGCCTAGGAATCAATGCTTGTCCCACTTGTTTAAATGGAACTCGGTTAACTGCTTCTCTAAACAACATCTCCTTTGTCATGCCACAAACTGCACTTCTTCAAGCTCATTACTTCAATATTAAGGGTGTGTACACTACTGATTTTCCCGACAAGCCACCAACTCCTTTCAATTACACGGGGGCTCCTCTTACCGCCAACCTCAAGACAACTCAAGGCACAAGACTTAGTAAAGTTTCCTTCAATTCTACTGTAGAGTTAGTAATCCAAGATACCAACTTGTTAACTGTAGAATCACATCCTTTCCATCTCCATGGTTATAATTTCTTTGTCGTTGGAACTGGCATTGGGAACTTTGATCCGAAGAAAGATCCAGCAAAATACAACTTGATCGATCCTCCTGAGAGAAATACTGTAGGTGTTCCAACTGGTGGTTGGACTGCTATCCGGTTCAGAGCTGATAATCCAGGTACCAAATTTTCTACTAAGTTTAAGGTTGTCATCGTTTCAACTTTCCTAATGCCTTCTGACATGTAGTTGCAATTTTCTTTTAATGAAGGGGTTTGGTTTTTCCACTGTCATTTGGAGTTGCACACTGGCTGGGGACTTAAAACAGCATTTGTGGTGGAAGATGGACCAGGATCAAATCATAATATTCTGCCTCCACCGAAGGATCTTCCTCAATGCTAATTTAACAACGCATTCTTCATTTGCAGATTGATTTCATTTCACGTTTACGGTTTGTTATTATCCCTCATAATGCAACAAATGAGTGAGGCAGCTTTGAGTATCATGCACATTTGAGATTTGTTTAGGAAATTTCCTAACTAAGAAAGGGAATTTCTGTCAAGTAATTAAAGTGTATTCGTTTGAAGGAAGGGTTGTAACAATTGCTTTCATTGAACTTGCCTGCTTTCTTCTATCATCTATTCTTGAACTGGAATGATCTGAGTTAAATTGCTTTATACGCAGGGGACTAATCAACTAGTGGAAACTTGAATAGTTGTATAGCAGCAAGTTTCCTACAGCCTAAGGAAAACTGAATGAGTGGAGTTGACCTTACCATTAATTAGAAGCGGATCGGGTTCAACTGAACCAATTGCTTTCAGCTCAAACTACATATTAAAACCACAACCTGCCTTTAGATATGGAATTTGCACCTACCATTAGTATGTGAATTCTTGAACAATCATCAATGAAGTAGGATTTAGAAGTCAGACTCCCCTTTCCAACCCAAGAAAACACTTGAAGAAGAAAAACGAAAAGTATCTCCAGAAAGTGTCACTTAACTAAACCAACATCCTAGAGTAGCTTCTTATCAAATAGAATTATTTTCTTCAAAAAATGACATTTGAAATCCAAGTATCCTTGAGAATTCTTAAAAGCCATTTCAATTTTTGGGTTGTTAATTATATTACTGAAATCTGTTAGTTATTCCTGGATTCCAGATAGGAGTTTACTGTAGTAATTTCTTCAAATGAACAACTAAAAGCATAAAAAGCATAGAGGGAAAAAGAAGTTAGATAATCATATATCCAACAAGACATGGATTCCAGTAGTCTTAATCTCTTACACTATTTAAAGCAATTATCAATGAAATACTTTCAAGTTACTAGACGAAGGATAAAAAAGTAGACGTAAAATGTAGAGAAGAAAAATGCATAGCTAGCTCCATTTTCTCATTCATTATAAGATGAAATAGACATAAAGAATTTCTAAGTAATTCTATAGTACTACTGTATATTGAAACTAAGCAAACCAGCAAGATAATCAATCCCACAGCCAATATCCAACATATCCACATCTTTCCCTTTTTCTTCATCTGCTTAGCATAGAAAAGACTGTTAGTTCCTCCACTTACAAAGCTTCTAGCAGCAGCCATATTATGCTCAATATCATCGATATTTTCACCTTGTGCCTCGACAAGAACAGCCATATCAAGAAACACTTGATGAAGCTTGTCCAAACTTCTCTGAATGTTCATTACTGCCTCATATCTTTCTTGGTTCTCAAGATTCAGTTCTGTCCTTTCTTCAAATACTTCAACTTTAACATTTCCTCCTGAAACCATCTTCTCAATCATTTCTTCAGTTGGCACCTGACCTGTTGCATTATAATACCTTCTTCTGAGACACTCTTTGTAATCCAACATGATTCTCTCCCTCAAAACCTGAAAAATAAATGAGGCAAAAAACTCATCTTTAGTAATTGCCCAATCCGCCTAAGTTTAAACAGGTTGGTCATGACTCCTTTATTTACTTGATCCAAAGCGAAATGACTCATCAAACTATGGGGTCAAAACAAGTGTAACCCGCGGGTCAAAATGCAACTCAAATCCAAACATATAAAATCAAATTTGGAGATAGGAAATTATGTAACTTTGGAAGAACTTAAACTAATAATCTAAGAAAAATGCATTAGTTTTCATATTGTTTTGAAAAAACGCAAACTAAAAAAGGGAAGATTATGTCATGTTGGGAATTGGTTATGTCCCATTATTGGCCTATCTTAACCCAGCTCATTTGACTCAAAGAAAGTTTTGACAACCCGTTTATTATTTTGACTCGCCCTAATATGACCCAGAGCACTCATTTAAAAAAACTCTACCTGAAAATCATTCATGATTTGCCTAAGCTTGAATCTCAATCCATTAGTCATGGCGATTCTTGTACGATCAACTGCAGTTCCTTCAGCATACGCCACTGATAATTTGCGACTTGCCACATTTAATTTTTCAAGTGCTTCAAGTTTTGCCTTGACAATCTTGGCTTTCTTCAAAACAGCAACCATATCTGAGTCCATTCTATCCCTTAGCCCGCGAAGAACTTTAGAACTATGAGAGGTCTTTGTTTCTTCATTCAGGTTTTGAAGATCAATTAAGAGATTAGTAATCTCTTCAATGTCATCCTTTATTGCCTGCACTTCAAGAAAAAATTGGGACAGATTGTTTTCATCTGTGGGACTGAGTTGTAATTGTCCTTTCTCCAAATCCCTCTCTGCTTCAAGATCAAAGTTGACCTGTTTTTTCAATTCCGTATAATTTAAGAACGACTTTGTCATGAGATCGTTCATTTTCACTGCACTTTCTGAAAAAGTGAAGAACCACCTACATTCAGTCCATAATAATGGAAGTATAATCGAAGGATTTTATTTTGCAAGTTGCAACATCATTAAATTTTATCATAGAATGACAGGTAGTACTAATTTTTACACAAGTCAATGCATATATAGAATTTTAACTCGTACGTGAACATCAGAAAATGGAAATATGGAGGATTGAACTCTGCCTAAAATGAAAATTTTAATGCACCAAACTTTTCTTGAAGATCGCAGATTGTTATCATATTATAATTCACCAGTAACGGGGGCTAAAGAAAAATGAAAAATATTTGGTGTCTTGAAAACAAGGAATTAAAGAAACCTGCAATTGGAAATTGAAGAAAATGGCCGTCTTTTTGTTTCTCTGCTTCTTGTTGTTCAAACTGTTTGGAGAGGGAATTGAAGGATTTAGGAGGGTCAAATTGGAGTTTTAAATATTTAAAAGTTTGATACTCTAGAATCCGCTTGAGTCCGTTGCGGTTAAATGAATCAAGAACCGTTAGGAAAAAAGGTGAGAGAGAATCAAAATATGGGATTTCGTTCTTCTTATTTTGTTTTTCCTTTAATCAAGGATTCAGCTTATTTATATGAAGAAAAATATTTAGATCAAAGTTGCGATGGATTATGGCCACCCTTAAATTGAAGTATTATCAATTATGCATGACACATTTATAATAACAACAATAATAAAAGTTTAAATCTCAAGTATGTAAAGATCAACTATATATTATGCTCAGTCTTCTTTCCTTAGGACTCGTTTCAATCTAATATTGTAAAAGTTTAATTTATGTAAAACTCGAAGTTCTATTAAATCTTGATATCATCAAAGAATTCTACCCAACATAGGACCAAAAGTTAACATTCTAACATGACACGTTTGATGCCTATAAACATTATAGGTGTATTGGTGTATTTTTATTACTATTACTGCTTTTCTGTACATAAATTCTTTTTCCTTTTTGTTTTTGTTTTCACATACTTAGTAGAGAATAAAAAATGTGCAACTGAATAATAGTGGTATCACTTTGATTCAATCTAATGACACTACTATTAGAATCATGGTCTCTTAGCTCCCGTTGGTCATAGATTTTTGTTATTTTTTTTCCAAAAAAAAAAAATTAAAACATTGTTTGCTCATGGAATATGAAAATATTTTGATAAAAAAAATTTCAAGTTACCAAAAAATGATATAGGACAGTTTTCTTGGGAAATTTTTTCCTTCCACTCACAAAACTTCAATTTGTTTTTCAAATAAAATGTATGTCCAAACACAACTTCAACTTCCAAAATTTATTTTTCAATACAACTTCAAATATTCTTTTTCAAATTTCAACCAAATCCATGTCCAAACGCCAGCTTAATTATTGAACTATCTCTTTAAATTTATTGTAGTTTACCTCCAAAATAAAGTGAGACGTGAAGTAACAACTCAGTTCCATTTGCACATGATAAACTATTAATTTCTCAGCTCTAATGTAGTTAAAATAAGTGAAAACTTCATTGGTTGGGGTATAATCAAAGATCAAGTAACCAAATAGGAGTCCGACGAGATGACCATGATCTAGGACTTTTTAACTAGAGGTCTCAGGTTTGAGCCCTAGGAATAAAGAATCTTTGGGTAGGAAGCGCTTTACCCCTAGTGGATAATCAAGTTAATTGCAAGATACTACATGGTTAAAAAAAAACTCATATTACAGGCTTGTTAAGCCCACCAAGATCCAATTACTATAGTTCAATCCCCAATCCTCTTCCCAAAAAGCAAATAGATGATAATGGGGAGAGGGAATCAGAGGGGAAAAAACAAAAATGAAAAGGTTGAGACTTGAGAGGGGGAGGGAGGAAAAAAGAGCGGAAAAGAAAGTAAGGAAAAGGAGAAACAGGGGTGTGTCTAAACATTATATTGAGATTTACAAACATTATATAGAGATTTACAAGTAACTGTGAGAACAACTCCAGTGTATGATTCTGAAAAGATTATTATTTTTTGCTACATTTTCATCCTTAAAAACAACTTGAAATAAAACAAAGAGAAACTCCTTTGGTTGTGTATAGACTAGAAAAAAGTTAGCTCTGGCTTTCTGGATGATGATCTCTGAGCTTCTCAGCTTCAATCTTTCTCAAAGCAGTAGAACTCAATTTGTCTCCACTTGATTCTTCAGAGACCAGATCTACAACTTCTATCTGCAGAACATTTTCAACATACAATTTCATAGTTGACAAAACAAAAGGAACAATTTCATAGAAAGCCGAATAGAGTTTCCCAAAGGAATCTGTTCTTAGGAGGCACGAGTCAGACCTTCAGCTGTGAGAGGCCTCTTTCAGCCCTCTTCCTGTTAACAGACAGTCCACCAGGCAATGTCTCCTTGCTATCACAAAAGAAATTTAATTAGCCAATCCTAAACTACCACTAAATTTTTTTTTTTTTTTTTGTTGAGAATTTACAAATTACTGGCACCATCAAACTATGTTGCGCGGACTCTCCAAAATGAGGTCGCACCCGTGTCGGATCCTCCAAAAATACTATTTTTGGAGGATCCGACACGCACCCGATAACATTTTCGGAGTATCCGAGCAACATAGCCATCAAATATGCTTTACTAAATTTGGGATTTTAATAAATGAACATAGCCATCAAATATGCTTTACTAAATTTGGGATTTTAATAAATGAACATAGCCATCAAATATGCTTTACTAAATTTAGGATTTTAATAAATGAATACTGCTAGAACAATGTTCTTAAGATTTGCTGCGAGGAAGCTCAAAAGTGATATGTAAATGCATAATCTATAGAAAGAACTTGGCAATGAGATGCCTAGATAACATATCTGCCAATACCCCAAAGTAGCCTCCTGCTTTAAGAGGATGGATGTCTACCAAACCTTAACAGGAAAAAAGAAAGAGATCTAAATATATAGAAGCAGAAGTAAAGATTTTCTCTATGCACCTGACAACAATGGCCTCCAAGTTCTTATCAATGATTGACGGACCATAGGGATCCACAATTGGTTCTGCTTCCACCACCAGCTCTGGTTTTATAGACTGGATACACAGTTTGCACCAAGGAACATGTCATTGTCATCACAATACAAGTAGGAAAAGCCTTCGGCACGATCGATGATGTGATATGGGTTTGATGGAGTATTAATTTGCTTCCAAATCAAACTCTATTATGCTATCGCATACTTAGTTTTTTCTAAGCCAAAGTCAAAGCCTTTTAGAAAGAAGAAGCATCTGTTGCTCTAGGAGAGATTTACATCAAACACAACAGATTGGACATATCCACTCAAACCCACCAGCTCAGCAGGACCGATACAGAAGGCTATTTCCATGTCATTAAAGCTGGAATTATACATGCAAAACCAGTTAATATAAAGATAAACAATGAACCAAATTTTGAGCTTCAAGTACCTTGATGTAATCTTGAACATTCTGCATTCTTAGCTTAATAGGCTCTATTAGATCAGCATACTGCCAAAAGGAAGATAAATATGTAAGCACTGCATAAAGAGCTACACTGGAAGGAAGATAATAAAAATTAACAACCAGAGCAAAACATTGAACCTTAACAGTGTTAGAGTAAGAGGACCAAAATCATCTGAAAACATGAGAAATACTTGAAACTCAAGACCGTCCTTATCAGAAAATTCAAGGTGTAATCAAGCTCTAGATGTTGAACATATTGGCTCATCAAATTTTCCATAGAGATGATTATGAACTAGCCTCTATGGATCATAAAAGCCCTAGAAATTTATTGATGCCACTTGCAAGGAAGCAGTTTAAAACTGTTCAAATAATATTTTTATAAGTAATGCAGTTTAAACTGTTCAGATAATATAGAAAGGAAAGTTTGGCCAAAACAGCGATGGAAACCTAGTCATGCAACTAGAACTTTGGGTTGAAAAATACAAACTTGACCATTCTGATTTGGGCAAAATGTGGGAGTATATAGAAATTTTTTTATAAAAATGTATCCTCTAAAAGGCTCCTGCAACTTCTCAGCAATATCATTTAACAACATTGAATATGGGGTATCAAGGGATAACTTGGCACCACGGCCAATAGCATCTTCTGGCCTTTACTTCAAAAGTACCATGAGTTGATAAGTAGCTTTGTACTCGTTTCTCCACAACAAGGAAACAATTGAAGGACGATCAATTTCTCAAAAGAAAATAAATCACTGTGGCATTGATATAGAACAAATCATAGTAGCTCATTACAGCATTTAGTATTATTATCAATTATCTCATCAGGAACTTTATCGTGAATGCATTCACATCGTCCTCCTTGTATACATTCAAATTCTGTATAAGTCATGTAGGCAAGTTGAAGATTTAGAGAAATGAAGAATTTCCAACGCATTCTAGATTTCCAGATATCCAAGTGATTTATACTCATATCTCTTACATCATGCTTTATATCATTCGATCTTCTGAAATGTCAAGGAACCAAATAAAGAAGACCAATCTCCAATTTTCTTCATGAGATTCTAGGCTATACATATCATCTTTGTGAGGAGGAGGAAAGATGGGGCCGGGGGGGGGGGGAGGGGAGGGAGCAGCAACTAGTAAATAAAATCCCATTTTTGTTCTCTTTTGCATATCAGCCCACCTTTTGCTTCTCAAAAACCCAAGTAACCTCCAAGGCACCCTATAGTTGAATTTGTACCTTAAGAAAAGTTCTAATAGCAATTTATAAAGCTTCCACGTGTCACTGATTAAAATCTTTATTAGGTCAATTTCCAAGAAAATTATAAAAGTAAAATTAAATTAGTTAATAAGAAATCCTTATCACATACTCCCTCTGTCCCAGTTTTAAATGACACTTCTAAATCTTGCAAAAAATTAAGTCTTTGAACTCTCATATTTTGAGCCCTGTCATTCATCTTAGATGGATGTAGCAAAATTTTGACGAGTCGTAACCAATTAGGTAAAAAAAAGATATCTCGAATCTATTAGCGGACTTGTAACGAATGGAGCTATAGACTAAGTTTTATTATGTGTAGGTTGACCCTCCTTAGTTTTACTATTACAATTTAGTTTTAGTTTATAACCTATTTTCATTTTCACCCCTGATAGGCTTGCTTTATATTCTGTAAGCATGGGATTGTAAAGGAATGTTGAATGAAAAATCTGAATTTTTATCTTTAACTTTCTTTTCTCTTTCTCTTAATTTCTCTTTCACGTTTCAATAGCGAATCCACCATGAGATTCGCTACAATAATTGGTATCAGAGCCGACAATCTCGGCCCCAATTCCGCGACAATGTTTAACCAGGGTTACTATCAACCACCGCAAGTCTTGGCTACTGCACCCATGACTGATTTCCATTTATATGGTTCACCAAATTTATACGGTTATGAGTATTACCATGGGTATTCACATCCTTACTCGTATCAGGTTGACAACACCAATCCGTGGTGTCGATGAATGCCTCAACATTAGACAACTTGCTGAAGCCTAGCTATGGCAATTTTGAGACCAACGAAAAGGTGATTCATTCAATCCATTTTCCTTCTATGAATCCATCACTTGGTTCTGTTTCTTTCGAAACCCTAGCCCCCAAATCAGAGAACTCTGATCTCGCAACATTTTCTCTACCCTATCGATACTCTAAGCATAAAAGAGGTGCCATCGGTGGCATGAAGAATGCTTGGAGGAAGAAGCGCAAATATAAGCTTGGCCGACAATCTGCTACAGCCAAGTTTTCAAGACAAAAGACGGCCAGGCGAGTTCATGTACAAGTTAGCAATTGTGAATGGGCGACCAAGTTTTCTGTTGGCCGGGATATATTGAAAGAGGACCAGCATTTGGCTGTACAAGGAAATAGAGAAATCGAGGTTCAGGTGTTCAATAAAATTTCTCAACAGATAAGCAAGGGGATGATAGTATTGGGAATGAGTTGCTGGAGGTCGAAGAAGATTTTAAAAGTAGAGGAGGTGTCTATATTGCCCGCTGTCCATGAATGGGAGAGGATTTATGCACTAATTTGCAGTGAATATGAGCCTCATTTGATCCACATCGAGGGTGAAGGCGAGGTACAAAAATATGAGGTCGAGGAAAATTTAGAAAATGATGTGGATCAGGTGTTTGATGAATTTCCCCAGCAGGAGGAACCTGGATTTTTGGGGGAACTTCAGTCCACGAAAGAAATGGAAGAAGAGAGCAGTGAGAAAATAGGTTCTCTACGCTTAGATAACATGCAAAAGCCTAGCGATGAATCTGAGTTTAACACTAAGTTGACAGAAAATCCGATCAGTAACATTCTTGGTTCTGCTCAATTTACTTCCTCTATAGTGTCACTTGGTTACAATTGGGATAGAATTGCAGTGTTTGAAGTTCCAGGTGATTTCAAATCTTACAATGGTCTTTTGGAGGCCAAGCATTTTATTCTTGGGAATAAAATGTCAGGGGATGATTATCAATATCTCAATCCTTCATTCTTGGATACTGGAAAACATGAAGAACCAGCTGATTGGGATAAGGATTCGCTGATGGAAGTTGAAAATATAAAGGGAATTGCAAAAAATAAAGCATGTAAGATTTTCGATGGTGGTCCCGAAAAGAATTGGAAGACTCCTATATATGATTCTTGTTCTTCTCATGAGGATAAGGAAGATTCAAAGCGCAATGGAGGAATGGTAGTTGATCAATCCACGCGAGAGGAGTTGAACGAAATTGAATGGCTCAAGTTAATTACTCAAAGGAACTTCAGCAACAATTTGACAAGTTGGTTCGAGACAATTAAGCTGGTTCCTGAGAAGTTAGTTTATGAGATTTGTGATAGTTGGGTAAGTCGAAAAGAAGCTGTAGCTAAGGGTTCAAGTCTAGGAGACATCTTTGAAGAAGTGTCCAGTGATAATCGATACATTTGGTGGCTCCAACATGATTTCGACATGTTTAAATGTAATTTGTTAGACACGAGGCAAGAAACAATAATACTGGTGAATGTGGACAGCAATTTACTTGACACAGTGCAAGACACAAAGTTACTGGTGAACGTTTGGAGGGATGAGGGAGACATCCTTTATCTGTTGTTTGAAGGAAAGTATTCAATCAGAATGAATGCTGAAGTTGGGAGTTGTAAGAAACTTTATCTGTTGTTTGAAGCAAAGTATTCAATCAGAATGAATGCTGAAGTTGGAGTTGTAAGAAATATTGAGCAATCTTGGAGCAGTCAGTTACCCTAGTGAATACTGGAATCCTTCATATTCTGATGTCTTTAACTTTATGCCAAAATCTGTTTGGTGCATAAAGGTCTTCGAATTGACGGGATGAAGTTTGTCAGCATTGCGTGGGAACTTGTTATGAGAACACATGTTTTCATTATAAATGAACTTGTTTATCGTCTTGACAATATTTCTGCAGTACTGGTGGTTACTTCCATTAGGCAAGAAATCCTCTGGAGCAGTTTAACTTTAATGTCCCTGCTCGTGAATTGATGCTTAATGCAGGGGTTTTAAGAATCAGAAGTTCTATGCCAGAGATCAAGAAACATGATCATCATTTGATTGAAATCACAAAGACATATTGTGGTATTCAACCTCACGCAGTTCACTGTGGTTTCATGTTTTACCTTCTTGGTAGGGATAGTGGTTTAGAAGAAGCTCTCAAGCTCTTTAAGGCTACGACAGTTTACTTGACTACTTTTGAGGTGTCATGTGCTGCTGGAGAAGATGATCACAGAGAGATAGTAGCTGAAGCTTTTGCCTTAAGGTTGGATGAGGAAAGAGTTTTCACATTTGATCCTGTTTGGCTATGGACTTTCGAGTGAGAATGCAATTGTTAGCCAGTTTTTAAGGCGGAACACAAGATATGAGAGCCATGAATTTGCTTATGGTAGCAACTTAATAGTTGAAGATGTTGCTACAGTTGTTATGCAACCAGGTGCTTATTGGAATATTTTCAATGAGGAAGGAACTACTATGGAAGTACTACCCATTCACTCCATAGAAGATGTATTCAAAAGACCTCTGTGGAATTCTTGTGTGAAGGCATGGGAGGCAAGTAATTGTGTGAGCTATGCAGTGGACAGTACTGCATTATTTAGAGGTTTAAAGAAGCTTTTCATTGACAAAGGAGTGCTTATACTAGATGCACCTTATGTTATTGCAATTACTCTAAATCGTGCAACACCTGGAGCAATCAAATGCATTTTAAAGCTACTGGCGGGATCTGAATCATGCCAAGAACTTACATCTTCAGAGGGGGACCATTCTGAGATTGAAGTTAAGTGCAATTCTGGATCAATTCTGCGGGTGCAAATGGAAAGCTTGGTTAAAGAAGTGTATCCACATTGTGATTACCCGAAGAAGGGTATATTCCTTACTAAAAGGATGGTGTTTCTTTTCTCAGTCATTATGTATTAGTTCAAGAAAGAAAATTTTATTGGTTTGTTCAGAAATGTTCGACATGGATCTGTGTTCTCCTATTTGCAAATGGGGACAGTAATTTAATCAAAGCTTTTGAACTAGTTAACGTTGGAGAATTGGTAGTGGAGTTTGCTGTTCTACTGGTTTGTTCATTGATCATTGGTTGTGAAAGCACAATTGTCTTGGTAGTTGCTGATTATATTCATTCCCAAAGGTGGGTGGCAGATAGCTTCACTGGAAGGAGCTTATAGTGCTGCTATTCAAGATGGTCGACTTTGCAAAGAAGTTACTGGAGAAGGTGCAAGACTACCTGCACTTAGCTCCTTATTAGTGGTCTTTTGTGCAAAAGTAAACCAAGGTGTTGTTACTTTCTTGACTGATAGATTTGAACAAAAACTTGAGGAAACAATTTTGATTTTGGCCCGGGAGATGTGGCACATTAATTGTTGGGTCTGCTATGGGGTCAAGAATGTTGCCTAGGAGGTGTCTTCAATTCCATGTAATGCCAAATGGCTGCAGTACCTTTCACTTCTTTTGTAGGTTGTCCGGCAGTTACTTTTCTAACCTTGAGGACAAGGTTGTTATAAGGGGGATGGAATGTAATGACTGGAGCTATAGACTAAGTTTTATTATTTTGTAGTTTGACCCTCCTTAGTTTTATTATTACAGTTTAGTCTTAGTTTATAACCTATTTTCATTTTCACCCCTGATAGGCTTGCGTTATATTCTGTAAGCATAGGATTGTAAAGGCATGTTTGAATGAAAAATCTGAATTTTTATCTTTAACTTTCTTTTCTCTTTCTCTTAATTTCTCTTTCACGTTTCAATGGCGAATCCACCGTGGGATTCGCTACAGGACTGTATACCGAAGAAAAAAAATTAAAATTTCAAGGGAAGTGAGGCTCCTGATTCTATAATAAGTACAGGAATCAAGAAACAAACTGTCTGCAGAGTATTAAGCATGAGAATCACCTGTTTGTTAGTCAACATCGGACCATCACAAACACCAATGACAATGCGATCCTTTGCCAATTCAGCTGCCGACTACAAAAGAAAGGAAAACAACTCATCGCTTAAAGAGCTTTTCGTTTATTATTTGGAAGAAGAAGGGTAAAGGGTAACGGGAAAAACCTTAAGAAAAAGGCGGTGACCATCGTGTAAACGATCAAAAGTACCTCCAAGAACAACGGCTGTGTAGGAATTAGGTGGGGATAAAGTGGACTTTTGGTTTGCTTCCTCCGTTATTGCCATCTGCTTCTTTACTTTCTGAGAGCTTAGGGACAAACTGACAATTAGATGTTGGGTATTTTAAGGATCCAATTTTGTCTTCGACAGGATTCATTTCAGCAAGGGAAAAGGGCCATATTTTGGAAATAGTCTATAATTGTTTTCCGTTATACATTGTGAAGCTACCAAACTCTAACGGCAGTCCACAGTGGCACCCAACACATCAATTAAAATACCAACGTGGAGTCCATGTCACTATTTTTTTAATAATATTTTTTGAAATAAATAACTAAATCCACTTAAATCTAATCACCCACTTAAATTTACAAAACACCATTGCTGAAAATACAAAATCCTAGCATAGAAAATTCCGGAAACCAAAATAATACAAAGCCTCCAAATTTATTCCTTTAACTAATCTTTCTGCAGAAACCTTTTGTTTTAGATAAATCACAATGATGGCAAAAAATTGCAGGAAGAGTGGGATCTTTACCGTTAAGAAAGAGAACCCAAAAGCCGCTTCAAAGAATCTTCGCTAGGCATCAAAGATTTACAAGTGAAATCTTGGACTTAAGTCCCTCTATTATCGTAGTAATTTTCCGTATGGGGTTTTAGAGATGGCTGTTGTAAATTACAATATGAACTAATTGAAAAATATAAAGAAAAATACCAAATAAAATCCCTGGAGAAACTTCAGCCAAAGTCTTGTACCGGAAGCCTCGATGAACAAATTGACTGACTGAAATGCTCTACCTTTGCCTCTACCTGAAGTAATGATTTATGGAAGAAGGTTGGTGGAAGGCGACTGATTATAGGAAGAAGTTGATATCTGGATATTTTATTTGGTGGCTGTTAAGGGAGGAAAGTTTGGTGGTTGTGATTTCTAATTTTTTGGTGGGGTTTTGCATTTTATAGGGCTGGTCGGTGGAGAAATGGTGGCGGTGACCGCCACCGGTGAATCTGATGAAGAAATCGTGTAGTTCAGGTGTTTGTGTAAATGTTTCACTGATGGGTTTCGCTTGCCGGAATAAATTTGGATGCTTTGTATTAAAAAATAATGAGCTGGACTCCACCTTGGCATTTTAATTGACGGGGTCTGGTGCCACTCTGGACTATCGTTAGAGATTAGGGTAAATTTGTTTACTGTGCTAACAGCAGGAGTATTTTTGGTTGTAAAACATAATGGAGCGCAAATGTAGACAATTTTCAATAGCACAAAGATAAATATGGCTCTTTCCCTTTCAGCAAATTGGTGAATTTATAGCGGGTTTAGCCAAACTTCTTTTTGGCCAAAAGTACTTCTTTTTGAAATGTGAAACTTTTAGAATAAAAAAATATGCTTTTCAATAGAAGCAGAATTAATTTTTGAGAAGTAGTAAATGATATATCTTTTCAAATGTATTTTTTTGAAAAGTATTTTTTGACAAAAAAATATACTTAGAAGTCATTTTTAAAAGCTTAATCAAATACTAATTGTGACTCAAAAGTATTTTTTAAGTTAATTAACCAAACACAAACTGTTTCTCACTAAAAGTACTTTTTTGAGAAGCACTTTTTAGAAAAATACTTTTCAAAATAAGCTGATTTTAGAAGCTTGGTCAAACATGCTATTAGTCTCTATGGGCTGCCTAAAGGGAGAGTACCTGGAACCGATTCGGTCCGTATCAATACCAATACTGCTTCGTCCCGTCCGTGGCGGGGTTAGGGACAAGAGATTGGGGCTAAGGGGAAGGGGTGGAAGGGATGCAAACGTTTTTGGCCATTGCCAACGACTATTTTTTTTAAAATTAACTGTTGTCTAATAGTCAAAAAATGGCTACTTTTAAAAAAGAAAAAGTTAAGGGCATTGGTTCAGTATCCGGTACCGGTTCGGTACCTTAAGGATACCAACCGAGCCGTTTTTATCGGTGCTTTGACCGGTCCCCTCCCACTTACCTTCCCCTTAGCCCCAATCCCTTGCTCCTACCCTCGGAACGGGACGGAGCGGTACTGGGACCGATACAGACCTGACCGGTTCCGAGTACTCCCCCTTAGACAACCCTACCCCATGCTATCATTTTAGGCACATTAGCACGTTTTCCAAAGTTTTATACTCACTTTTACTCCTTCCGTCCCAAATTAATTGTCATATCATCCTTCTCGAGAGTCAAATTATGTGAACTTTGATATTTTAAAGTATAGTTTTCATCATATTGACAAGAGAGTAGTACTTTTTTGTATTGAATATTTAAAATTTAATTGTAAAATATTGAATTGATTTAATTTAACTTAACTTCGAATATTAGTCAAATTAATTCTTAATAAGAGAAACATGACAGCTAATTTGGACGAAGGGAGTATTACAAAGAATACCAACAAAGAAGTTGGATATAAATTCAACTAAGATGGGAAATTACATCAATTGTAATAATTAAAGATGCCTAACGTTCCTTAATAAATAATGTACGAAAAGAATTGTCATGATATGTTCTCTACGCTATGGAAATTCAGGCTATTGAAAATACTTCATGCGATCTCAAATATTGAGTTATTATTTTTTAGCGAACTGAATTTTGTTTCATATATTTGACATTTAAAAAGATCAAGAAGTTGTTTTACTTTTTTTAATATTTAAATGTACCCTTACTATGGAGTGTTAATTAAACGGGAAAAGGGTCAAAAATATTCTTAACCTATTAAAAATGGCTCAAAAATACCCCTCATCCACCTTTTGGACCAAAAATGCCATTGACATTCCTTTTAGCATCAAAGTTGCCCCTTGAACTAACGTTTGACTTATTGGTTGTGTGGGGCTTTTTCAAAATCCACGTGTCACTTTCCGATTGATCAAATTAATGAATATAATTAAGTAGACCCAACCAACATATTCTGATACCCATATTTCTATTAAACCCAATATCCTTTCATCATCTTCATTTTCACGACACATTTCAAGAAACTATGGTTCTTGACCTCCCTCTTTTTCTTTCAATTCGTTACTTCAGTTTTTTTTCTCTTCTTTTTTCTTTCAAGTTTTTCATCAAAATTTCATTTTTTGCTTTGTAAAAGGGTTGGTTCTTCTGGTGAAAGGGGCAATACAGTTGCAAGCCTTTGTTCTAATAGCAATCTACATGTTATGTGATAGTTTGCAATGTTACTATTTTCAGTTGATGTTTGGTTCTTGTCACACCTCCTTTTTTCGAAGATAAGGGAGTTTTTCCAATTTAAGTGACATTATTCGAAATGGGATTATTTATTTGATTAGAGTCGCTACTTGGAATAATTATTATGGTGTCCCAAATCATCGGTTTATTTTAAAATCCTAAATCGAGGAAATTGACTTTATTTATGGTTCGCGAACACAGAAGATCAGGTAAGGAATTCCGTTAACCTGGGAGGTGTGAGGCACTCCCGGATTCCGCAGTTTTAGCACGGTCGCTTAACAATTACACATGGCTTAATTATCTGAATTATTACATGTTTAAAACCTTTTATGCGTTACCGCTTCTATACTGGTTTTAATTATTTTAAACAATTATGGAATTTATTTGAACAAGTCGCGATGTCACGCACTTGCTACTTTGTACACATCGCAAATCACGTCACGTGAAACGTACCCGTGATTCACAACGTGTTTATTTTAATTATTTGAAGTTGTGGTCAAGTCGCGTGAAACGCGCACTTGAGTTGGGATTTACGTATCATGACTATGCCACGGGAACCGTACCCATAGTCACGATGGTTTATTATTGATCGCGCCTAAAGCAAGCTACAATGTTCATGAGTTATTTTCCTAAACTACTTTGAGATTTGTTGTGAGGTCATTGATTATGGATATTATTAATTCAAATTAACTATCAAAAGTTCACTGCCTACTAAACTTGTTTCTACGCCAACTAAACGACAACTTGTCCAATTTAACAAACCTTTCTTAAACATTATAAAATGGTCTAAGCACTCGAGTACTCCAATTGCCAATTAACCCAGAAACCAACTCAATAACTATATCCAAACAAATAGTAAGGAGACAAACTCCATGAATTTCACAATACAAAAGCATGTGTTCATAAGCATGGCAGTATATCAAACAAAAATGGAAGGAATAAACCTCCAACCAATTTACTTAACTTTTACACATATTTATCAAATAGCCATTCATGCTCCTTTCACGTCCTTTTATATCCACGCCACACAGTAGCTTTATTGATTCAAGTAAGTAAGGTATAAACAGCTACCGATCAAACAGAAATTAAGGCCAAAGTAAACCAGAAACCATGGCTCTTGAAGTACTACGTTGGAAATTATTGAGTTCAAATAAATTTGCCATTTCAGAAAAGGGCCAAATAAGCAAAATCAAGGTAATAGACCCAATTCTCTTGTAGCATAAACCCACACCCAACGACCTAAATCAGACCCCACAGCCCACTAGCAGTAAACCCAAATCTCTTTTCGTTTTTTAGCTTAAACAAACAAAAACGCCATATCTCAATCTACCAATGAAATTAGACAAGCTTAATACTAATAAATAATTCATCTCAATAAATAAATAAATAACTGAAACATGACAAAGCTCATGAGAGCTCAATAGATGACGCGAAGATTCAAACAAAATTTGCTAAGAAAAACTTCTATAGTTGAAGGATGAGTGCAAAAAAAAGTAATAGGTGAGTAACGGACCTTTAGAAGCCTTTTCAAAAATGAACCTGGGTTTACACTTTTCTTAGCCGCGACTAACCGAGAACCTCCACGAGAACCTCAAAATCTCGTCGGAACTCAACTGCGCCCTCGTCGTCCTCGACTCAAACCCCTCTTTTTCAAACAACTAAGACCGACTCTAGCTGGGCTTTGAATCACACGGTATTTCGATGACGAGTGCTGGTTTTTAGGAGGACGAACAGTTGATTTCGGAGCCGTAAGTGCTGGTTTGTATAGTTGATGGTCTGGTTTTGTTGATTTTCAGGTGGGTTTAAGGTGAAAGAAGAGGATTTGGGAGAAGAAGAAAGAGGCGTTAGGATTTTCCTCTGTTGCTTTCTTCCGTCTCTTTTCCCCAATTTTCTTTTTTTTTGTTTTTGTGTGTCCTCTCTCCTCATGCGTGTGTGTTTATAGATTGACCATGTGGAGGTTGGTTAAAAGAACGTAACGAATAATATTGAAACATTAAAATGACTTATTGGTTTTTTTTATTTTATTTTTTAATTTTCTTAAGTAAAACCTAAAGGTAAAAGTTAAAAATATGTAAATTAAATTTAAAGTTACTTACATACTAAAAGATGATAAAAAAATTAAATATGATCAAAAATTAGTTGCTTACGGTATATTAAAGTGAATGTCAAGATCTGTATTTTAACACCAAAAGCTGTAGCTTTTCAGTTGCCTAAAATGCAGGTAATTAACTTAAAAATAGCACCTTAAGAAATGCTAAAATATACTAGAATTTTAGTCCAATAAATAACCGTATTTCATAGTGTTTTAGTGTAGATTTTAACACTAAACAAGCAACAAGCAGATTTTCATGGTGTTAAAAATGAGTGTCGAATCAGCATTTTAACACCAAAAATTACAGTTTTTCAGTTGCTAAAATGTAGTTTTTGTCAACCAAAAAATAACAGCTTTAAAATGCATTATGCCACAAAAGATATGTCTCATTCAACCAAACACAACAATATCTACAGATGGGCACTACCCGTTAGTTCCATTCATCCACACCAATTTTCTCGGAGATTTCAATGAAAAATTAATTCGGCAAAATTCTTCGACAAATTAATACTCCTACTTACACCAGAAGAACCAATATTTTTACACTAGCAAAAAATGGAATTGTGATAATAAATTTGAAAGGAAGAAGAAAAAGAAAATTTTAAGTAACGAACTGGAAGAGAAAAGAAAGAGTTGAAGAATCCTATTAGAATATGTGCGTTGGGTCTAATTAATTTATTTCTTAATGTTGACCAATCAGAGAGTGCCACGTGGATTTTCAAAAAAGCCCCACACAGCCCATAAGGTCGTCAAAGAGATTTTCACATCCTTGCTCCCATATTTTTACATCCTTGCTCCCTTTTTAAAAATTAATCTCATAAATAGTAGTAGGCTTTGTTTATTCCAAAAATGGCACATTTTTTTTACTTTTTTAGCAGTTTCACGTTGATAACTTCATTAACTAACAACTTGTTTAGATGGTCGTTACCTATTGTATTGTATCGTATTGTTACTTTAAATGCGATGTTTGTTTTGGTTGTTACTTAAATTTTATTGTATCATATCGTTAAATTCGTTGTTACGTAACGAAGAAATGTGTCACTTTATGTAACGACCGATTTGGTGTGGTTGCGTCGTTATCTTGTATTTTTCTCTTATCTCACCCTTCACTATTATTAAATAATTTTATTTTATCATTTACCCTACCTTTTATATAATAAATTTACCTCGTATCATAATTTTTCTTTATAATATTGTAAATTTATTCTTCATATTGTTGGTGCATGATATAATGAAACAACGGCAAATGATACAATCTATCCAAACATTGTATTCATCAAAGGATACAGTACAATACAATACGATACGATACATTATGAAACGATGTGTAGCAACCATCCAAACAAGCTGTAAGGGATCCCTCTACGTTAATACACTTTTTACTACATTTTCTTTTTCCTCACTCTTCCATAATTTATTTTTTCTCTTCCACAAATAACACTTACCTAAATATATCAAAGATTCTGATAGAAGAATATCTCAAAAATAATTCCCTCTGCACAATGAGAATTTTAGTTTTTTTTTTAGTTTTAAACTTTACAATTTTATTTTAACTCAAAATATACCTATAATATATTTCAAGTATATTATATTGTGATAATTTACAATGTAAATATTCCATCAATATGTCATATATATTTTTTATATGTATTTATACCACATATATAACTTATATATATACATCATAATACATTATTATATTGATATTATTCAAAGTATATTGCTAGCAAATACCTTACATAAAATTTAATCTAAAATATTAACATGCCACTAATATGTATATAGAAGAAAAAAAATATGTCACATATATTGTTTATAAACTGATAATTAATACAAATATGCATGTTATATTAGTGCAAAATATAAATGGTATATTAATAATATCTATTTAAATATAATTAAGTGTATAACTAACATATGCATATATACATGATTTTTCCTAAAAAAACACATGATTTATAATATACCAAAAACATACATTATATTTTTTTCATGAAATATATGTATTTTATTTTATTAGAATATACAGATATATATTTTTGCTAGGATTAGTTGAATAAAAATGTCCATGTATAAAAAGAAAAAAATCTGTTATGGAATGGATCGATGATATATATTTAAATATAAAACATATATAAACAACATATGCATATATACATGAATTTTTCTTAAAAAATACATGATTTATAATGTATATATACCACAAACATACATTATATTTTTTTTCCATGAAATATATGTATTTTATTTTATTAGAATAAAAAGATGTATAATTTCGCTACATTATATTATATAAAAAGATCCATGTATGGAAAGAAAAGAATCGGTTATAGAATGGATTTGTTTCCAATGAAAACATAAACATGTTATGGAATAGAGAGAAAAAATAGGGAATGATATTAAATACTAGGACTCCCTTTTTAAGCAGCTTCATTCTTGCTGATTTGAATTGAATGAAATGTGTTATATGTATAAATATTTTACTGTCATATTTGTTAATCATTAATTAATACTAATCTTTTGTATTATTTTTTAATAGTCTGCTATTAATGAAAGTAGCCCCAAGTCAAATGTTAGTTCAAGGGGCAATTTGGATACTAAAGAAAATGTTAATGGTATTTTTGGGCCAAAAGGTGAATAAAGGGAATTGTTGAGCCATTTCTGATAGGTTAAGGGTATTTTTAACCCTTTTTCGTTAATTAAATGAAATATGTAAGGAGAGATAAAGAACAATTTAAATAAACTTTTATAATAAGACTCCTAATAATATCTTCTTTAAGTACGTGCAAAAACCTTATAACACATATTTTTATTTAGGACGTTAATTACCAAACAGAACCAAACCGAGAACTAAGTTCAACCGAACAAAAGCAGAGTTGAGATCCTGTCCAGTAAAATCCCATCCAGTAAAGTTCAATAGAGCATTCATATGTTGACACGCACTCTAATACAGTTTCAATGGTCATGATCTATTTGATCTTTAACTATAGTTAATTCTTCTCTAACTTTTCTCTTTTCCCGCTGCGATAACACATACAAGTCTTCTTAATTTTTACTTTCTCCTCTCTTCATTCTTCCTTCTTCAAACTCCTTTAGAACTTTCAGCCAAATAATTTTTCAATTATGTCTCTCCCTTCTTCAAGATCTGTATAGTTTATATATCGCTCTCTTTACGGATTTGATAATTGTTTGTTCTCTTTCGTCCTTGAATATTCAGGACTGATTTTCTTTTGTCATAACAAGTCTCATATTTGACACTATTGGGTTGAAGATGCAGCATATTGTCCTTTCCTAAGAACACTATTTATTCACTAGTAATATGATTTAGTTCTATTTTAGAATTGAATTACATATAATACACGAATTGAATTATTCATAATTGTTAATCCATTACAGAACATCTCGAAATTAAAAAAAAATGCAGAACTTGCTGGAAGGGTAAGGAGAAAAGGGGGCCTAGTCTCGATTTTTCAAGAGGAAAATAAAAGTTAGAGAAGAATTAACTATGGTTAAAGACCAAATACATCCGGATCACTGAAAATATATTAGAGCACATGTCAACATATTAATGCCCTATTGAACTTTAATGGAGGGAATTTTACGGAGTGGATCTTAACCCACAAAAGCATGCCCTTTGAGCTTGATGCATTTGAAATTTTATTGTTAGTTCAGAAGTCACCTTAAGGGGTTATTAGTCAAAAAGACCAACCATTTTTTCTGGCCCACGAGGACATATCCACCAAATGTTCTCAGATACATTGAATGTAGACATTAGCATTGAGGACAATTTTACTCACAATTCACAGGGGTATTAACCCCAAGAATGGATGTCCCTGTCAAAGATCATTTTCACAACTCTACACAAAAGTAGCAACTTATCTACCATACCAAACCTGTAGAAGTTAGATCTCTTGCCAAATAATAGCACATTCTCATTCTACGAAAAAAAAGATTAAAATATTTTTAGAAGTTAGATCTCTTGGCAATGAATAACACATCTCATTCTACGAAAAATAGATTAAACTATTGAAGTGAGATATATGGCCCTTCTATTATGTATGAGTTCGGATAGACCCACTAACTCTTGATCAAATTTTATATTTATATTAAGAAATTTATTAAATATATTTACATATTTAATTGCGAACTCATTTACTATGAGTTCAATTGCAGGTTCAGAATCGATAAAGTTCATATCCAAGCCCCGTCTCTTACTAGTCTAAGACTTCATATGTAGGATATTTTGGCAAAATACATAAGTTGCCACCTAACCTATGGCCCAAATCCCCCTTACACACTTTCTGCGGACGATAATCATATTACACATGCAACCTTTCTAAAGTGTATCTAGTACACACCTCTTTTGATCAGGTCCGTAAAAAGTTCATCCGTGTATTTCACGCGTTTGACTTTAGTTTATAAACTTGACCCACTTATTTTTAACTCCTTATATTATATTAACCAACCCGACCCAACCCGACCATACCCGATCCATCTGTTAAAAAGGGTTAAACCTAATTTACCCCAAATTAACTCTCATTTCTCCATACATCTCTAAGGAGCGCTAGTGAAGGCGATTCCGTCGACTATCTCAAGCGAGGCTTTCATCTTGTATGGGAGGTAGATTTATGCGATTTTAGGTTAGTAATTTTCTCCTTTTTGCATTACCCGTTTATTTTATTAGTGGATGGGCTGAACCTAGGGCTTTTTCGAATTTTTTTTTATTTGCTTTAGAGTTTCCGGACTTTTTAAAAGGGAAATCTTTTATCATTGTCGATATTACTGTGAAGTTGTCGTATTGTTGCCTTTACAGAGAGTTTTTTTATAAAAAGATTTACTTTGTGTTTGCAAACCGTGTATAAAGTTAGAGTTTAAGTGATTATTGTAATAGCATTACTTTGAACAATGTGATATGCTCTTGTCTTTGTCTCCACTTTTGTATTTCATCTGTATTTCTTTATTTCCAGTTGTTGCATGTGGCAGTCGATTTATTTTTTCCCTTGTTAGTTTGCAGAAAAATATCTTTTAAATTGATTACACTCAAGTGGTACCATGATGGGGTCTTAGTTCCTGGTAACTTTGCTCGTTTTGTGTGGGGTAGTCAAACATTGACTTTAGATGTAGATGTGGATTTACCGTCTTTTATTGAACTGATAAACTACATTAAGTTATATGAATTTAAGAATGTGGCTGAGCTGTATATTTGTCCAATGGATAGGACAGATAAATTGGTAAATATTCTCACAGACAAGGATATATTAGATATTTGTAATGAATTGGAAGATGGGGATACCTTAGATATTTATGTGACTCGTGTTGTCCCTTTAAATGTTGTTGACATAAATGAGGCTAGTAAATGGGTTAGTGGGAGTAATAGTGGAGCTTTTAAGAGCACAATAATCTTAGAAGAAGAAGATAGTGAGCCTGAACCTACCCCTGCTCCTTCACCTTCAAGAAAACAAGAGAGTGAAGTAGATAGTGAATCAGATGATGATGAGGGTGAGGATGACAATGAGAATGATTCAGACTTTGATAATCCCGATAGTGATGAGAGTGATGGAGTAGACTTATATGTTCCTGATGATAATGATTATGGATCTGATATTCATGAAGAATTTGGAGAGTGTAGGGATGAACTGAGGAAATATAGGAGAAAAAAGAGTGAAAGGCCAAAAGATAGGGGTGATATTAACCTAGGTGATGCTGAAGTTGATATTGGTTTTGATGAATTAAGAACCGGTAGCAAGAAAAATATATACACAGGCTTAGTAAGGACAAATGAGCCTTATTTTGGGTCTTCTGATGCTGAAAGCTTTCCTTCATATGCTGAAGATGAATTTGATGAAGAACATAAGGATAGAATGGCTGTCAAGGGGAGGAAAAAAGCCCTAATATTTGATCCAACTGTCAAGAAAATAACCTGGGAGTTGAGGCTGATTTTTTAGAGTGTTGATGATTTTAGGTTGGCTGTTACTAAATATGCAACCTTCACTTCCAATCAAGAGGTTGTGAGTTCGAGTCACCCCAAGAGCAAGGTGAGGAGTTCTTGGAGGGAAGGATGCCGAGGGTCTATTGGAAACAGCCTCTCTACCTCATAGTAGGGGTAAGGTCTGCGTACACACTACCCTCTCTAGACCCCAATAGTGGAATTATACTGGGTTGTTGTTGTTGTTACTAAGTATGCAATTCAGAAAGGAGTTCAAATTGAAAAGTATACTAATAAACCTGGTAGGGTGAGGGTAAAATACATGCACCTAAAATGTACATGGATGTTGGTTGCAAGCAGAGATGGCAGATCCAACAATTTTAAGGTAATAAAGTATTGTATTATCCACAAGTGTTACAGAACAAATAAAAACAAGCTCTGCAACTCCAGATACCTTACAAAGCATTACAGGGATAAGATTATATCTCAACCAAACTGTAGTGTCTATGGACATGACAAAAGGAGCTACCCCAAGAAACCAAGGCCTGCCGATTCTACTCCTACAAATGCTTTTTATAGAGAAAGATGTGGAGGAAGAGGAAGAGGCAGAGGAGGAGGAACAGGAACAACTGCTCCTAGAGCTTCAACTTCAACTACTTCTGCTCATGCTGCTGTTGGCAGAGGAAGAGGAACTAGTAGAAGTAAAAAAAGTAATACACCTTTAGCTTCAATTACTTTTGCCCCTGGAATAGGAAGAAGAACTAGCAGAGGTAGTGGAAGAGGAACTAGAAGTTCTGGATTTAGATTGTTTCAATCAAGCAGTGGGTTCATAAGTTTTTTTAGTAAGTACTTCAAACTTAACTTTATGTCTTGTTTGGTTTAACTACTTTACTATATATTTTCTGTTTTGGCAATCTGTTGGAGGTAAACCAAGAGTGGTTTCTCATGGTGGTGAAAAGAGGTCCTCAACAGATATTCATGAATGTACCTACAAGCCAACAAGTGGAGTAAAATAGAATGGTAGACTAGCCATTACTAGAAGACAACTTGAAAGAACCGTTGCATCCCATTTCAATCTAAGTCAAACAAGTTCATCATCCTAGCCATCCAAGAACAACTATATATAGTTGTGTATTGAATGTTGTTATTGTGACTGTTAAGTTATTTTGGAACTGTTGTTAGGTTATTTTGAAACTGTTGTTAAGTGGTGTATTCAATGTTGTTGTTGTTGTTATTATTTTGGTATACTGTTAAGATGTCAACCTATATTTTTATTAAGGCGGGCTGCTATTAGGTGACTGTAATGAACACCTTTACTCTCTGATGATATGTGGTTTAAATTGAAAATTTCTGGGCAGATTCATCTCTTTAGTGTTACTACTTTAGTATTTCAGCATTTGAGCTGTATTTTAGGCAGCAATTTCAGCCACTATCTAACTGTGTACGCATTATATTATCTGCATTTTCAGCTCATATAGCAATAACCACAAACCAAACAACATTAGTAATTGCAAAAAAATTCATTCATTTCTAACAAAGGGATACAAAATCCACCAAAAAGCTTCATTCATTTTCTTACATTATATAGCAATCTTTAGAACTACCAAACACAATCAACTTTAATACAATTACAATTAAAGTCAGCACACACAATCTCCTCCAACTTCTTTGATTCCTATTTTCCTTCAATAATGCATCAAACGCCCTCTTCTTCTTAAGCAGCCCCAAAATCATAATTTTTAAGTGTTCTGGAGTTGGCGGATCAAACCACACAAAGAAATTACATGTCGAGCGACTGTCCCTCTAAAAATCGAAGAGAAAAAATTATTAAGGAATATAAAATCGATTATAAGTACAATTGATATTTACCTCATAAAATGGACATCCGTAAAATTGACGACCATGATTATCAACACTCCATGACTGTATCACCACAACTTCTTCATCACAGTAATAAAATTTTCTTAAATTATGCATTTCTCCTAACCCTAAAATTGAACCCGAGAAATTGAACCTTAATGTTGAAAAAGAGAAGTAAGAAGTAGAAGAAGATTGTAATATTGGCAACAAAAAAATGCATAAGAAGATGTCAAGAAGAAGAAATTTTCTGCAACTTCGAGCTTTCAAGGAGGAAGATGAAGGTGAATACAGGTCCAATTTGAGAAGAAATGGGTTAAGGGCCCTTTTATTTATTTAAAAATGGCCGTTGGGATTTGTTTCTGGCCGTTGATTTAAGTCAGAATTTGTCTGCTTCTACTATCCACACGCTTCTACCGTTTTGTGTTACACACACTCAAACCTGGTCAAAAGAGGTGTGTATTAAATATAGTTTAGAAAGGTTGCGTGTGTAATATGATTATCGTCCGCAGAAAGTATGTAAGAGTGATTTGGGCCATAGGTCAGGTAGCAACTTATGTAATTTCCCAGATATTTTTGATGAGTTCTCTATTTACATTAACAATTTTGTATTGTATATTGGTCCATCCATACTCTACTCTAATGACGGGGGATAAGCAGGTAGTCTCGCTTAGGGTTAGATTTGGAAATCTGTCAGGCACAACATTTAATAACGTGGGGTCTATTAAAATTCTCATCACACATAGTATTAATTTGTACTTTAGTGTCTATTTGATAGCCACGTGGCTAAAGCTACTTTAATGACTATTGGGTGTAATTTTTTCCATACCGTAATTATTTAACTTGAGGGACTATTTGATTTAGATTAAGTTCAGTATATGTAAATTAACCCACCATGTTTAAAAATTTAGAGACTATGTACAAATACTTAACTTGAAATTTTATGTTGAGATCTCACATAAAATTTAAAAACCTTTTTTTGGTTTGGACGTTTTTATGTGATTAGCTTTTCAAATAGTCTTTATTTTAATTACATAATATATAAATTATTGCATAGAGTGTAAATTACAACTTATGAAATAAAATTATAACATTGTTATAGATGCCAACTGTTAGAAAATTATTGTTTAAATATAATTAATATTTTAAAAATTCAAAAGTTTAAATGAAAGGGTATGCCTTTGCTTGAATGGATATGTCTGTTACTTTTGTAACGGTTTTGTCTATATAAAGAAATTGGTTTTCTCTTTCAAACAAAATTAAATTCTAAAACGTTATTTTACGGAGAGTTCTATACAACCTTCTGCAAAGTACTTTTCCTTTTCCAATTTCCTATTCTAAAGATCAAGTTTCATAGTTTTTGCTTTCTAATAGAATTTCTCCACTGTTTGCTTAGTATAGAAATTCATAGGCTTGTCATATCCACTAAACTATTTGCCAATAATCCCATAGCAATCTCGCAGATGAGAGGGTTCAAATATCGCTTTTAGGAAAGCGTTCTGTACGTGTTTCAAACCTTCTAATTTGTCGTCGTTATTCATATTTTTTATAACAATCTAAAAGCGATATTTGTACAGTTTTTTTATTTTGCACAACAGAATATTCTTCATTGTTGTTGATTTTTTCATCACGAGTTAGAAGGACATAGTTCCCTGTTACGTTTTGGATTCGTCGGTTTCGAACACCATTGTTCCTTTTAGTTTCGTTACTGTTGACTTCAAAGGAATTAAAAGGAATTTGGTCTTGTGTTGCTTTTCATGGATACTGATACAATCAAACTCATGAACCAAGACTTTGTCCATCTTGATCGATTTGATGGTGCAAATTTCACAAGATGGACTGATGGAGGGACAAATTGAAGTTTATGCTTACTGCTTTGAAGATCTTTTATGTGCTTGATCCAAATCTTTCTCCAATTCCTTCGCCAAAGGATGATGATTCTGAATAACTCAAGGCATAACGAAAAAAGAGGGAGGAAGATGAAATCATGTGTAAAGGTCACATTCTCAATGCACTTTCAGATCGCCTTTATGATCTTTACAATGTCGAGCCTTCTGCTAAGAAGATATGGAATGCCTTGGAATTCAAATATAAAGCTGAGGAGGAAGATACCAAAAAAAATTTGGTTTCAAAGTATTTTGAGTTCAAGTTTAGCGATGATATGCCTATTTTAGCACAAGTGCATGAATTACAAATTATTGTAAATCATTGAGGGTTGCGGGAATTGAACTTCCTAAATCTTTTCAAGTTGGTGCAATTATAGCAAAATTGCCACCATCATGGAAATGATATAGGAAGAAAATTCTCCATGATTCTAAAGAATTTTCTTTGGAAGAAATTCAAAAGCACCTTCGAATCGAAGAGGAATCGAGGAAGAGAGATAAGAATGAAAATTCTTATAATGGCAATAATAAAGCCAATGTTTTGAATAAGCCCTCAAACAAATCCAATAAATAAAAGCAAAGCAAAGGAATTTCTCTCGGTCCTAAAAAGGATCAAAAAAAATTCAAGAAGTCCAAACAAGGAGGTTGCTTTGTGTGCGGAAAACCTGGCCATTATGTTAGAGATTGAAGATTTAAGAAAACTCAGAAATCAGAAGTGAATTCAACAAAAGAAAATAAAGAGATCGTTGTTACTGTGAGCGAGATCTATGCCATACAAGGTAAAGTTTCTGGTTGGTGGTATGATACATGTGCCACAGTTCATGTTTGCTACGACAAGTCCCTTTTCAAGACTTACAAAGAAGCAACTAATGAACAAGAGATTCAAATGAGAAATGAGGGAATGTCCAAGGTTTTTGGCAAGGGAAATGTCGAACTTGCATTTACTTCGGGCAAGATGGTTACTCTTACCAATGCCTTACATGTTCCCGATCTGAATCAGAATCTTGTTAGTGGGGTACTTTTGGACAAAACAGGTATTAAATTTGTATTTGAATCGGGAAAATTAATTTTGTCCCGAAATGGTGTCTTTGTTGGAAAAGGCTATCCTACTGATGGAATGGTCAAATTGTCTGTAACTAATGGTTTTATTATTAATAATAAGAATGATGCTTCTGTTTATATGTTGGATTCAATTTCTTTATGGCATCATAGATTAGCACATATTGGCCGAAGTACTATGAAAAGAATGGTTAAAAGTGGACTGATTTCTTGTGACTTAAAATAATTTAAAAAATGTGAATTGTGTGTTAAATCTTAATTGAATCAGAAAACTTTTAAAATGTTGAAAGAAATACAAACTTGTTAGATTTAATACATTCTGATATATGTGAGTTAAATGACATGCTAACTAGAGGCGGCAATAAATATTTTATAACTTTTATTGATGATAGTTCTAAATATACTTATGTATATTTATTGAGACACAAAGATGAAGCCTTTAATTGTAATGACCCAGCCGGTCGTTTAAAAGTTATAGTCCCGATCCCCTATTAATTGCTTCTCTCATATCTATTTTTGCTATTGTGACTTGCCGGGAGGGTTCGTTTTGATTTTTGGAATGTTTTGGTACACTTAGTCCCTAAATGGAGGGTTAAGGCTTAAGTTTTAGACCATAGTCAGAACTGTGTGAAGACGACTCCGGAATAAATTTTCGTCGGTTCCGTTAGCTCCGCTGGGTAATTTTGGACTTAGAGGCATGTCCGGATTATGTTTTGGAGGTCTGTAGCTCATTTAGGCTTGAAATGGCGAAAGTTGAATTTTTGAAGATTTTGTACAGTAGTGGAAATTCTGATATCGGGGTCGGTTTTTGATTCCGAAAGTTGGAGTAGGTCCGTAATGTTGAATATGACTTATGTGCAAAATTTGTGGTCAATCGGACGTGGTTTGCTTGGTTTTGGCATCGGTTGTCGAATTTAGAGTTTCAAGTTCTTTAAGTTTGAATCGGAGGATGATTTGTGATTTTAGCATTGTTTGATGTGATTTGAGAATTGGACTAAGTTCGTATCCGGTTATAGGACTTGTTGGTATATTTGGTTGAGGTCCCGAGGGCCTCGGGGTGATTTCGGGTGGTTAGCGGCTTGATTGGAGTTAGGAATTTGCAGTTGAAGTGCTGCTGCTACTGGTGTAACCGCACCTGCGGAGTGGGAACCGCAGGTGCGAGCCCTTAGAAGCGAAGAAGGAGCCGCATATGCGGCCAAGAAGGAGCTGGGCAGGAACCGCACGTGCAAAGATTTTCCCACACATGCGAGAGTCACAGATGCGGGCAGTTGGCCGCAGGTGCAATGCATTTCCGCACTTGCGGTAGTCGCAAATGCGACAGAGAGTCCGCAGGTGCGAGATGTCTGGACATAATACTTAAATGCAAAGGTTCGCGATTTTTGCTCATTTTCAACATTTTGAGCTCGGAAATTGGCAATTTTTCGAGGGATTTTCAGATAGAGCTTTGGGGTAACGATTCCTAACTCATTTTTGGTTGTATTTCATTAATCTATAGTTGTTTCCTCTATTTAATTTCAGATTTTTGATTGAAAAGTTGGGAAAATAGGGGAAAAGTTCCCTAATCGAATTTCTGAATTTTGATTGGGATTTAGATATCGGATTCAGATAATTTTGGTACGAGTGAACTCGTGAGTGAATGGGTGTTCGTATTTTATGACTTTTACCCGATTTCGAGACGTGGGCCTGAGTCGACTTGTTAGGGCGAATTTCGGAATTTTTATTAAATATTGATTTCATTCATTAGACGAGTCTATTATGGTTGTATTTATGATATGTAATTACTTTTGGCTAGATTTGGGCCATTCAAAACCGGATATTCATGGTAAAGGCATTTTAACCGATTGATTAAGCTTGGTTCGAGGTAAGTGGCTTGCCTAACTTTGTGTGAGAAAAATTTTCCGTAGGATTTGTACTGTTTTTGATATATGAGCGCCGTGTACGTGAGGTGACGTGTACATACACGGGCTAATTGTGTAAAAACTCGATTTTTTCTACTAAGTAATAACCTGATTTCCTTCTTATTTGAGTTCCATTAGCATGTATGGTATCCATCTAGACTAGAATAACGTGCCTACATGTCTTAACTATTTACTTGAACTACGTACAATATGTTTAGTGAATTTACTTGTCTTTCCTTAACTGGTACTTAGGTTGAACTGTAGAATTTCGTGTCGTAACTATTGAATTCTATTGTTTGGCTGCATATTTACTTTGGGACTACAGAACGATATTCCGGGAGATCTCCCTGTACTGCATAGTTACTTTTGGACTACGGAACGGTATTTCGGGAGATCCCTATGTACTGCATATTTATTTTGGGACTACGGAACGGTATTCCGGGAGATCCCCCTGTACTGAATATTTACTTTGGGACTATAGAACGGTATTCCGGGAGATCCCCATGTTCTGCACATTAACGTTGGGATTAAGAGATGGTATCTCGGAAAAACCCAGTTGTTATCTCTGTGTACTGAGCTGTTGTCTTCTATGATTTCATTATTGTTAAATTTAAGTCTTTATTTTACTACGGTATTTCATTTTATCTTATGTTATTATATATATACCGGTAGGGCCCTGACCTGATCTCGTCACTACTCGACCGAGGTTAGGCTTGGCACTTACTGGGTACCAATTGTGGTGTACTCATATTACTCTTCTGCACATGTTTTTCATGTGCAGATCCAGGTACTTCTTATCAGCCGCACTATCAGTGAGTCGGGACAGCTTTGGAGACTTCAAGGTATATGTGCCACGTCCGCAGACCTCGGAGTCCCCTTCTACTCTTCTCCATGTCCATTATCTTTTGTATTTTCTTTTGATAGACTCTAATGTATATAGACACTATATTTTCCTTCTGTAGTTTGTGATTCACGATGTTTCGGGTTTTGAGAATGCTATGTATTATACTAAGGAGTTGGTTATTGTACATGCCAAACGACATGATATTCAGTTATGGTGTTATTGCTACAGTTAGTTGTTGAATTTATGTTTTTATTTTATTATTCCATAAATATTAGGCTTGCTTAGTCACAGAGACTAGGTGCCGTCACGACGTCACACGAAGGGGAAATTAGGTCGTGACAAGTTGGTATCAGAGCTCTAGGTTCATAGGGGTCATGAGTCACAAGCCGATTTATTAGAGTCTTGCGGATCAGTACGGAGACGTCTGTACTTATCTTCTGGAAGCTATGGAACTGTCAGAAAAATTTCACTACTTTGATTCCTTGTCGTGCGAAAATTGTTGACTTCAAAAATTCTAAACTTCCGTATTCTATTCTCTCATAGATGGTGAGGACACGTACAAGCGGATCTGATGACCAGGCACCCGCGCCCCCTGCTAGAGCCGTGAGAGGCCGGGGCCGGGGTAGAGGCCGAGGAAGTCCACGTGGTGCAGCCAGAGCACCCGCACGAGCTGCTATAGAGGAGCCCCCAATAGCTCCAGCTGGAGGGCGGACACCTGAGGTACCTATTTCTGCACCAGCCCTTCAGGAGACTCTAGCCCAGTGTTTGAGCATGTTGAGCACCTTAGCTCAGGCTGGATTGATTCCACTTGCTCCTGCCACATCTCAGCCGGGGGAGGAGCATAGATTCCCGTCGCCGGTACTCCAGAGCAGCGGTTTAGGTCGACTAGGTTCCAGAGATTGTACCAACGCAGTCGGTAGCTCCAGCTCAGCCCGAGGTTAGGGCAGCAACTTTTGAGGTGGAGCAGCTCATACTTGAGAGGTACAAGAAGTACCACCCACCTACCTTCAGCGGATTGGCTACAGATGATGCTCAGGGTTTTCTGGAGGAGTGTCATCGTATTATTCGTACTATGGGCGTAGCGGAGACGAGCGAGGTTTCTTTTACTACATTCCAGCTTAGAAGAGCAGCCTATCAGTGGTGGCATGCGTATGAGCTGAGTAGTCTGGATGAGGCAGTTTCACTTACATGGACTCAGTTATTAGACATATTTTTGAGAGAGTATGTCCCACAGAGCCTCAGGGACTCATGGCGCGCGGAGTTTGAGCAGCTGCACTAGGGATCTATGATTGTGTCAGAGTATGCAGTCTGTTTCGGTGATTTGGCCCGACATGCACCGGCCTTAGTTGCCACAGTTCGAGAGAGGGTTCGACGATTTATTGAGGGATTCCACCCCAGCATCCGGATTAGTATGGCCAGGGAGTTGGAGATGGATATTTTTTATCAGCAGGTTGTGAGTATTGCCGGGAGATTTGGAGGGCATGCTTGCGCATGACAGAGGGGAGAGATGCCAAGAAGTCTTGAGAGACTGGTTATTATTCCAGTGCTCGTGCCCCAGCAGCTCGCCATGGTAGGGGTTATGTGAGTCGCCCCATTCATTCAGCTCTTCCAGCCGCCAGCGGTGTTCATCTCCTTCTAGACCCTATGAGCCTTATTATGCACTGCCAGTATCTAGTGTGCCTCCTGCACGGGGTGTTCCTAGCGGCCAGTCCAGCAGATCTGGCCCGAGCCAACCACATCAGCCACGCCCTTCCAGAGCTTGTTTTGAGTATGGCGACACTCATCATATGGTGATGGATTGCCCCAGATTTAGGAGGGGTGCACCTCCATAGACTTCTCATCCACAGCGTGCTCCACCGGGTCCTCAGGCTATGATTACAGCACCAGCTGCCACCCCACATGCTCATCCATCCCAAGGTGGAGGTCGGGGAGGTAGAGGTTGCCCTAGAGGGGGAGGCCAGGCCAGATATTATGCCCTTCCTGCTCGTACAGAGGTAGTTGCTTCTGATTCTGTCATTATAGGTATTATTCTAGTCTGTCATAGAGATGCGTCAGTATTATTTGACCCATGCTCTACATACTCCTATGTGTCCTCTTATTTTTGCCCTATATTTGGGCGTATCTTGGGATTCTTTGAGTTACCCTATTTATGTGTCTACTCCTGTGGGAGATTCTCTTGTTGTGGACCACGTGTATCTATCGTGTTTGATTGCTCTTAGTACTTTTGAGACCAGAGCCGATTTATTATTGCTCAGCATGGTGAACTTTGATATTATTTTGGGCATGGACTGGTTGTCGCCCCATTATGCTATTCTTGATTGTCACGCTAAGACCTTGACGCTGGCTATGCCAGGTTTACCGCGATTAGAGTGGGGAGGTGCCTTAGAGTATACTCCCAGTAGAGTTATTTCATTTCTTAAAGCTTAATGAATGGTTGAGAAGGGGTGTGATGCGTATCTAGCTTATGTGAGAGATGTCAGTACTGATAACCCTACAATTGAGTCAGTTCTAGTAGTGAGGGACTTTCCAGATGTGTTTCCAGCTGATCTTTCGGGCATGCCGCATGACCGAGATACTGATTTCGGCATTGATTTGTTGTCGGGCACTCAGCCTATCTATTCCTCCATATCGTATGGTTCCTCCTGAATTGAAAGAGTTGAAGGAGCAATTACAAGAGTTAATTGATAAGGGCTTCATTCAGCCCAGTGTGTCACCTTGGGGTGCTCCTGTCTTATTTGTGAAGAAGAAGGATGGTTATATGCGGATGTGTATTGATTACCGCCAGTTGAACAAAGTCACAGTGAAGAACAAGTATCCATTGCCTCGTATTGATGACCTATTTGATCAGTTACAGGGTGCCAGGGTATTTTCCAAGATTGACTTGCATTCAGGTTATCATCAGTTGAAGATTCGGGAGCCAGATATCCCGAAGACTGCATTCAGGACCGGATATGGTCACTATGAGTTTCTTGTTATGTCTTTTGGGCTGGCCAATGCCCTAGTAGCTTTTATGCACTTGATGCACAGTGTGTTCCAGCCTTATCTTGACTCATTCGTCATTATGTTTATTGATGACATTCTGGTGTACTCTCGTACTCAGGAGGATCATGAGCAGCACCTGAGGACTGCACTTCAAACCTTGAGAGAAAAGAAGTTATATGCAAAATTTCCAAAGTGTGAGTTTTGGCTAGACTCAGTGGCATTCTTAGGTCATACAGTATCGAGTGATGGGATCTAGTTGGATCCGAAGAAGATTGAAGCCGTGTAGAGTCGGCCCAGACCGTCCTCAGCTACAGAGATCCGGAGTTTTCTTAGTTTGGAGGGGTATTACCGTCGATTTGTAGAGGGTTTCTCATATATTGCAGCTCCTATGACCAGGCTGACCCAGAATGATGCTCCGTTCAGGTGGACAGAGGAATGTGAGGAAAGCTTTCAGAAGCTCAAGACAACTTTGATTACAGCCCCAGTATTGGTATTGCCTACATGTTCGTGGTCTTATACTGTATATTGTGATGCATCGCGGATTGGTCTCGGTGCGGTGTTGATGCAGGATGGTAGGGTGATTGCCTACGCGTCCAGACAACTGAAGGTGCACGAAAAGAACTATCTTGTCCACGACCTTGAGTTAGCAGCTATTGTTCTTGCCTTAAAGATTTGGCAGTATTATTTGTACGGTATTCCTTGTGAGATTTACACCGATCACCGGAGTTTGCAGGATTTGTTCAAGCAGAAGGATCTTAATTTGCGTCAGAAGAGGTGGTTGGAGCTGCTTAAGGATTATGACATCACTATTTTGTACCACCTTGGGAAGGCCAATGTGGTGGCTGATGATTTGAGTCACCGGGCATAGAGTTTGGGGAGTTTAGCATATCTACCAGCAGTAGAGAGGCCACTGGCATTGGATGTTCAGGACCTAGCTATCCAGTTTGTGAGATTGGATATTTCTGAGCCGAGTTGAGTATTGGCATGTGTGGTCTCTCGGTCTTCTCTTTATGATTGTATCAAGGAGCGTCAGTATGATGACCCCCGTCTGCTTGTACTTAAGGACACGGTCCAGCACGATGATGCTAAGGAGGTCACTATTGGAGATGATGGTGCATTGAGGATGCATGGTAGACTATGTGTGCCCAATGTAGATGGTTTGCGTGAGTTGATTCTCCAGGAGGCTCATAGTTCGCGGTACTCTATTCATCTGGGTGTCGCAAAGATGTATCAGGACTTGAGGCAACATTACTGGTGGATGAGGATGAAGAAGGACATAGTGAAGTATGTTGCTCGGTGCCTAAATTGCCAGTAGGTGAAGTATGAGCATCAGCGGCCGGGAGAGTTGCTTTAGAAGTTGGAGATTCCGGAGTGGAAATGGGAGCGAATCACTATGGATTTTGTTATTGGGCTCCCACGGACTCAGCGGAGGTTTGATGCAGTTTGGGTGATTGTGGATAGGCTGATCAAGTCGGCTCATTTCATTCCTGTGATGACTACCTATTCTTCTGAGCAGCTAGCTCGAATCTACATCCGTGAGATCGTCAGGCTTCATGGCGTACCCGTATCTATCATCTCTGACTGGGGTACGCAGTTTACATCACAGTTTTGGATAGCTGTACAACATGAGTTGGGTACTCAGGTTGAGTTGATCACAACATTTCACCCTCAGACGGACGGGCAGTCCGAGCGCACTATTCAGGTATTAGATGATATGCTCCTTGCATGTGTGATAAATTTTAGGGGTGCTTGGGACCAGTTCTTGCCACTTGCGGAGTTTGCTTACAACAATAGTTATCAGTCCAGCATTCATATGGCACCGTATGAGGCCCTGTATGGTAGGCGGTGTCGGTCTCCAGTGGGATGGTTTGAGCCGGGGAAGGTTAGATTATTGGGTACGGACTTGGTTCAGGATGCCTTGGAGAAGGTTAAGGTGATTCAGGATAGACTTCGCACAGCTCAGTCCAGACAGAAGAGTTATACAGATCGGAAGGTTCGCGATGTTGCGTTCATGGTTGGAGAGTGGGTCTTGCTCCGGATTTCGCCCATGAAGGGCGTTATGAGGTTCGAAAAGAAGGGTAAGCTAAGCCCAAGGTTCATTGGCCCTTTCGAGGTGTTGTGGCATGTTGGAAAGGTTTCTTATGAGCTTGCCTTACCTCCCAGCCTAGCAGGAGTTCATCCGGTATTTCATGTTTCGATGCTTCAGAAGTATCACGGCGATCCGTCTCATGTGTTGGATTTCAGCTCAGTCCAATTGGACAAGGATCTATCTTATGTTGAGGAGACAATGGCTATTTTAGACAGGCAGGTCAGAAAGCTAAGGTCAAAGAACATTATTTCCAGGAAGGTTCAGCGGAGGGGATATCCGGTCGAGGAGGCGACTTGGGAGACCGAGCAGGATATGCGCAGCCGTTATCCTCATCTTTTCACCACTTCAGGTATGTCTCTATACTCGTTCGAGGACGAACAATTGTTTTAAGAGGGGGAGAATATAACGACCCGGCCGATCATTTTGAAAGTTATAGCCCCGATCCCCTATATCTATTTCTGCTATTGTGACTTGCCTGGAGGGTTCGCTTTGGTTTTTGGAATATTTTGAGACACTTAGTCTAAATGGAGGGTTAAGCCTTAAGTTTTGGATCGTAGTCGGAATTGTGTGAAGACGACTCCAGAATGGAAATCCATCGGTTCCGTTAGCTTCGTTGGGTGATTTTGGACTTAGAGGCGTGTCCGGATTGTGTTTTGGAGGTCTGTAGCTCATTTAGGCTTAAAATGGCGAAAGTCGAATTTTTGGAGATTTTGACCGGCAGTGGAAATTTTGATATCGGGGTCGGTTTTCGATTCCGAAAGTTGGAGTAGGTCCTAATGTTGAATATGACTCGTGTGCAAAATTTAGGGTCAATCAGACGTGGTTTGGTTGGTTTTGGATAGGTTGTCGAATTTGGAGTTTCAAGTTCTTTAAGTTTGAATCGGAGAATGATTTGTGATTTTAGCATTATTTGAAGTGCTCTGAGGATTCGACTAAGTTCATATCGGGTTATAGGGCTTGTTGGTATGTTTGGTTGAGGTCCCGAGGGCCTCGGGGTGATTTCGGGTGGTTAGCGGCTTGATTGGAGTTAGGAATTTGCAGTTGAAGTGCTGCTGCTACTGGTGTAACCGCACCTGCGGAGTGGGAACTGCATGTGAGATCCCTCATAAGCGAAGGAGGAGCCGTAGATGCGGCCAAGAAGGAGCTGGGCAGGAACCGCTGGTGCGAAGATTTTCCTGCACCTGCGAGCGTCGTAGATACGGGCAGCTGGGCGCAAGTGCGAAGGGGAGCAGCAGGTGCGATGCATTTCCGCACCTGCGATAGTCGCAGATGCGACAGAGAGTCCGCAGGTGCGAGATGTCTGGACAGAACCCTTAAATGCAAGGGTTCGCGATTTTTGCTCATTTTCAACATTTTGAGCTCGGGAATTGGCGATTCTTTGAGGGATTTTCAGAGAGAGCTTTGGGGTAACGATTCCTAACTCATTTTTGGTTGTATTTAATTAATCTATAGTTGTTTCCTCCATTTAATTTCGAATTTTTGATTGAAAAGTTTGGAAAATGGGGGAAAAGTTCCCTAACCGAATTTCTGAGATTTGATTGGGCTTTAGACATCGGATTTGAATAATTTTGGAACGAGTGAACTCATTCCAAATTGTATCATCTTCAGGCCAGTGTAGTTAAATGGGAAGCTGTTGTAGCTTTAGGGAAACGTGATCTGAATCAGTCTCAATTCTGGCACTTGCGACTTGGTCATATGAATGATAAGGGATTGTCTTTGTTGAGTAAGCAGAATTTGCTGAATGGGTACAAAAATCAAGTTTTAAATTTTTGTGAGCATTGTGTGATTGGTAAACATACAAGGGTAAAGTTCAGCAAGAAGCCCGAGCACAAGACCAAAGACAAGTTAGATTATATATATTCAGACTTGTGGAGTCCAAACAGAGTTTCTTCCAAGAGTGGTGCCAGGTATTTTATGACTTTGATTGATGATTACTCAAGGATGGTGTGGGTGTATTTTCTGAAAACAAAAGATGAGGTATTTCCGACATTTGTTAAATGAAAGACGATGGTTGAGAGGCAGACAGAAAGAAAACTTAAGCGTCTTCGAACTGACAATGGGTTGGAATTTTACAATTCTGAGTTCGATAATTTCTGCAGTAGAGAGGGAATAGTGAGACACCGCACTTGTGTCGGAACACCAAAGCAAAATGGTATTGCAGAACGTATGAATAGAACGCTTTGTGATAGGGCACAAAGCATTCTTTCACACTCATGTGTTAGCAAGGATTTTTGGGCTGAAGCAATTAATACAACTTGTTATTTGATCAATAGATCTCAATCCACAACTATTGAGTTCAAAACTCCTTTTGATGTATGGTCCGGTTTACCTGTTGATTATTCAAATTTAAGAATATTTGGTTGTCCTGCTTATGCTCATGTGAGGGATGGAAAACTTGAGTCGAGGGCAAAGAAGTGCATATTTCTAGGGTATGCAACTGGAGTGAAAGGTTATAGGTTGTGATGCACATATCAAAAGACTCTAGGGCTAATTATCAGTAGGGATGTAACATTCAATGAATCTGCCTCACTTGACAGTCAGAGGGAGAAGGCAATAGCGAAAATAAATCATGGTGTCAGTGATCGTATAGAGCTAGAAATTTAATCTCCACTAGTTCAGCCCAGTAGTTATAAAGTAGAGGAAGTGAAGGAGGTACAAAATATTAATCAAGATGATAATGTTGATACACCTGCGCAACAATAACCATATAGCATTGCAACAGGCAGAGAGAAGAGAGTAATCAACCGACCGCAAAGGTTTGCAAACGTAGTTGATGGGAATCTTCTTGGATATACGAATCATGTGGGATTGTTTTGGCAGTTGCAAAGACCGTTGATGCGTTTGAGTTTTATAGCAATCCAGAAGCTATTCCGGGTACAGAACCAAATCGACGAATTAGTGCTATGGCTGAAGAGATTGACTGTCTTAATAAATTTAGGCGCTGCCTAGACTTGGTTGATGTGTGCGGCAATGGGTAGAGCCCTTGCGAGGGCCGAGGGCAAGGTAGAGAGATGTTGTTCCTGTTAATGAAGAGAATTCAAGCCAAGGGGAAGATTTGTTATTTTGTGGCTTGAATTATTTCCTTGTATTTTTAGGAAACCCATAATCCCTAAAGGTTTAGGAAAACCCATTGTCCTAATAGATTTGGGAAAGGAAAACCTATAGTCCTTATCAAATTAGGAACCATTTCTCTTATAGATTTGGGACTATTTAGGATCTATATATAGGGGTTGTAGTTGTGGATTCTATACATTGTATGGTGCATTTCTTCTCATTCATAGTGAAAAACTCTCTATGCTTCTTCCCCGAGAATTAGGCTTAGCCGAACCTCGTTAAACCCTTGTGTTGATTTTTCTTCTCTATTTGCCTTGTGTAGTTGTGTGCTAGTTAACCCACGATCTTCCTCAACATAAATACTAGGGTTAGAAGTAATGCGTGCATGAACAAACTAGACCAATTATTCATTTTGAAATGAATAAACACTAACTTGCAACTTAACATTCAGATAATTTTAACTTGCGATAAATTTATATCAAAATTACTACTTCATAATATAACTAGAAAAGAGCAACGCCTAGGGGCAAAGATGCTTGTATAAAAACTGTTACTTGGCCAAAAATGCATGTAAGAACTGTTACTTTCTCTTTCAAATTTCTTTCAGTTCCTGATAAATGAAAGAAAGAATCAAAAAAAAAAAAAAAACTCAAAAGCTATTTAAAATAGAGCCAATTTGCAAGTTTCAACTTCTTCTTTTTGGCACATATTTTAGGAAGAATAACAGAAAAATTGAAAATATTAAAACTATCTACAAAAAATTATGTACCTTAGTTTGACCAATATTCTATTGACCTCACCAAATTTAAGATAATTAAAAGTAATAAAGTAATTTAACTCTATCATTTTGTCAAGTACTACCGGCATCAGTTATGTGCACAATCGAAATTTTTTCCAATTTTTTTTCTGGTTAATGTAATTTTTCAAACTAAAATGTATGCATTCCAACAACAAATTATATTTTCAAATCTCACGCTTTCATTTTTGTGCATCCACCACTATTTTTGTTCGAAATTAATGTTTCTCTATTCGGTAGTTAAGTTAAACAGACCAAGACATTGATATCAAAATTATTTAATTATACTCCGAAATAGTTCTTAAAATATTTATAGCAAAATCATAAAATGTAGACCACGGTAAATAGTTGCCAAAGAAAATTTGCAATTATATTAGAAAATGTAGACCGCAGTCTATAGCTCCCAAAGAAAATTTATAATAGTATTGCCGGAAGATGTAGATCACAACACATACTTATACTTATGATAATAGCAATGACAAATGTAGACCCAAAATTTATAATATTTTGGAACAACAGCTCAAATTTATAATTGACCTCAAATGTTTTGTGAAAATTTTCTACATTAAGCACAGTGTTATTGGACCCGAACTCAACACGGGCTATCTTTGTAAAATAGCACGGGCTAGCCAGTTTTCGGACCGGTAATTGAAAAATAGACAACGTTTGTAAAGTCATTAAAAAATAGCTACTATTTTGCTGCAACACAGAAAGTTCTAGCATATTATACTGGAGATTGGAGCACTTGTGTATGAACTTCCAACATATTATGCTGGACAAGTATATGATGTTGGAACTGCATTATATTATGATGGAGTTCCAGTATATTTATACTGGAACTCCATCATAATATATTAGAATTCATGCATAATATACTGGAATTCCAATATATTATACTGGAAGTTCACATGTAAATAATTCAAACTCCAGTATATTATGCTTGAATATTTTTCGGATTTTGAACAGTGTTTTCGTTCAGATTTATCTTTACATGAAAAGTGATTAAATTTCGATTACTCTTGAAATTATGGCTATTTTTTAATTACCACATATAAATTTAACTATTTTTAAATTTCACCCGCTATGTCTAACTAGTATTGAATGAAACATTAAAGGATGCAAGCTATTTTATTACTGTACTTCGTTAGAAAATAATGGTATTATACAATAGGCATGAGCTAATAGGCAGAGGATTAATTGCATAGATTTTTAGCCAATGCGGGAGTGAACAGTCGATTTATGTCCCACGTGGAGCAATTTGCAAGTTACTAAAACAACAAAGAGGTAATATTGAATTTATCCAAATATAAGTTTTTTTTTTCATTAAACAATTAATTCTTCAAGAACCAAAGCTTGCCCTCTAGTGTCACGATCCAATTATCACAATAAGTCGTGATGGCACCCAACATCGCCGTCAGACAAGCCAACGGTGAACTACTAACTTAATTATTTATTTTATTATTTTTAAAATAGTGAATCTTATTAGATAAGGATATTAATGCATTAAAAATCGTAGATACATATAATTTAAATAAAACATAAAGTAAAAGTGTGTCAATGTTAAGCAAAACCATAAACAAATTCTAGAACATCCCCAAGACCCGATATCACAAGTGCATGGGCGTCTGCTAAAGAGTGCAATAATAATAATACAATATCTGTCTGGATTATAAAAGGACAGGATAAAATAAATAACTAAGATGGAGACTCTGAGGGCTACGATGCGTAGTATAGAAAGCATCTCACCATAAAGTCCCCTCAGCAGTTATGCCTATGCGCCAAGATAATCACCAAATGAACATGTTAGACCCTACACGTTTAGTGCAGAAGTGTAACATGAGTACGTAAATCAACGCGTACCCAGTAAGTATTTAGCCTAATCCGGAGAAGTAGTGATGAGGGGTCGACATCGACACTTACTAGTGGTCCAACAAATAAAATGCAGGAATCATAAGCAGGCATGAAATACGATCGGATCAATATAATAAGGAACAATAGATAACGAAATCCGTTAGAAAATTATCATTAGTTTACAAATCCCCAAGTGCCACATACCATCTCTGAACTATCAACTAAATATCTGATCTCAGGTCATAAAGAGAATATCATGAAATTTTCAAGTTCAATCAAGAGGGTAATCTCGTGGGTATTCGGACTCTTAGCAATTTTATGCACGAATTATGCCGAGGTCGTTCGGCTCGTTCCATAGTCGTGTACATACAATGCCGAGGTCGTACGGCCCGATCCTTGGATGCATCTCAATATATACCTCCGATGTCACGATCCAAAATTCATTAAAGGTCGTGATGGCGCCGGACACCGCTGTCAGGCAAGCCAAAATTTAATAATTACCTTAGTTACTCATTTTAGTATATTTTAAAATCGTAATTTCCTTTAATTTAGTAATAAGAGATAAAATTTACAGAATGAATGAAAATATTTTCCTCTATTACAATACAACACAACCCATAATCACCCCAAAATCCGGTGTCACAAGTGCATGAGTATTTACTGGAAAAATAGAATAAAATACAACAACTACCCGGAATACAAATTGGATAGGAAAATGTAAATACTCTGAAGGAAACTCTGTTGGCTGTGGTCGACAAATGGAGTACAACTCACCTAGGTCCCCGCATGTATACACGCCTCTGCTCTTACAGGGTCTTTAGACATATACGTACCGGCACAAAAATATGCAGCAAGTGTAGTATGAGTACGTAAGCAACGTGTACCCAGTAAGTATCTAACCTAACCCCAGAGAAGTAGTGACGAGGGGTCGACATCGACACTCACTAGTGGTCCAACAACATAAGGTATAGTAAAGAAGTAAGTAAGTGTGAGACAGAATAAATAAATAAAATAAACAAGTATTAATCATGTGGTACAAATCCCCCTCTTCACGAGGAACTCAAGCTCTCCATTAGAATTTTTCTCCTTAACCGGAGCATATATATATATATATATATATAGAGAGAGAGAGAGAGAGAGAGAGAGAGAGAGAGAGAGAGTGGATCTCATCAATTAGCTTACCATAATTCAAATCCGAAAATTCACAGATACACTGGCTTCTTGCCCAGTTTTACGCACGATTTCATGGGATATGATATAGAAAATGCCGAGGCGTACGGCCCATCCAACATAATAATAAAACTGTGCACTGCCGAGGGTCGAACGACACGAACCATAGATGCATCTATTAACCTGCCGAAGTGAATGACCCGCTCCCATGAGAGTGTGGTACATAAATCCTGCTGAGGCGAATGTCCCGATCCTATAAGAAGTGAAATACATAATCCTGCCGAGGCGAACGGCCCGATCCCATTAGAATAAGAAGCTTTGATGGGTCCTTGACCCCACTCACGAATAAACGTGTGAGTTGAAATTTCTTTAATGAAAACCTTTCGATGAAACATATATATATACCTTTCGATGAAACATATATATATATATATATATATATATATATATATATATATATATATATAATCATGAACCCAGAAAGTCTCTACAATATCAAGTCTAGTCTCAAATAAAATGTAAAGCAGGAGAATTAATAAACGAGAGACTACTCAAAGAGTACATCTATAGCATGATGTGAACCTAAATCTACCCGGACAATAACATGAATGTAGCCACGAACGGGCTCTCGTCACCTCGCGCACACGTAGCCCCCACAATATGTAGTACACATCAAATATATCACCTAGGGGTAATTTTTTCCTCACAGAGTTAGACAGGAGACTTACCTCGCTACGAAATTCCACAACTGGCTCCAAATCCTTTATAACACCTCAAACTGATGCCCGTCGCTCCAAAACTAGCCAAATAAGATGCAACCCAATCAAAATATACTCTAATACTCATAATTAATCAATTTAGACGAATTTCCAACTCCGCTTGAAAAGTTGATAAATAATCACCCTCGGGCCCACGTGCCCGGATTCCGAAATTTTTTGAAGATAACTATTACCCATGACCTCACGAACTCAAATATATAATTTATTTCCAATTCCATGCCCAAATTCGTGGTCAAAATTCAAAAATACCAATTTTTATGTTTTTTTTTCAAATTCCCAATTCTCTACAAATTTTCAAGTCTAAATCCCTATATAAACTTTGTATTTAACTCACAACTAGAATAAATCACTTACCTCTTGATGATGATGGAACTCCCTCTCAAAATGCTCTCAAAAATCGCCTAAGTCCAAGTGGGAAATGAGGGAAATGGGCTAAGTCTTGGAATAAAAAGCCCTTAGCTCCAGTCGCAGATGTCACATTTGCGACAGGGGGTTCGCAAATGCGACCTTCGTAAATGCAAAGAAAGCATCGCAAATGCGACCCCTGACAGAGCTGGCCTTCATCGCAAATGCGATACAGAGTTCGTAAATGCGAACTCTTCAGGCTTTGCAAAAGCGACCATATTGTCGCAAATCATTCCCTCAGCAGCCCAGGTTTGCAAATGTGAACACTGCCTCGTAAATGCAATGGTGGCATTTTCGACCAACACATCGCAATTGCGATCATAACAGAACCAGCAATCCAATTTCTTAACAAAACACTCTGAAGCCACTCCGAAACTCACCCAAGCCCCCGGGGCTCCAAACCAAACACCCACGCAAGTCTAAAAACATAACAGGAACTTGTTCTAGGCCTCAAATCACATCAAACAATGTCGAATTCATGAATCGCACCCCAATTCAAGCTTAATGAACTTTAGAACTTCAAAGTTCTACATTCGATGCCGAAACCTATCAAATCATATTCGGTTGACCTTAAATTTTGCACGCAAGTCACCTTCGACCTTACAGACCTATTCCAACTTCCAGAATCGAAATCCGACCCCGATATCAAAAGTCCACTCCCGGTTAAACTTCTCAAAAACCTTCAAATTTCTAACTTCCGCCAAATGACCCCAAAATGACCTACGGACCTCCAAATCCACTTCCGGACGCGCTCCCAATACCAGAATCACTATACGGATCTATTCCCAGACTCAGAATCCCAAAAGAACATTGATAACATTGAAATACACTTCAACCCAAGTTTACGAAATTCTTTCAAAATGCCAACCTTCCACAATAGGCGCCGAAACGCTCCCGGGCCATCCAAAACCCGATTCAGACATACGCCCAAGTCCAAAATCATCATATGAACCTGTTGGAACCTTCAAATCCCGATTTTGAGATCGTTTACTCAAAAATGACACTTTACTCAATTCTTCCAACTTAAGGCTTTCGAAATAAGAATTTTCTTTCCAAATCAACACTGAACTTCCCAAAATTAAATTCCGATCACACGTAAAAGTCTTAACACCTGAAGTGAAGTTGTTCAGGGCCTTAAACTAGCTAACGACGCGCTAGGGATCAAAGCGACAGGCCGGATCGTTACGACCAAGGTGTTCGGCCCGATCCCTAGGAAATAGCGAAGATTTGATTATGTGTGAGTTGTGAGATTCAGGAAACCTTCGGACAATTACGTACAACACGGAAGAAATCCGTTAAAGGAAGTGTAATCCATACTGCCACTCCAGTAGCTAACCTTGTATCATAACTCGTACGTCTAATACTTTAAACAAGTTTAGTTTTAGACAAGAGCATAAACTAAAGCAATTAAACAGAAAATGGTAACGTAGATACTACATTTAAAACATGGTGTAAGTCTAAGTCTACTCAGACCTAATTATGAATTCTAGCATACACACGGGCACTCATCATCTCATACATGTGTATCCCCCAAAACATGTAGCACATAGCAAATACAATACCTACGGGGTAAATTCCCCCTCACAAGGTTAGACATGAGACTTACATCGCTCCAAAATTCGATAACCGGTTCCAACACCTCTCTAACACCTCAAACCAATTCCAAACGATCTGATACTATCCAAAGAACGTGCAAACCAGTCAAAATATACTCAAAACTCGTAATTTAGCAATTAGAAATAAATTCTCAACTCTGCACGAAAAGTCAACAAAGTCAACCCTGGGCCCGCATGCCTAGATTCCGAAAAGTATCGAAAATAAATATTACTCATAACTCATATAGTATATATCCATAACATTATCCAATTGCGTCAATGAATTGACTATCAAATCAAGAATTTACCATTTCACAACTTTGGGGCTCAAAATCCCAATTTCTACAATCCAATCACGGATAAAAATAATAACCAACGGAAATTATCATGGTAAGATATCAAAATAAATGCCAGATATTTACCCCCTTGTTGATACGAGAACGACATCGCGAAAAGCACCTCAAACGGAGCTTTAGAACTCAAGATATACTCAAAATACTAAAATGCTCGGTTTCCCCATTTAAAACGCTGCCCAGTTAATTTTTGTTCTTCGCCTTCGCGGGATATCATCACGTTCGCGAAGTGTCACAACCCAAAATCCCATCACAGGCGTCATGATGATACTTAGTCTCTAAGACTAAGTAAGCCGATTACAATTACAATTCAAGCCAATTTATTTTTTATAGATAATCGAAACCAAAAGCGGAAACAAATATAAAAACCTCCAAGACTGGTAATACTGAGTCACGAACTCTAACAGAGTACATGTAGTGATCCCCAAGGATCGAATATACAATACTGTTCGTATAAGAGTGGACAGTACAATAAAAATGGAAAGACTCCGGGGATTGTGACGACCAAGCAGCCCTATCTTGAATCCTTGCGATCACACTCTAATCTCTGTCCGAATCCGATATCTCCAATACCTGGCTCTGCACAAAAATATGCAGAAGTGTAGTATGAGTACACCACAGTCGGTACCCAGTAAGTATCAAGACTAACCTCGGTGGAGTAGTGACGAGGTACAGTCAAGACACTCACTAGTCAAATAACTTGTGCAATATAGCATACGAAAATAATTTAATAAAAAATAGCAGTGATGACAACAATAATCAACTTGTAACATAAACAACAAGGCAACATAAACACCATAAATATTGCTCAAACGAATAATAAACACAAGTACAACCAATTAATCAAGTCCTTCAAATATAAATCATTCACATATAATTCTTTAGAATAAATTTCTTCAAATAAATATCCTTCGAATATAAAACTCTTTCACATAAATGTCTTATATCATAATCATAAATACGGGTCTCAGTCCCCTTTCATATTCTCATGGTACCTCCTGCCCATGTCTATATCACATCTGCACGGACAACTCACGTGCCCAAAATATCAATATATAAAAATCGTAGGATCAATTTATTTTCAATAAAGTAAGGTTTAAATCTTTAAATCAAGTAAGAAATCAACAAAGAAATAAGTTTATTTTAGAAATCATTTGAGTGAAGAAAAAATGACATTTCAATTAAAATAAAGCATCAGATTAGCTACTGATTTGGATGTAAAACTTATTAAATTAAAACATAATAGTAATTTCCTTTTATTTAAAATAAATCAATCATTGAAAACAAGTACAACCCAAAAATACAAATCCTCAGAGTCTCGTACGAAAAAGCCAAAGCCAAGACAATACAACAAGAAATATAAAATACTTAATATTAAGTCAAATAATACATCACGGAGAACACAAGAATTTACAAATTACGGAAAAACAAAATAACAAAAGGCAAGTGCAACCATAGAGAAATATCAACAAAGGGCACTCCTGAGGCACTGCATCGTAGTCCCAAATCATAAATAAATTTTAACAAAGGGCACTCCCGAGGTACCGCCTCGTAGTCCTAAATTATAAATAAATTCACAATCTTTCCTTATATCAAACACGGGAGGAGGCCTAGAGGGGGAGGCCCGACCCATTGATATAATTGATATGGTATGGCTGAGGCCGCTACACTAGATTGTGTCGTTACATGTATGATTTAATTTGTAATAGAGGAGCACTGTTCTTATTTTGATTCAATTTCAATTATCGGGGTGAGACCTCCTATCATGCTCCATGTATGGTGAGTTAGTGATTTTGTACACCACTCACATGTTTATCCCTGTTGGGAGATTTGATGATGTTAGCCTGTGTCTATCATTTTTATTTTTGTTCACTATTGAGGGCTATAAGTCCAAAAATGACTTTCTATTACTCACTACAGTGCGTTTTGATGTGATTTCGGAATAATTGATTTCAATTTTATGAATTATATGCCCTATTGGTATGGGGGTTCATTATGTGTTGTGGAAAAAAAAATTGTTTACGAAATATATTGGAAAGAAGAAAGAAGGGAAATTGAAAATTTCAGTTGGCACAATGTGCAAAATACTTGTGCTTCGGAGTTGAGGACGAGATCCTCCATTTTTATACGATGTGAGATATTTAAACTGGGCTACAAGCCGTGGTGGAAGTTATATAAGGACAAGGTCCTTGTGGCGAAATATTTATGAGTTTAAATTCTCCCTTTGTGAAATTTAATTTGTACTATAGTACTAATAGGGAGTCATGCCTGATAGGCTTATGTGATAATTCTTTTATGTGTTTATGTGCCATAATTGTGCTGTAATTATTGAGTTTTAGCCTACGAGGTGAGTGCCCAGGTGGCGTTAAATGTGACTCGTTAACCCTAGTAAATAATTATGAGGTCTTCATGCCTCGCGTGTTGCCGTCAGTGTTGTGAAAATTAGATATAAGATTTTGGTTAAGATGAGATTAATTGAGGATGCTGAAGTTAATTATAAACAACTATTATGACCAGAGATGTGGTTATGGACATACGTATGATGTGTGTGTAGGCACGAGTTGCTACAGCCGGTTGAAACTAATACCGTGTGTTGGTGTAAGGAATTTGAAATTGATTGGAGTGTAAGGAATTGGCTTTAAAGCTTATAAGTGTGAATAAAAGAAATAATCTCCACTGAGATGATGTTATCGGACCCCTGTTAAATTTACGGTGACGTAGAATCACCCGTGAGTATGTGTGAAATAATGCACTCGGTAGTTTTATGTCATCAGAATAATTCTTGGCACGTTCGAGGACGAACGTATGTTTAAGAAGAGGAGAATGTAATGACCCGGCTTGTCATTTTAAGAATCTCTGCCCCATTCAGCTACTTAAGGTCCCGAGCAACTTCGTAATACTTATTATGACTTGCGTGTGCGGTCGTTTAATTTTTGAAAGATTCAGAATTTAAATTGAAAGAACAATTCTCATTTTTGAAGCTTAAATGAAAAGAGTTGACTGGAGTTTGACTTTTGAGCAAACGACTCCGGAATGGAATTTTGATAATTCCAATAGGTCCGTATGATGATTTCGGAATTGGGCGTATGTTCGGGTCGAGTATCAGGTGGCTCGGTAGTATTTCAGTGCCTATTACTGAAGGTTGGCATTTTTAAAGTTTAAGAATTTCTTAAGTTTGGGTTGAAATAGATTTTGATGTTATCGATGTCCATTTAGGATTTTGAGCTAGGGAATAGCTCCGCATGGTGATTCTGGTCTTAGGGGAGCATACGGATGTGGATTTGAAAGTCTGTAAGTCATTTCGGGGTCATTTGGCTAAAGTTGAAAATTTGAAAGTTTTTGGAAAGTTTGACCGAGAGTGAACTTTTTGATATCGGGGTCGGATTCTGATTCCGGAAGTGGTAGTAGGTCCGTAATGTCAATTATGACTTGTGTACAAAATTCGAGGTCAATCGGATTTGATTTGATAGGTTTCGGTGTCGAATGTAGAACTTTGAAAATTTTAAGTTTCATTAAGCTTGAATTGGGGCGTGGTTTGTGATTTTAGCATTATTTGATGTGATTTAAGGCTTCAACTAAGTTTGTATGATGTTTTAGGACTTGTTGGTGTATTTGGTTGAGGTCCCGAGGACCTCGAGTGAGTTTCGGAATGTTATCGGATCAATTTCGGACTTGGATTGCTGCTGGAAATTTTCTGATGCTTGTTCTGGTTTCCTTCATCGCATTCACGAGGGGAGTCTCGCGTTCGCGAAGAGAAAATTTGTACTAACACATTTAGTGCTTCGCGTTCGCGACCGAGGGCACGTGTTCGCAAAGGTTTGAGGTGCAAAGTTTCGCGTTCGCGATCGAAGCCTCGTGCTCGCGAAGAGGAAATGGCCGGAGAGGATTTTTGCCTTCACATTCGCGAAGGGCAGCTCACGTTCGCGAAAGCCAAGCCAGGCAAGGCATCACATTCGCGAGGTTGCCTTCGTTTTCGCGAAGGGCAATGTTTGACAGTACAATTTTATATTTCGCGAATGCGAGGCACTGATCGCGTTCGCGAAGAAGAAATGTCTGGGCAGAGAGTTTAAGTTCAGAAAATGGGTCCTATTTTCCATTTTTGAAGGATTGGAGCTCAGGGAGAGGCGATATTCAGGAGATTTTCAAGGAAAACATTGGGGTAAGTGTTCTTAACTCAATTTTAGTTAGATTACCCGAATTCATCGTTGTTCTTAACATTTAATTGGTGATTTAAGTTGGAAACATTTGAAAACCCTCTTGGATAGATTTGAGGATTTGAGGGTCGAATTGTTATTGGAATTTAGTTATTTTGGTATAGTTAGACTCGTGGTTGAATGGGCGTTCATATTTCATAACTTTCACCGGAATCCGAGACGTGGGCCCACATGCGATTTTTGAGTTAATTTTGGATTTTATTGAAAAATATAGTATTTTCTTATGAAATTGATTCCTATAATTTTTGTTGACTATATCGAATTATTTTGGCTAGATTCGAGCCATTCAGAGTTGAATAATCGAGGAAAAGGCCTACTAGTGGATTAAATCGGAGCAAGTTGAGGTAAGTGACTTGTCTAACCTTGTGTGATGGAAATTTCTCCTAGGATTGGTATTGATGTGATAATTGTAATGTGATGAAAGTCGCGTACACGAGGTGACGAGTGTGTACTCGAGCTAAATGTGGAAGATTATATTTTTAAATTGTGTAAATAACTGTTGCATATTAATTAAATTATTTTATCTTGTTATATTTTTCATCATTGATCTGATTTTTTATACTTTAAATTTGCTTGACCTTTTCATGCTAATTGTTTTACTTGTTTAGTTAAAACTTGCTTTCTTTTATTCTGTGCATTATTTGAAGGTGGAAATTTCTTTAATTTAAATATTATTAATATGAAGTATTTGATATTTTAAATTTGGTACTGAGGCAATATATTAAAAATTTTAAAATATTATTTTTTGCTGAGTTATTTATTCCCGAATATTTTGTGAGATTTTGTGCTCATTGTGATTGAGCCGTGAGCTCCCTATTGTGGAAAATATTGTTGATATTGTTTATTTTAGCAAATTAAAATATTTGGGTACTTGAGGTATAAGGTCTGGGTGTTGAAACGCATGCGGTGAGATAAGGGTGGCTTGATACGCGTGGCTAGTAGGGAACTACTAGAAGTCATGCTGTGTGATAAGGGTGGCTAAAACGTGGGATGCTATTTCGGAAAAAATATTTTCTTTAAAATATATTGTGAAGGCTCCCGCGATGATAAAAAAGAAATGAGATATTGTGAATTTATTTATGATTTGGGACTACGAGGCAGTACTTCGGGAGTGCCCTTGTTGATATTTCTTTATGGCAGCATTTGCCTTTGATTATTGTCATGAGTTTTTTTCTTAAAGTTATAAATTTCTGTTTTCTTTCCGCGAGGTATTATTTGCCCTTATTCTGTGTAATTTAATGGTGACATACTACTTACTTGATTCATTTTCATTGTCATTTATTGTTATTATATTATTAAATATTTCACCATGTCTTTTATTATTCCAGTAGGGCCTGACCTGACCTCGTCACTACTCTACCGAGGTTAGGCTTGGCACTTACTGGGTACCGCTGTGGTGTACTCATACTATACTTCTGCACATCTTTTTGTGCAGATCTAGGTACTTCCTACTAGCCCAGATATCAGTGAGCTACCTGTGTACGGAGACTTCGAGGTATATCTGCCAGCGTCCGCAGACTCCGAAGTCCCTTTCTATCCTTATTATGTTGGTTTTTTATTTTCTTTAGACTCGGATATATAGAGACATTGAGAAAACATTCTTAGAATTTCGTGACTTATTCCTACCAGGTTTTTGGGAGTTGTAATTATGTGAATTTCAGATTTATTTATTTTAGATTTTTATTGTTATTCTGCATTGATATGCTTACCTAGTTTTAGAGACTAGGTGCCATCACGACATCCTACGGAGGGAATTTGGGGTCGTGACATGAAGAGAAATTTTTGCATTGACCGGTCAACCCAGATTTCCTTCTTCGCGTTCGCAAAGAACAAAGTTCGCACCAGAAACCAGCAATCTTTTCCGACACAGAAATGGACGTAACTCTCTCATACGACCTCGAAATTCGATGATTCTTATTGATATGGTTCCATAATTACGATACGGATCTAATGGTTCAATAAAATCATAAATAAAAGGTCCTTTGCTTAATATGGTACCCTTTATGCCTAAAGAAACGACATTAAAACATCAAATAAGAGCGCGACACAACCCAAACACATCCGAGACCTTGTCCAATCACACAAACCAGTCCCAAAACATAACATGAACCTACTCGAGGCCTCAAATCACACCAAACTACATCAAAACCATGAATCGCATATCAATTCAAGCCTAATAAACTAATAAACTTTTAAACTTCTAAAACTCATGCCGAACCATACCAAATAAACCCGGCATGACCTTATATTTTGTATGCAAGTCCCAAATGATACAACAGACCTATACCAATCCCGAAACCACAATCCGTATTTGGTATCAATAAAGTTAACTCTCGGTCAAACCTATCAACCTTAAATCTTTCAACTTTTATTAAAAAAATATCAAATCAACCTACGGACCTCCAAATCCAAATCTAGACATACGCCTAAGTTCAAAATCATCATTCGGACCTAACGGAACTGTAACGACCCGGTCGGTCGTTTCGAGAGTTATAGCCCTTTTTCTCCCATTTATGCTTTCTTTTGTGCTTTTCAGCTATATTATGATATACCGGGTTAGTTAGTTCGGATCCGGGTGGTTTCAGAATGGATTGAGACACTTAGTCTCTAAAGTAGAAGCTTAAGTTGGAAAAGCCAACCAGATGTTGACTTATGTGTAAACGATTTCGGATTTAAATTCAAATGGTTCCATTAGCTTCGTTAGGTGATTGTGGACTTAGGAGTGCATCCAGAATGTGATTTAGAGGTCCGTAGTAGAATTAGGCTTGAATTGGCGAAAGTTGGAAATTTGGCGATTTCGGTTGGGAGTGGAAAATTTGATATCGGGGTCGGAATAAAATTCCGGAAGTTGGAGTAGGTTCATGGTATCATTTGTGATGTGTGTGTAAAATTTGAGGTCATTAGAACGTGGTTTGGTTCGTTTCGGCATCGGTTGTCGAATTTCAAAGTTTATAAGTTCTTAGGCTTGAATCCGTGTTTTGATATTGTTTGACCTGATTTGAAAGCTCGACTAAGTTTGTATGGTGTTTTAGGATTGGTTGGTATGTTTGGTTGAGGTATCCCGGGGGCCTCGGGCGTGTTTCGGATGCTCAACGGGTCATTTTTGGACTTAGGGAGTTGGCAGATTTTCTGGTGTTATTGTAGACAGTTTTCTTCATTGCGTTCGCGAGGGAGATCTCGCGATCGCGTAGGTCATCTAAGAGGTCAGCTAAAATTTCTCTTCGCATTCGCGAAGATGAAGATGCGATCGCGTAAGGTCATCAGGAAGTGCACCGCGAACATGTGGACTAGGCCGCGTTCGCGAAGAAGAAGTGAGGCAGCAATGGAGTTTGAGTGTTACTCTTCGCGGTCGCGTGAGGACAATTGTGATCGTATAGGTGTGAGCAGCTAGTGCATCGCGTTCGCGTGAGGTGTTACGCGTTCGCGTAGAGTAAATTTCTAAGGGAGCGAAGTTGTTCTTCGTGATCGCGAGGCCTTTTCCGTGATCGCAATTAAGGAAATCTGGACAACAGTGTTAAATTTCAAAATCGAGGGTTTGAACCCATTTTTCATATTTTGACCTAGAGACCACGGATTTAGGCGATTTTTGAAGGGATTTTCAGGGAATTGATTGGAGTAAGTGTTTCTCACTTGATTTTGGTTAAATTCTATGATTATATCTTGATTTTTATCATCTAAATTGTGATTTGTGGTAAAAAAAAAATGGGGAAAAAGTGGAAGAGATCTTGAGATGGAATTTTGAGGTTTTGAAAGGGATTTTGTTGTCGGATTTTGGTAAATTTGGTATGACTAGACTCGTGAGTGAATGGGCTTTCGGGTTTTGTGACTTTTGTTGAATTTCGAGACGTGGGCCCGGGGGCCGGGTTTGGGCCGATTTTAGATTTTGGCTATAATTTGGTATTTTTCTTGTGGAATTGGTTGCTTTAGCCTATATTGATGGTATTGTACTGATTGTAAATAGATTCTGAGCATTTGGAGGCCGATTCGAGAGGCAAGGGCATTGCGGAGTAGAGATTTGCTCGTATTGAGGTAAGTAACAATTGTAAATCTAGTCCTGAGGGTATGAAACCCTAGAATTTTGTATCATTTTGCTATTTGGAGGTGGCGCACATGCTAGGTGACATGCATGTGGGCATGCACCGTTGGGGATTTTTGACTTGGTCCATCCCGTATCAATTGTAAAGTTGAATATTTTGTTGAAACTATATGATTCTTATGTGTTTTAGAAAGAATTTCTGTAAGTCAGGCTGGATGCCATGTTTAGGCCTTATGCTAGTGTTATTGGACCCTTAGAGGTCTTTTCTTTCTATCATCTCATTGTTTTTTATTAAAATATATACTGAGTCATGTTTATACATATTTACAGCATAACTCAGTCTCTATTACTCTATTGTGATGCATCATATAAATGTTGTTTGGGCTGAATACTTTATTTTCTGAGTGCCCGAGAGACTGGAGATGTTTATGACTGAGTGAGGCCGGGGGTCTGATTTGTGAGGATATTTATGGGATCAGGCTGCACGCCGCAACATGTTTGATAGAGGACGAGGGCCTTATTGTTTTATGCCGTGATTGGCTTGATATAGCATTTAGGCTGAAGGAGCCCTTTCGGAGTCTGTACACACCCCAACGAGCGCAGGTACCTACTGAGTGCGAGTGTTGGGTGTCGAGTGCCAAGTGCTGAGTGACTGAGAGGCATGCGTGATGGTGAGGTCTGCTTGAGGGGCTGTACACGAGTGATTTTATGGTTTGCCCGATGGGCTGTATATGAGTGATTTTGCCCGAGGGGTTGATTATGATTTCATTATTTTTGCTCACCTTTGCATTGAGCCTTTGTTTGAAAACTGTTGAAAGATGTCTTTAAATGATTTTACTGGAACTGGATTTAAAAGAGCTGATTTGATTCAAACCCTAGTTTTAAAAGCATGCTGTATTTTACAAAATTTTTGTGATATGAACTTTACTTGCATTATTGCTCGTCACTACTTCTCAGTCTTTATTTAGTATTGTTACTTACTAAGTTGGCGTACTCACGTTACTCCCTGCACCTTGTGTGCAGATCCAGGTGTATCTGGACAAGGTAGCGACTGTTGACTATTCCGGTTGCAGATTATCCCGGGGATAGCAAGGTAGTTGCCTGGCGATCGCAGCCCTGCTCTTCTCCCTCTTATCTTCCTTTAGTTGTATTTAGCTATTTTTCAGACTATGTTAGTCTCAATATTGTCAGACAAATTATAGTAGATTCTCATGACTAGTGACACCCCGATGTCGAGCTTTTCTTTTCCGCATTTTTTTTTATTTGAACTCCTGTACGAAGGTTTTTATGTTAAATAGCCTTGAAATTATCTTTGAAATGAAAATATCGGTTTGTTGTAGAAAATGAGTCGGCTTTCCTAGTTCCACGATAGGCGCCATCACGACAGTGTTAGTTTGGGTCATGACAAGTTGGTATTAGAGCCTAGGTTACATAGGTCTCACAAGTCGTGAGCGGGTTTAGTAGAGTCTTGTGGATCGGTATGGAGACACTTGTACTTATCTTCGAGAGGCTGCAGAACCTTTAGGAAAATTCCACATTCTTGAATTCTTGTCGTGCGAATCTGTTGATTCTGGTAACTAAACTTCTATTGTTTCATTCTTTTACAGATGGTGAGGACTCGCACTACTAGACGAAAGGACCAGCCCCCAGTACCACCAGCCAGGGCCGCCAGGGGCCGAGGCCGCGGTCGAGGTCGTGGTAAGGGTAGAGGTGCAACCCGTACAGCAGCTGGGATAGTACCTGCAGACCCACCAATTACCCCTAAGGGTGGCAAGTGGGCCATTCCCGGCCCGGGACCGCGAGCCAAATGGGCTAAACGGGCTAGGACCGTTTGGCCCGATTTTAGTGGGCCTGGGCCGGTCTCGTGGGCCGGTCCTATGATTTGGGCTCGCCAGGCCCGGGACCATTTAGCCTGCCAGGGACCGGGACCGGGACCGGATCGGTCCCTTAGCGGGCCAAACGGTCCCAACAGCTATTTTTTTTTAAAATATAGCCGTTGGGCTGTCAAAAATAGTCGTTGGCTATTTATAAAATAGCCATTTAACCCCCCCTCCCCCAACTTTATTTTAATCCCAAACTTTTTATAATTACACTTTTTTCCTATTTTCAACTCTAAATACCCTATCATTCTTTCATTTTTTCTTACAAAATTATCAATCTATCACAATCTCTCTCTAATTTTCTTCTATTATTGCTACTATTGTTTACTTTATTGTTACTAAGTGTATAATACATAAGCTATATTCGATATATATATATATATATATATATATATGTATATATACTATACTATATATACAACTTATATAAGTTATATAAGATGTATATATAGCTTATCGAATATAGCTTTTATATATATATATATATATATATATATATATATATATATATATATATATATATATATATATATATATATATATATATCGATGTGTATATATATATCGATGTGTATATATATAGTATATAAGCTATATAAGATGGACATATAGTATAGTATAGTATAATATACTATACTATATTATAGTATACACTTAGTATATATATACTTTTTAGTAGTAACATGAAATCACCTAAGTATGGTACTTTTTAGCTAGTATAAATATGGAATGATAGAAGATCAAGTTTTAACTCAACTCAGTTTTAGTTGAAACTCAGTTTTAGTTGAAACTTCGATATAAGATGTATATATAGTATAGTGTATATATATATATATTAAATAAAATTTAGGTCACAATTCTATAATAAAATTTATAAAGCATTGCTTTAGATATTTTTTTTAACATCCTTTTGTCTCTAATATCTATTTAATTTTTTTTTTTAAAATCCGTTGGGGCCCATTTAGCCCGCGGGCCGGGACCGTTTAGCTCGGGACCAAACGGTCGCAGTCCCGGTCCCTACAAAAAGACCGTTTAGCCCGGGACCGTTTGGCCCGTTTAATTTGGGACCGGTCCGGGACTAGGATCAGAACTGTTTGGACCGGCCCACTTAGCCCGTTTAGTCCCGGGACCGGCCCACTTGTCACCCATAGTTACCCCAGATCAGGATTAGATCCCAGTTGTTGATGCCCCAGCTCAGGCACCACCTGTGCCTATTGTGATTCTAGGCCTTCAGGAGGCCCTAACTCAGATTCTGACAGCGTCTACCGGCCTTGCTCAGGCGGTCTCTATCTCGATGGACGCAACCACTTCTCAGGCCGAGGGAGCCACTCTGACTCTCGCCGCTCGCACACCTGAGTAGGTTATTGAGGGACTCCAGACACCGGGGGCACCACCAGTCCCGCCGGTTGCAGCTGCTTAGGACTATGTGGTTCCTGCTATGCCTGAGGATGATCAGCGTAGGTTGGAGAGGTTTGGGAGACTCCAGCCTCCACCTTTCAGTGCCACAGAGAGAGAGAGAGAGAGGATGCCCAGGACTTCTTGGACAGGTGTCAGAGGATAATCCATAAAGTTGGTATTCTGGAGACTTGTGGGTCTCATTCACTACTTTTCAATTTTCTGGAGCTGCACTCAGATGGTGGGAGACTTACAAGAGGCGTAGGACTGTTGGCGCAACACCCCTTACTTGGCAGCAGTTCTCCGCGGTCTTTTTGGAGAAGTTCGTACCTCAGTCCCACAGAGAGGAGCTGCGCAGACATTTTGAGTAGCTTCGTCAGGGTGATATATCTGTGACACAGTATGAGATGCGGTTTTCCAAGTTGGCCCATCATGCGATCTGGTTGGTTACCACGGACCGAGAGAGGATCGGAAGGTTTATAGATGGCCTCGGTTTTCAGCTTCAGTTACTTATGACCAGGGAGAGTGTATGATGCTACTTTTGATGAGGTTATCGACATTGCTCGACATATTGAGATGGTTTGTGGTCAGGAAAGGGTTGAGAGGGAGGCCAAGAGGCCTCGTGGTCAGGGTGGATTCAGTGGTTCTCCGCATGTGGGTCAGTTCCAGCACGACAGAGGCCATCCATTCAGGCATGCTCAATCAGCTCGCCCAGTTCACCATGGTGCATCATCGGGCGATGGTTCTCACAGTTCTCATCGGGGCCACTTATCACTTAGTGCCCTCCCAGCCCAAAGTTCGTCCTGTGCTCCATCAGTTCAGGGCTCCTCCATGTTAGGTTCTTCTACCAGTTATCCCGGTGCTAGGGGTTCCCTTCAGTCCCCGCCACCAGCACCAGGGAGTTATTTTGAGTGTATGGAGTTTGGGCATATGTGGAGGCAGTGTCCTCATCGTCATGGAGGTCTATCTTAGCAGAGGAGTCAGCCTTCGACTTCAGCACCAGTTACTTCACCACCCGCCCAGTCAGCTCGGAGTGGAGGTCAGTCAGTTAGGGGTCGCTCTTGAGGGGGAGGCAGATCATGGGGTAGCCAGGCCCGTTTCTATGCCCTCCCTGCCAGACCAGATGTTATTGCTTCAGATGTTGTGATTACATGTATTGTCTTAGTTTGTCACAGATATGCCTCTGTATTATTTGACCATGGTTCCACTTATTCATATGTTTCCTTGTATTTCGCTCATTTTCTGGATATGTCCGTAAGTCTTTAGTTTCATCTGTTCATGTATCTACTCTTGTGGGCGATACTATTGTTGTGGACCACGTATATCGGTCATGTGTGGTGACTATTGGGGGTCTAGAGACCAGAGTGGACCTTTTGCTGCTCAGTATGGTTGACTTTGATGTGATATTGGGTATGGATTGGTTATCTCCATGTCATGCTGTTCTAGATTGTCACGCTAAGACCGTGACATTGGCGATGTCGGGATTTTCGAGGGTTGAGTGGAGCGGTTCTATAGATTATATACCTAGTAGGGTGATTTCATATTTGAAGGCTCATCGTATGGTTGAGAAGGGTTGCCTATCTTATTTGGAGTTTGTGAGGGATGTTAGTGCAGAGACTCCTGCCATTGATTCTTTTTCGGTGGTACGTGATTTTCCGGATGTGTTTCCTGCAGACCTGCCAGGCATGCCGCCTGACAGGGATATTGACTTCGGTATTGATTTGGTGTCGGGCACTCAGCCCATTTCTATTCCACTGTATCGTATGGCACCGGCAGAGTTGAAGGAACAGCTTCAGGAACTCCTTAATAAGGGTTTTATTCGGCCTAGTGTGTCACCTTGGGGTGCACCAGTTCTATTTTTGAAGAAGAAGGATGGTTCCATGAGAATGTGCATTGATTAGAGGCAGTTGAACAAGGTCATGGTCAAGAACAAGTATCCTTTGGCTCGTATTGATGATTTATTTGACCAGCTTCAGGGAGCAAGGGTGTTCTCCAAGATTGATTTGAGGTCCGGTTATCACCTGCTAAAGATTCGGGATTCGGATATCCTTAAGACAACTTTCAGGACCCGATATGGCCATTATGAGTTCTTGGTGATGTCTTTTGGGCTGACCAATGCCCCAACAACATTCATGCATTTGATGAATAGTGTATTCCAGTCCTATTTGGACTCATTTGTTATTGTATTCATTGATGACATCCTGGTGAACTCTCGAAGCCAGGAGGAGCATGCTTAGCATTTGAGGATTGTATTACAGAGATTGGGGGAGGAGAAGCTTTATGCAAAGTTCTCCAAGTATGAGTTTTGGCTTAGTTCAGTAGCATTCTTGGGGCACGTGGTGTCCAGTGAGGGTATTTAGGTGGATCCGAAGAAGATAGAGGCAATGTAGAGTTGGCCTAGACTGTCCTCAGCCACGGAGATTAGGAGCTTCCTTGGTTTGGCAGGCTATTACCGTCGCTTTGTGGAGGGATTTTTATCTATTGCATAGCCCTTAACCAAATTTACCCAAAAGGGTGCTCCATTTAGGTGGTCGGATGAGTGTGAGGAGAGCTATCAGAAGCTCAAGACTGCCTTGACTACAACTCTAGTTAGTTCTGCCATCAGCTTCAGGTTCTTATACCATGTATTGTGATGCCTCGAGGATAGGCATTGGATGTGTTCTGATGCAGGAGGGTAGGGTGGTTGCCTATGCCTCGTGCCAGTTGAAGACCCATGAGAAGAATTATCATGTCCATGATCTTGAGTTAGCAGCCATTGTTCACGCCTTGAAGATTTGGCGTCATTATTTGTATGGGGTTTATTGTGAGATCTATACTGATAACCGAAGTCTGCAACATCTGTTTAAGCAGAAGAATCTTAATTTGCATCAGCGGAGATGGTTGGAGCTTCTTAAGGACTATGATATCACTATTTTATACCATCTGGGGAGGGCCAATGTGGTGGCCGATGCTTTGAGTCGCCGGGCAGAGAGTTTGGGGAGTTTAGCATATCTTCCGGTAGTATAGAGACCTTTGGCATTGGATGTTCAGGCCTTAGCGGGCCAGCTTGTGAGATTGGATATTTCGGAGCCGAGTCGGGTATTGGCTTGCATGATTTCCAGGTCTTCTCTTTATGACCGTATCAGGGAGCATCAATATGATGACCCCCACTTGCTCGTTCTTCTGGACAGGGTTCAGAGAGGTGATGCTAGGGATATGACTATTGGTGATGGCGGCGTGTTGAGGATGTATGACCGGATATGTGTGCCTAATGTAGATGGGCTTCGGGAGTTGATTCTTAAAGAGGCCCACAGCTCGCGGTATTCCATCCATTCGGGTTCCGCGAAGATGTACCAGGATTTGAGGCAGCACTATTGGTGGAGGCGGATAAAGAAGGAAATAGTTGGTTTTGTGGCTCGGTGTCTCAACTGTCAGCATGTTAAGTATGAACATCAGAGACCGGGTGGCTTGCTTCAGAGGTTAGAGATCCCAAAGTAGAAGTGGGAGCGAATTACCATGGACTTCGTAGTTGGGCTCCCACAAACTTTGAGAAAGTTCGATGCTATTTGGGTGATTGTAGATCGACTGACCAAGTTCGCGCACTTCATTCCAGTTGGAACTACTTACACTTCAGAGCGGTTGGCTGAGATTTACATCTGAGAGATTATTCGCCTGCATGGTGTCCCTGTTTCCATCATTTCAGATAGGGGCACTCAATTTACATCACAGTTTTGGAGGGCCGTGCAACGAGAGTTAGGTACTCAAGTTGAGTTGAGCACAACTTTTCACCCTCAGATGGACGGGCAGTCCGAGGGCACTATTCAGATATTGGAGGACATGTTGCGCGCTTGTGTCATTGACTTTGGGGGTTCATGGGACCATTTTCTGCCACTCGCGGAGTTTGCATATAACAACAGTTACCAGCCGAGTATTCAGATGGCTCCGTACGAGGCTTTATATGGGAGAAGGTGTAGATATCCAATAGGATGGTTTGAGATGAGTGGGTCTAGGATCTTGGGTACAGACTTAGATATCCAAGATGCATTAGATAAGGTGAAATTGATTCAGGAGCGGCTTCGTACGGCGAAGTCTAGGCAGAAGAGCTTCGCGGTCAGGAAGGTCCGTGATGTGTCTTTTATGGTTGGGGAGAAGGTTTTGCTGAAGGTATCACCCATGAAGGGTGTTATGAGGTTTGGGAAGAGGGGCAAGTTGAGTCCCCAGTTTATTGGGCCTTTTGAGCTGCTTCAGAGGATAGGGGAGGTGGCTTATTAGCTTGCCTTGCCACCCAGCTTGTCGAGTGTGCATCCAGTGTTTCATGTTTCCATGCTCCAGAGGTATGTTGGTGATCCGTCCCATGTTTTGGACTTCAGCACGGTTCAGTTGGAGGGTGATATGACTTATGATGTGGAGCCGGTGGCCATTTTGGATTGGCAGGTTCGGAAGTTGAGGTCAAAGGACATAGCTTTGGTGAAGGTGCAGTGGAGAGGTCAGCCTGTGGAGGAGGCCACCTGGGAGACCGAACGGAGATGCGGATCAAATATCCATGCCTATTTGATACTCCAGGTATGTTTCTAGACCCGTTCAAGGACGAACAGTTGTTTAAGAGAGGGAGGATGTAGTGACCCGGCCGGTCGTTTAGTGTTATAGCCTCGTTTCCCCCATTTCTGCTTCCTTTTGTGTTTTTTTAGCTATATTATGATATACCGGGTTAGTTGGTTTGGGTACGGAGTGATTTCAGAGTGGATTGAGACACTTAGTCTCTAAAGTAGAAGCTTAAGTTGAAAAGGGCAACTAGATGTTGACTTATGTGGAAACGATCTCAGATTTGAATTTTGATGGTTCCATTAGCTTCTTTAGGTATTTTGTACTTAGGTGTGCGTCCAGAATGTGATTTGGAGGACCGTAGTAGAATTAGGCTTGAATTGGCGAAAGTTGGAAGTTTGGCGATTTTGGTCGGCAATGAAAAATTTGATATCGGGGTTGGAATGGAATTCCGGAAGTTGGAGTAGGTTCGTGGTGTCATTTGTGACGTGTGTGTAAAATTTGAGATCATTCAGACGTGGTTTGGTTGGTTTCGGCATCAGTTGTCGAATTTGGAAGTTTAGAAGTTGTTAGGCTTGAATCCGTACATAATCTGTGTTTTGATGTTGTTAGACGTGATTTGAAAGCTCGACTAAGTTCGTATGGTATTTTAGGATTGGTTGGTAAGTTTGGTTGAGGTCCCGAGGGCCTCGGGCGTGTTTTGGATGCTCAACGGGTCATTTTTGGACTTAGGGAGTTTGCAGATTTTCTGGTGTTATTGCAGACAATTTTCTTGATCGCATTCGCGAGGGAGATCTCGCGATCGCGTAGGTCATATGAGAGGTCAGCTAAAATTGCTCTTCGTGTTAGCGAAGATAAATACGCAATCGTATAAGTTTATCAGGCAGTGCACCGCAAACGCGCGTGGGCTAGCCGCGTTCGTGAAGAAGAAGTGAGGCAGCAGTGGAGTTTGAATGTTACTCTTCGCGGTCGCGTGAGGACAATTACGATCGCGTAGGTGTGAGCAACTAGTGCATCGTGTTCGTGTGAGGTGTCACGCATTCGCGTAGACTAAATTTCTGAGGGAGCGAAGTTTTTCTTCGCGATCGCGAGGCCTTTTTCGCGATCGCGATTAATGAAATCTGGGCAGCAGTGTTAAATTTCAAAATCGAGGGTTTGAACCCATTTTTCATATTTTAAGTTAGAAACCACGGATTTAGGCAATTTGTGAAGGGATTTTCAGGGAAATGATTAGGGTAAGTGTTTCTCACTTGATTTTGGTTAAATTCCATGATTATATCTTGATTTTTATCATCTAAATTATGATTTGGGTGAAAAATTGAGGAAAAAGTGGAAGAGTTCTTGAGATGGAATTTTGAGGTTTTGAAGGGGATTTTGTTGTCGGATTTTAGTAAATTTGGTATTACTAGACTCGTGAGTGAATGTGCTTTTGGGTTTTGTAACTTCTGTCAAATTTCGAGACATGGGCCCGGGGGCGGGGTTTGGGCCGATTTTGGATTTTGGCTATAATTTGGTATTTTTCTTGTGGAATTGGTTCCTTTAGCCTATATTGATGGTATTGTACTGATTGTGAATAGATTCGGAGCATTTGGAGGCCAATTCGAGAGGTAAGGGCATTGCGAAATAGAGATTTGCTCGGACTGAGGTAAGTAACGATTGTAAATATGGTCCTGAGGGTATAAAACCCTAGAATTTTGTATCATTTTACTATTTGGAGGTGGTGCACATGCTAGGTGACGGGCGTGTGGGCGTGCACCGTTGGGGATTTGTGACTTGGTCCATCCCGTATCAACTGTAAAGTTGAATATTTTGTTGAAACTATATGATTCTTATGTGTTTTAGAACGAATTTCTGTAACTCAGGCTGGATGCCATGTTTAGGCCTTATGCCAGTGTTGTTGGACCCTTAGAGGTCTTTTCTTGCTATCCTCTCATTGTTTTTGATTAAAATCTATACTCAGTCATGTTTATACATATTTACAGCATAACTCAGTCTCTATTACTCTATTTGGATGCATCATATAAATGTTGTTTGGGCTGAATACTTTGTTTTCTGAGAGCCCGAGAGGCTAGAGAGGTTTATGATTGAGTGAGGCCGAGGGCCTAATTTGTGAGGATATTTATGGGATCGGGCTGCACACCGCAACATATTTGATACATGTCGAGGGGCTCATTGTTTTATGCCATGATTGGTTTGATATAATGCTTGGGCTGAAGGAGCCTCTCCGGAGTCTGTACACACCCCAGTGAGTGCAGGTACCTACTGAGTGCGAGTGCCGAGTGTTGAGTGACTGAGAGGCATGAGTGATGGTGAGGTCTGCCCGAGGGGCTGTATACGAGTGATTGTGAGGTTTGCGCGAGAGACTGTATATGAGTGATGTTGCCCGAGGGGCTGATTATGATTTTATTATTTTGCTCACCTTTGCATTGAGCATTTGTTTGAAAACTGTTGAAAGATGTCTTTAAATGATTTTACTCGAACTGGATTTAAAAGAGCTGATTTGATTCAAACCCTGGTTTTAAAAACATGATGTATTTTATAGAATTTTTTGATATGAACTTTACTTGCATTATTGCTCGTCACTACTTCTTAGTCTTTATTTACTGTTTTTACTTACTGAGTTGGCATACTCACGTTACTCCCTGCACCTTGTGTGCAGATCTAGGTGTATCTGGACATGGTAGCGACTGTTGACTATTCCGGTTGCAGATTTTCCCGGGGATAGCAAGGTAGCTGCCTGGCGATCGCAGCCCTGCTCTTCTCCCTCTTATCTTCCTTTAGTTGTATTTAGCTATTTTCTAGACTATGTTAGTCTCGATATTTCCAGACAAATTGTAGTAAATGCTCATGACTAGTGACACCCTGATGTCGGGCTTTTCTTTTCTGCACTTTTGTTTTGATTTGAACTCTTGTACGAAGCTTTTTATGTTAAATAGCCTTGAAATTATCTTTGAAACGAAAATATCGGTTTGTTTTGGAAATTTATCGGCTTTCCTAGTTCCACGATAGGCGCCATCATGACAGTGTTAGTTTGGGTCGTGACAGGAACCGTCTAAACTCCGATCCGAGGTTATTTACTTAAAAGTCAAACCCTGGTCAACTCTTCCAACTTAAAGCTTCCGAATTGAGAATTATTCTTTCAAACCAACTCCGATCTTCCCGAAAATCTAATCTGACTACATGTGCAAGTCATAATACATGAAGTGAAACTACTCAAGGTCTCAAATCGTTGAACGATGATGAGCACAAAACACAACACAAAATTGATGCTCGCTAGCCAAAGGTAATATAGTATAATTATCATCTCCACAGGGATTGGGTTTAAACAACGTTCGAGTACGTTTTGGGTTAATTGCTATTTAGGAGGATCAACACTTGAGTTAATAGATTATGAACTAAGTTTAACTACTAAAATAAAGCAATTGACAATTGATAACAAGAAATTAGAGAATCGGAAAGTTGGTTTCTTATCAATGTGAGGAATAAGGGGTTGACATGATAGGTGCAAGATAACTATTTGGGATTTAACTCTAGTTTAATTCACTCTAATATTTTAATGATTCTCACGAACTCACTCGATGATTAGTTCAAACGTGTAGTCAAGACTCCTCTCTAGCCGGGGTCAGAAAATAGACAAAGGCATAAGATTAATGGAAGCACCTGAATCACACAAAGAGTTTTTAAATTTAGTACTTCCTAAAGAGCAAGGTATAGTAAAACTCCATGGATCTCCACATTTTTAGGGAGCTTCTTTTGCAAGATGGCACTACAATGCTCTGTCTTCTTGACAACTAATGTCTCTTCCACTTTTTACTTCTTGGACAATATCTCCTTCATGAATTTAGCATAAGCTGGCATCTGTGAAAGCACCTCTGTGAAAGGTATATTCACATGCACCTGCTTGAACACTTCAAGAAAGAGCTCGAATTGTTTGTCTAACTTCTCCCTTCGTTGCTTCTGGGGGGAAGGTAGAGCATGCATGTATTTGCTCTTTTCAGTCTCATTATTTGTTGCATTATCATCCTTCTTCTTTTTCTGAGATCTAGTCTTCCCCTTCTTCTTCAGACCATCATCTACCATCCCTGCACCTTTTTGAATGTTATCATTTTTCTGCTCTTCCACAATCTCCACATGTCGTTCAATCAGCTCATCCTTTTGCTTTGCTATGGGATCCTCCAACTCGTGCCCACTCCTCAAAGACACTACATTGATTGTCTCTTTTGAATTTCTTTCTGTATCTGTAGGGAGCATTCCTGGAACCCTCTCAGACAATAGAGTAGCTAGTTGCCCAATCTGTCTTTCCAGGTTTCGAAAAGATGTGCCTAGTTCTTTTATAGCTTCACCATGGTTGTCAAGCCTCTCACCTATCTTGATAATGAAGGCCTTCATTAGATCTTTCATGCTAGACTAATTAGACTATGGAGGCTTATATTGCTGCCTCTGCTGATTTTGAAAGCCTGGAGCTCCTTGTCCCTGAGGTCTAGAGTTATTTTGTTGTCATGAGTTCAGGCTACCACTTTGTGAATTCCAAGAAAATCGTGGGTGCCTTTGTCCCATAGAATTGAAATTATTACCACTCTAGTAGTTGTATCTATCAAAACTTCCCAGAACATTTACCACTTTATTTGCAGCTAAGGCCTGACACTCGTGCGTTGGATGCCTTATTCCACAGAAATCACAAACTGGTAATGGCTGGCTCTGGACCCTGGCTAAGGTCAACTTTCTTATCTCTTTGGCCATGACCTCTAGTTGGGCTTGCACTGGTGTGTTAGAATCTACTTGATGAACCTCAATTGATCTTCTTCTATCATAACTCTCAGCCAGCCACTGGTTGGCATCTTCAGATAGCTCATCAAGAATTTCCACAATCTTTTCAGGAGTCTTCTTCATTAACGGACCTCCGACTACAGTGTCCAGAGTTCATCATGAAGGAGGTGTCAGTCCATCCCAAAAGTCTTGGAGTTGCATCCATAATTAAATTCCATTATGCTGACACTTCCTTACTATCTCCTTGAATCTTTCTCAGGCCTCAAAAACTATTTCGGTGTCCATCTGGCAGAAGAATTTCACCGTTTTAGCAGCTGAGAAGTATTTGTCAAGAAACATTTTAGTCATATCTTCCCATATCTGGATCGATCCCGTTGGTAAGCTACGAAGCCAGTGCTTCGCGTGATCCTTTAGTGAAAAGGGAATGCCTTTATATATACTGCATCTTTTGACACACCGTTGTACTGGAAGGTGTTCATAATTTCCTCAAAATCCATAAATTGAGTGTTAGGATCTTCATTCACCTTCCCTCTGAAGACATAGTTGTTCTGAATGGTGTGAAGCAAGCCTTGCTTCAATTCAAAATTATTCACTGCTACTGGTAGAGGTCTGACACTGGACAGTTCTTGATTGTAGACCGGTCTGGCATAATCACCCAATGCTCTACCAGGCCTGGGTACCGCATTCTTGAACTGGTCTTCAACTAAGGGTTGATTTAGATTGAATCTTCGACTCCCATCATCATCGACAGTCTCATCAGCAGCTCTACGGATTGTCTCAGCTGCTATCCGTTCAACTTCTTCTCTCTGTTGTGCTGCCTCTCTTGCAGCTAAATCTACTTCGTCCTCACCGTTTTTAGCCATGTGTTTTGGGGTTGAAGTTTGCCCTAAAAAATTTCCGGTGAGTTCTTTCTCTTTCTTCAACTGTCGCAGACTCTTTTCCACCTCTGGATTGTATGGAATCAATTCCTTTGAAGAAGATCGAGTATACACCAATGGAGTCAAACTATTGCATGTACACAAAAGAGGAAACCCATGAAGAATAAAATAAATTAAATTAAAATAAAATAAAAATTCTTGAATTAGCACCCAAAAACTAATTTGAACACTATTGATTGCCAATCCCCGGCAACGACGCCAAAATTTGACGAGCGCAAAACACAACACGAAATTGATGCTCACTAGCCAAAGATAGTATATTATAATTATCGTCTTCACATGGATTGGTTTTAAATAATGTTCGAGTAAGTTTTGGGTTAATTGATATTCAAGAGGATCAACACTTGAGTTAATAGATTATGAACTAAGTTTAACTATTAAATTAAAGCAATTGACAATTGACAGCAATGAATTATAGAATCGTAAAGTTGGTTTCTTATCAATGTGAGGAATAAGGGGTTGACAGGATAGGTGCAAGATATCTATTTGGGATTTAACTCTAGTTTAGTTCACTCTAATGTTCTAATGATTCTCACAAATTCACTCGATGATTAGTTCAAACGTATAGTCAAGACTCTTCTCTCAATTAAATCTTAATGTCACGACCCCAAATCCCCTCCGTAGGATGTCGTGACGGCACCTAGTCTCTAAGACTAGGTAAGCCTAACAATATGCAGAAACATCAGATAAAAATTTAAAATTTCAGAACTTCAATAATTTCATGAATAGACTATTAGCTCAATACGTACAATTTTCCAAAACCCAGTGAGATATAAGTCACAAGCTCTAGATATAATGTTGAACAATCCTATACATCATTGTCTATCAAAAACATAAAGAAATAAGGAAGATATGGTAGAAGGGGACTCCGAGGCATGAAGACACGGGCAAGTGTGCCTTGAAGTCTCCAAACAGCAACACAACGTACTAATACCGAGGCTGATAGGATGTACCTGGATCTGCACAAAACAAGTGCAGAAGCGTAGTATGAGTACACCACAATGGTACCTAATAAGTGCCAAGCCTAACCTCGGTAGAGTAGTGATGAGGTAGGGTCAAGGCCCTACAGAAGATAATAAGAAACAAGACAGAAGATATAATGATATAATAAAAATGACATGGAAGTGAACAATAAAGAACTTACGGGAAATAACAACACGGAATCAAGGAAAAGCTAATACAACACGAAAGGAAAACAAGAATTTTACATGTTAAGGAAACAAGAACCAAACAATACAGCAAATAAAGAAGATCAATAGGGGCACTCCCAAGGTACCGCCTGGTAGTCCCAAATCGTAAAAACAAATCACAGTCTTTCCTTATATCACCGCGGGAGTCTTTATATTTGATTTTTGAAAACTTATTTTTCCGAAATAGCATCCCGTGTTTTAGCCCACCTTATCACACCGCATGGCTTCTAGTAGTTCCCCTACTAGCCACGCGTATCAAACCCACCTTATCTCACCGCATGCGTTTCAACACCCAGACCTTATACCACTGTATGCATATCAATAATCACACCGGCACGACAGAAACCTCGTCAACAATAACAACCGCACGATAGAAACTTCGTGCAAACAATAACAACCGCACGGCAAAAACCTCGTGCAACAATAGCAATAACACGACAGAAACCTCGTGCAAATAACCAAACAATCACCTCAACAGTAACACGAAAGCCAAAACACAACAACTAAATAAATGATATTTCAAGGATAGCAATTTCAGGTAAAGAATTTTCACAGTTAAGTAATGAATATGGAAATCAAGAAAAGCAAGTAATTCAACTAAACATGTGATACAAGTTACAAATTGGAGATAAGATAAGTAGACATCTGAAATTAGGCTAAACATGATGATTATAACGTGCTAAAGTAACTCAATTAAAGCATGAAAAGGAAACTACGTAGCAAAAATCAGAATTTCAACATTTAGCCCGTGTACGCACTCGTCACCTTGCGTACACGACCTTCACATATCACAAATTATCACCAAAATAACAAATCCTCAGGGGAATTTCCCCCACACAAGGTTAGACAAGTCACTTACCTCAAACCACGCTCAATCAATTAATTAGAAGGTCTTTCCCACGATTTTCCAATTCCGAACGGCTCGAATGTAGACAAAATAATTTCATACTATAAATATAACTATAGGAAGTTAGTTTAAATAATGAAATAATAATATTTGCAAGAATTAGAAAAATTGCTCCAAAACGTCGACCCGGGCCCAAGTCTCGGAACCCGACTAAAATTATAAAATCCGTATACTCATTCAATATCGAGTCTAACCATACAAGAATTATACAAATCCGATACCAAAATCTCGCTCAAATCCCCAAAATTCGGCCTAAAAGGTTTCTTCCAATTTCCCTCAATATTTCAACCGAAATCCCTAATTAAATGATAAAATCAATGATAGATTAAGGAAATTTAACCAAAAATGAGTTAAGAACTCTTACCCCAACAATCCCTCTGAAAATCCCTCGAATATTCGCCTTAAACCGAGCTCTCTAAGTCAAAATTATAAAATATAAAGAAAACCCTCGATTTGGAATTTAAGTTTGCTGCCCAGTTAATCCCTTCTTCGCGAACGCGGAAAATTCCTCGCGTTCGCGAAGCACAAAGATGCTACTACCTAGATTTTCTCTTACGCGAATGCAGATTCGAGTCCACGATCGCAGTGCACAAGGGTTCTCAAGCTTCGCAATCGTGAAGCCCTTCTTGCGAACGCGTAGACCACGCATGAGTCTCACACCATCTTGCCTTCCTCATGGCGATCGTGTAACCCAGTCCGCGATCGCAGAGCACCAAGTCTTGCCCCTTCGCGAACACGTGGCCATCTTTGCGAACGCGAAGGGTAAACTTCCTGCAAAACTCTGAAGACTCTATGCGAACGCGTAGAAGGACACCAGAACTGAGAAAAACCAGCAACTTCAGAAATTCTTCAAAGTTCTGAAATGCGCTGAATATGGTCCGAATCACACCCGAGGCCCCCGGGACCTCAACCAAATATACCAACAAGTCCTAAAATACGATACAAACTTAGTCCAGGCCTCAAATCACATCAAACAACATCAAAAATATGAATCGCGTCCCAATTCAAGCCTAATGAACTTATAGATTTTTAACTTCTACATCTGATGTCGAACCTTATAAAATTAAGTCCGATTGACCATAAATTTTGCACACAAGTCATAATTGACATTACGAATCTATTCCAACTTTCGGAATTGGGATCCAACCCGATATAAAAAATTCCACTCCTCGTCAAATTTTTCAAAATTCCACCAATTTCTAACTTTCGCCAAAACACACAAACGAACTACGGACCTCCAAATCAACGTCCGGACATGCTCCTAAGACCAAAATCACCATTCGGAGCTATTGGAATTATCAAAACTCCATTCCGGAGTCATCTTCACACAAGTCAAACTACGATTAACTCCTACGACTTAAACTTCTAATTTAGGGACTATGTGTCCCACTTCACTCCGAAACTCTCTCGAACCCAACACCAAGTGCCCCGGAAAGTCACATTACCACAAAATAAAATAGAGGGAGAAATAAATAGGGGATCAGGGCTAATATTCTCAAAACGACCGGCCGAGTCGTTACACTTAACTCTACGAGATGAACTAATATAAGCATTGTGAAGTATGCAAGCATGCGTTGATGGATTGGTCCTTAGAAAAACGTCTCTCGAATATTCACCTAACTTGATTTAATCACAATTCAACAAGCTCTTCCGATTACTTAAGAGAATCAATGAATTAAATAAAATAAAATAATACAAAGATAATCACCAAGATATTCCTCTTTCCATTAAATAAATTGATGAATAAAGTTGCAATAATTCAAAATTTTATAAACGAATTCAAGCAAGAACTAAAGTTAAAATCCATAAATATTTATCAAAATACCATATCTGTCAAACCCTAAGGAAAATTAATCCATAATCATGGAAGAAGTTATCACAATTATAATTAAAGAATAAGAAAGCATCAATCTAACTTTAAAATCCAAACTCTCGTATTGAATTAATGGAAAGATGATGGAATCCCATGTCTTATAGCCTCCAATGCTCTCTCAAAGGTTCTAAGGTCAAAAGTCCCTTCAAAAATATGTTTTCAGTGTATTTATACCATATAGGAACAAACCCGGACGAAACTACCCTCTTTGAGCCGAAGTGGGAGAACCTACAAACTTTTTACACTTCATGTGTCACACAGTGCTACGCAGGGTGCGTAGCATTAGTGCAATTTGCTCGGTTGCAAACTCTCTCAACTTAGCTTGTCTGACAAAATTTTGTATTGATGCTTCGCCCTATGCCACACACTATGCCTAGAATTAGTGTAATTATTTGTCAGACCCAAAAACTCCAAGTCTCTAAACTTCTCAAACGTTTGACGAGATTTTGTACTAATGCGACGCTTAATGCCTCGCCTTATGCGATGCACTAGTACATTTTGCTCTAGCCCTTTCTCTTTCTTCTAACTTTCATATGCAACGCCGGTCCACGAGCCCCGGACGCAATCTCAGTTTAATTCCTTGGGCTTTTACTCAGATTTCAAAGCTCCAAATTATTTGATTTAGCTTTAGAACATCTTCTTAACTCGGAATCATCACCTACAAAGCATAAAAGATGTAATAAGTGCAAATCACCATCATACAAGCTCAAACACGCTCAAAGTGCAGCAATTAAAGTGCAAAATACGGATAAAACACGTGATTCTAGCCTACCATCAAACGACATGCTAGAGCTCAAAATGACCGGTCGGGTAATTACATCTAGGCTAGTAGTTAATGATACAATTGAAATTTGAAATTCTATAGGTTTGTTCAGAAGTCATCTTAAGTTTTTTTTTCTTCTAATTTTATGAAAGTAATGAATAATAACAAGTGATTGAAAAGTACAAATTTGCCCATATTTTGGGAAGAATACATACATATAGCATGTTTGGACAAACTTTTAAACTCAGCTGATTTTAAAAAGTACTTTTGATGAAAAGTAATTTTTTTTTGACTAATTAATTTGAAAAGTATTTTTGAGCAGCAATTAGTGTATCGTCAAGCTTCTAAAAACTGTTTCAAAGTGTATTTTTCTCAAAAATACTTTTCAAAAAAGTATTTTTTGGAAGAAGCTGCATTTTTTTACTTCTCAAAAACTTCTTGTGCTTCTACTCAAAAGCACTTTCTTCCCTTCTAAAACTTGACCAAACACCTTAACTTTGACAAAAAAAATACTTTTGATCAAAAAAGAAGAGCACTTTTGACCAAGAAGAAGAATGGCCAAACACGGTAATAGTCTTAGTGCTTCTCTTAAGCAACTGCAATTGCCAATTTAAATAGAGCGGTGGAAGCATGAGAGGGTGTCATGCCTGCTTGCCTTTCAAGGGAAATTTAGTCATTTCATGCGTAAGCGTATTTTGAATAGTCTAGTATGTCCTTTTGATTGTTAACTCATGCGGCTCAGAATAGGATTATATAGTAACTAGATAATTTGTCCGCGCTTCGCGCGATCGTAAAATACCTTTTTAAATTTTGAAATATATCATTTAGCTTTAACAGTGGAGATTGAAGATATAAATTTTTCAATAGAATGATAAAGACAACTATTGTTAAACCAGTTGAACATTCACTTGAAACTACAATTAAAATTATGACTTTGAGAATTAAATAAGTCACTAACATATCATCTGAGGAAGTACACACTGAAGAATCAAGTGTAGCATAAAAGATATCTTAGTGCTTTAGAAGGTCTACTAAACGCTTTGATCTCTCAACATCTTTGTAATAAAAGTGACAATTGGAGGTAATGCATTTGAAATGAATATAAGAGCAACAAAATTCACCTTTTACCATATGAGTTCAATGTTTAATGTATATAGAAATCATGAAAACTGCATATTCTTTCTGGGCGTGTTAACTCAAGAATAATATACAATCACTGATCAAAAAAATAATGATACATATTTGCTTGGATTATGTGATGATTATAAGCTTTTCTCGCAACATCTTCCTCACTTTAGTACTAACTTGATAATTTGAGTTTGTTTCAATGGTAATATATGCATTTTCTTTCAACAAAAGTTACAAGACTTCATTGTTTCTTGTCAGACTTTTTGTAAGTTGTTTATGGTCTTTGTAATATTTACTACATGACTATTTTCCATTTCTCGAGTGTCTCACAGTTTGTTATTGCTTTGAGGGTAATTATTTGAATGTTCAGTTGTAGCCCTGCATAAATAAAGTACTTATTTCGTTAATAAGTTGCAATAACATCATCCAAATAAGACTGCACTATAAATATGCTCTATGTTACGAAATATCAAGCAAAAAATCAAGAGATCCTCTATACTTTAATACTGAGCACTCAACTTCAAGATTAATAAGACATAGAGAAAGTAACAGGAAGAGTTCTCGATCAGCACATCTAATTTAGGGAAAACCTTGTCAGAATATTAAAGGTGTACTTGAATAATATTAATTATCAAGTATTGTACAATATCGAACAAAAAAAAAGATCAAGGAATCATGAAGCTATAAGGTACTCGAGCTTTTTGATCCCTTGAAATCCTTTAAACCTTTGGATTCATCTCTCATTTTTAACATGGAAGCAATATAAGTCTAAACTCTAACCCATTAGACGGAGCATCAATCAAATGATCATTTGAACTTCTAGACCTTAAACATGAAATGGAGCTACTAATAATTTTTCTCACTCGCTGCGAACAGAGCAGAGATCTATATAAACGACAGAGGCCTAAAAGTATGTTCGAGGAAACTAACATGCAACCCATGAGATCTATGATTAGAAAGAAAGCTTACATGCTATTAAATTGATAGGCTAAAAATAGAGATATCAACACCGTCCCCGCTACTGCCAAAATAAGCTCGAAACACCAAGTGAGGAAACACACACAGAGATGAGAATAAAATCATATACAATGCAAATCCAAAAGAGATAATAAATAAATTATTGGTTATTTGATGATAGTGAAATGTTTTGAGAAATAGACTGAAAAAATGTGTTTTGCTACGTTTCTATCAAGGCTTATGTACTACTGCTGAACATCATAAGAAACCTACGTATTTTTCCACTTTAAGTATCCAATCTATTGTCTTTGAAATTCTGTTTGGATCCTTTTGCACCTACCCCCTCTACCCTCCCCGCCACTTCATATCTTTCTTTCTTTATTTCTTTCTTCATCCAATTTTTTTGTAGTTAGTCACTATTTGGATTATTACCTTAAGCAGGAAAGGTGAAGAGAGTGATAATTCGTATTGATTGTGCTTTTTATCTTTTCAACAATCATACAACGTAACATAATTATCTTAGTTTTTCTTTTTTCAATCTTTGTCTCTTACAAATCACTCTCAAAAAAATATTGTGACATCCAAATGGTAAGGAGGAGGAGGAGGAGGAAGAAGAAGAAGAAGAAGATATAAAAGTTTTACCCAAATCCGTATGCTTAAACTCATACCTTGCCAAAATCGAATATCAATTTGAAGACGAACACTGTGAAATCCAAATGGAATGAAAAATGACAAAGAGTAAAGAATTTCACCGGAGTACCCCTAGCGACTCATACTCTCTCAAAACCTGATATAAAAAGTGAAAAAGAAGAAATTTAATACAGAGACACATGAGATAAAACACCAATTGAAGTGCAAAAAATTTGTACCAAATTTGAATAGCATAATGATGAATGTATCCAATTCTAACATTCATAAAACACACATTCCTACACAATTATGAAACTTAAACTATAAATACAAAAAATAAACAACCAAAAAGAAAATCCGATAAACGCAAAGTCATACCAAAGATGGAATCTAGAATATTATTTAACATCAAAACATAAACTCATAATTAGGATAACTAAAGAGCAAGAAACTCTGTGTAGAGATCTTAAGAAATATTCATTCTCAAATTTGTAATGATTGACTGGTATAAACTAACAAAGAAATGCAGGAAGCGGTAAAATATATACATACCAACCAATAAGGAAAATAAAAGGTTTTATCAATCAAACCTTACGAGACTCTCATGGGCTCATGGCCCTTTGATCATGTTGAAAAGTGATGAAAAAGTGAAACTTCTAAATCCATATCAATGAATGCAGCAATGTCAATCCAAAAAATAAATCTTTTGAAATGTGGGTATGAGAACCAAAACCTCAAAAGTCAAGCAGTAGACTTAAACAACAAAGGAACACACATTAGAAGCGAATCAAATAATGAGCAATCTAAACGGATGAATATGGAAGTAATTAAGTTATGAAATAATAAGTTTAAATGCAGGAAGGATCACAGGTAGAGGTTACTTATTTAAATTGGACGCGTATTTAGAAGAGATATATCAAATTAGTTTTTTTCTTTTAAATAATAAATCAATATATCTAGAAAATAGAACAAAGGCAAAATATTTAAGAAGAAAGATAAATAGATTCGTGAAAGACTTTAAATGATGATAAATAAGCGGAGAATGTATTTCCATTTGAGTAGCACATAATGTATCTTCATTTGGATCCAAAATTTGTATATACAAACGACATATCAACCGTAAGAAAGAGATTATCAAATTTACAGCAAAAGTTTCGGGCTTCTCAATCATTATTATCAAAATTAAGCTGCTCAAAAAGGTAAAACACTCTAGAAGGCTTATTTCTAATGGGTATCCTAAATAAAACATGATCCTTATACAATCCAACCAAAAAGTATAAACCAATAAATTCAAGAAAAGTAAAAAAATATAGAAATATTATTTTTTATGGAATTACTCTAAGGACAAACCTCAATAGAAGAAGTAGGGGTAGAGCCACCATCACTACCACCAGTCTACCTTGTGCTTCCGATGTTAAACTTTGTCATAAATCAACACTATTTGTCTGTCACAAAATCAATATCATTTGTCATTTATCACAAAAATCAAATAAAATAAGATCGGCAAAAGAATCAGCAAAATTAATATGCATTTGTCTACTTTCCATCTAAAAATTCATATTGATCGAATATAAGTAAGTGCTAACAGATTTTGTAAAGAAACATATTAGATGTTCTATGAGTTGATGTAAACATCGGGTGGGAACGATAAAATATGTATCATTAAAACTATTACTCGCAAGTTTATGTTAGTGTCTAAGTGAAGCAAATTCGGGCAGTAGACACAGTAATTAAGTAAAAATAGATCTTGGTGCAAAAATTAACTTAGAAGAAAAAGGGGAGAAGGAAAACATTACCAAGTAATGATAATAGTAGTTGATCTTTTACTGGAAAAAAAAATACTTCTCTTCTCCTTTGTGATTGAAGCACCAAAAAAGTGAGGCCAAGTGACGAAAAGCTTGAAATTGTTGTGACAACATCTACTGAAATCACAATCAAAAATTATTTTTCCAATTTAAAAAAATCAAGAGAGAAAAAAATGAAGAACAATCTGGAAAATACACTTTCAGTTTTTGATATTTTTTTAAAAAAGCAAAAATATTTACCAGCCTTTTTTGTCGCTTAAGTTACCAACTTGAATGGCAACTATTGGATTTCAATTCAGATCACCACATATGGTGCAATTTTGACATTGGCTAGGGTTGTTCAAATTGCAAAGAAAGGAAAGAGTAACAACTTTTTTCCATGGAAAAGAGAGTAGCAGCAGAATAAAGGGTTTGTTAGAAACAGTTGGAAACCATTATAAGAGGAAACGTTTGAGTTTCCCAAATAATTTAACCGTTTACTTTTTCAGATATAAAAGGGAAAAAATAGGAGGAAGCATAAAAAAATTGAGAGAAAAGAAAAAGGCAATCCCCGTGCATTGAGGCATGCCACGTAACCGGACTTAAGTCTCTCAAATATATATATAGATTTTCACCATTTTCCTATGAAATATATGGGACCCACTTAAATTCATTAAATAACACAGCCTTTTGAAAACTATGCGTGTATTCTGTTTCAATGATACTCCATCAAGGCCATAATAAGTAACTTTTTTGCCTTTTTATTTTAGTCCAAAATAAGTGACCTTTTACATAATCAAGAAGGAATTAATTTTGTTTTTTCAAAATTTGCCTTTATTTACATACCCCAATATGTCAAATTAACAATATACAAATATTATTTATGGGTAATTTAGTCAAAATGACTATTTGTTTTCTAGGAGTTAGTATTTTCTTAAAGGGTATGCCAAATGCCAAAAATCACCTATTATGGATCGAAGGGAGTAAAATTTTAAAAGAATTACATATATTTTATATTGAAAATTATGTATGAGCTATAAAATAGAAGATAAATAAAGAGTATAAGTTTTTAAAAATGACAATCATTGATTCTATTTAATTAGCTAATTACCCAAGAAAGGAAGTTTTTAATCATCTCAATCAATATATTCATAATTTTATTACTTTAATTTCACAAGTAATTATGTTCTCTTTTAGTTTTAACAAGAATATATAATCCTTGAAGATTTAAGAGTTTATCTAAAAAAATAATTTTGAAAAATTATATATTTTTATGGTCAGGTAAGATGTAAACATGGTCAGGTAACTTACATCAAAGGTCTTTTTATTCCTCGCAAGCAAAATGCAAATTTGTTCTGTTTGTTTAATCTATAAGAATACTATACGACTTGTTTCCAACAAAAACATTAAAATAATATTGCTTCTTTATTTTGTTTTTAGATAGACGGTAAATAGAATAGAAAAGGATACGGGGTTGAGGTGGAAAGCTTTTCTTACATGTAATTCAAAAATTGGAATAGACATACACTGTGTTTATGCACAACAAAAAGGAAAATCAAAGAACTTTTGACCTTTTTTAGAAATTAAATATATCAAGAAAAAATATTCCATGTTCAACGTTATTTTTAAAAAAGAATCGATGACCAAATATGTAATATTAAATATTGGACGTAATAATATGAAAATTAAAGAGATGAAATAACATTCTGCAAATTTCTTTTTTCTTTCTTAACTTTTTCTTGTTTACTTTGAGTAACTAAAATCGTTTGTGCGACACAAATGCTTATTCTCGGTGCAATTCTAGAACTTCTACCACTATATTCCCCATTAACAAAATAAGTAGAAATAAGATTTAAAATATTAATAATTTAAACAAGAAAATAATTTATATAAAAAATTATCATTAATGTTAAAGTATTTACCTAGCTTAATAAGGAAACATTTAGTAACTAAAATTTTAGTTGATTTCAAAGTACTTAATATTAGAAAAGTGAATTAATTTACAATTTCGTCCAATGTAAAACCTATTTTTCGGTAAAAAAGGCGAACGATATTTCGATAAGAGGTTTCGTGCTTTTAATATAGTATAGATAGATATAGATTACTCAAGTACTGTAATGACCCAACCGGTCATTTTAACTTTTAGAACCCCGTTCCCTAAAATAAAACTTTCCGTATGTGTTTGTAATGATTTATGACTTGCGGGGATGGTTGGTTCGGGATTTAGAAGTATTTTGGGTGAAACCGGAACACTTGGTTCCTTAATGATAGCATCAAGGACAAGGATAGAGTTTTGGAAGCTCCAAGGCCATTTACAAGATCTCAAGCTAAAGAGTTGCACTCTAAGATTGCTGGACTTCAATGGCAAATAAAGAAGCTTTTAATTGTAGAGGAAGAGCTCAAGCCCAAAGTAGATGAATTATCCAAGTTTTACAATTATTTGGTGATCCAAATTGAAGTCCAAGAGGAGGAAGATTGGGCCACCAAATCAGCCCTTGAAGTCCACCAAAGGGGCTCAAAATGAGCTTAAAAGAGGTCCAAAAGGGGGTGTTTCAAAGGGAGCCCAATTGGAGTCCAAATCAATGGCCCAAACTAGTAGTTTTAAGGTCCAAATCTACCCCAAAGGGATTTGGCCGCCCCCACCTAATTGTAATGACTTTTCTTACTCCTTAGCAATTACCCTACCTAATTGTAATGACTTTTTATGCCTTAGCAACCACCCTACCTAATTTTAAAGACCTTTTGTGCCTTAGTACTCCTATAAATAAGGAGTTCTTCTCATTCATTGAGGGACTTCATTATTGATTAAATATATCATACTTTGAGAGTTCTTTTGAACCTTTGTTACTTGTGCTTTGAGATTTATCTTTCAACCTTTACTAGTTCATAGTTCAAGGTAGTAAGATTACTTCTCTATTGTGATATCTTTGATTCCTTTGGGGTATTCTTAGAAGGCGATTAATACTAGTTATTAATTATTGTCTCAAGTTACTCGTAAAGCGGTCAAGATCCGAATCTATTATTTTGATTTGCTTTTAAGTAAAGGCGTTTGATTTCTTCAATAAATCAAGACGTTGTTGCTTTGATCTTGTCAAGGCTATAGAACTTGCGTTCTTGGAAGTTCTTGGAATTCTTTTCTTGAATTTTTTTCATATCCTTTATTTTTTGCCATTTAGTTCTAGTTGCTCAATTCCTTATTGTTATTGCTTCCGCATTTACTTTTCAAATTCTTACTCTAGTTTGGATTCCCGACCTTGTCGTTATCACTTAAGTTGGCCTTAAAGTGTTAAGTTTGACTTCGGTCAACATTTTAAGAAAACGACCCGGGAATAGATTTTTGATGATTCCAACAGTTCCGTATGGTGATTTTGGACTTAGGAGCGTGTTCGAAACCTTATTTGGAAGTCCATAGTTAAATTGGGCTTGAAATGGCTAAAAACAAGAATTTAAGTTTGAAAGTTTGACCGATGAGTTGACTTTTTGATACCGGAGTCGGAATCCAGTTTCGAAAGTTTTCATAGCTCTGTTATGTCATTTATGGCTTGTGTGTAAAATTTGAGGTCAATCAGAGTTGATTTGATAGGTTACGACATCGAATGTAGAAGTTGAAAACTCTTAGTTTCATTAAGCTTGAATTGGGGTATGATTCATGGTTTTAGCGTTGTTTGATGTGATTTAGAGGTTCGACTAAGTTCGTATGATGTTTTAGGACTTGTTGGTATATTTGGTTGAGGTCCCGAGGGCCTCGGGTGAGTTTCGAATGGTTAACGGATCAAAAGTTGGACTTAAAAAGCTGCTGCAATTTTCCCTTCTGCTCTATATTCTGGGCTGTGATCGAGTCCCAGATCGAACCCAGATATCGAGCCCCAGATCGAACCCAAAAATCGAGCTCACGATCGAGGCCTGAGTCGAAGCCAGGGACGAGGCTCAGTATCGAAGCCACGATCGAAGGTCTAGCTCGAGGGCCAGGATCAAGACCCAAGATCGAACTTGATCGAGGCCATGATCGAGTCCCAGGCTCAAAGCCTGATCAAGGCCATGACCAAGTCTCAAGCTCGAGGCCATGATCGAAGCCCAGGCTTGAGGGCCATGATCGAAGCCACGATCGAGGCACAATTTTCGAAGGCTGCCTGGGCAGTTTATAAAAGAGGACATTCGTCTCATTTGCCATTTTTGACGAACTTGAGCTTGAGCAGAGGCGACTTTTGTCAGTTTTTCAAGGGAAAAATATTGGGGTAAGTGATTCTAACTCGGATTTGGTCTATATATACAAGTATATCATTGTTTTCACCATAAATTAGTGTTTTGAGATTTAAATTTGGGAAAAATTTATTAATCTCATAGAAATGAATTTTTTTGAGATTTCAGTATCGATTCAGAGTCGGATTTGAGTGAAACTGGTATGGTTGGACTCATAATTGAATGGGTTGTCGGATTTTATAACTTTTGCCGGATTCCGAGACGTGGGCCCCACGAATGAATTTTTAATTAATTTCGGGATTTTTATTAAAAATATAGTATTTTCTTATAGAATTGATTCCTATAATTTTTAGTGATTGTATCGAATTATTTTGGCTAGATTTGAGCCAGACAGAGTTGGATAATCGTGGAAAAGGCCTTATAGTGGATTAAATTGGAGCAAGACGAGGTAAGTCTCTTGTCTAACCTTGTGAGGGGAAAATTACCTCATAGGTGATTAAAATTAAAGAATTGTTGCTAATTGTGGGGGCTACGTACGCACGAAGTGACGAGAGTCCGTGCGTAGCTACTATTAATGCTAAAGTCCGGGTAGTTTAGGACTCAAAGCATGCATTACTTGTGTAAATAATATTCTTTGATTAATTAATATTAATTGATATATATGAATATATTGTGAATTGTTAGATAAAGATATTAAACGATGAAAATCTCATAGGCTTGATTTTCTGTTTAAATCAATTAATTGTTAAAAGAAAATTGTTCTCCTCCCGAATTTATCTTATAATAAATATACTCTCCTTCCGGAGGCACATAAAAAAATGTCCTCCTTTCTTGTGGAGCGGGCCGAACGCCTCGGCAGGATAGATGCATCTATGGATCGCGCTGCACGTCCCTCGACAGTGTACACGACACTCTGGATCGGGCCGTACGTCCTCGGCAGAAATCGTGCTTAATAATAATAATAATTATACGATACTTTAATAATTTATTTCAGCTTGTGAAGCTAATTAATAAATTGAAAAATCTTTGGAATTTAATGAATTATTATTCTTGCTTGTTTAGGAATTAATTGTTACTCATGTAAATGAGATTTAATTGATAAATTAGAATTTATTTGAATTGAAGAAATTTAATTAATATATTGAGAATTGTTACATTTTAAGGAATTTGATTATTTCCGCTGATTAAATAAATTTTTTGTAAATTCTGTAAATCATGCTGATTTAAAAATCTTAGTTTTATTTCAGTTATTATTATTGATCCATAGTGAGTGTCAAAGTCGGCCATCTCGTCTCTACCACTTCGAGATTAGGCTTGATACTTACTGGGTATACGTTGTTTACGTACTCATACTACACTTGCTGCACTTTTTGTGCAGGACCTGAGACAGGTACTAGTGGAGGACCTATCATCACATACCCACGTCATCCCGAGGCATAGTGGTGAGCTGCCTTTCTGAGCCGTTCTGCAGCTACCAGTGTCTCTTCTTATATTTACATTCTGTCTATTTCATTTCAGACAGTATTTGGAGTTTTGTATAATCTACTAGATGCTCATGCACTTGTGACACCAGGTCTTGGCACACACACATTGGTAGAGTTTGGGTTTATATTTTTTTGGTTTTAAATTTTATCAATGTATGATTAATTTATTAGATGGCTTGCCTAGCTAAAGTGTTGGGCGCCATCACGACCTACAGGTAAAATTGGGTCGTGACAACATGGTATCAGACCACTAGGTTTATGTAGGTCTCACAAGTTATGAGCAGACCTAATAGAGTCTTGCGGATCGGTACGGAAACGTCTGTACTTATCTTCGAGAGGCTATAGGGTGTTAGGAAATTACCTTTTTCACATTCCATCGTGCAATTAATGTAGCACTAAAAATCCTTCTCTTATTTTCTCACAGATAGTGAGAACGCGCTCGAATGAAGTTCCAGACCAGGAAAGAGCTACTCCCCCAGTTGCTAGAGGCCGAGGCAGAGGCCGAAGGAGGGCTCCAGCCTGTGTTAGAAGGAGAGGCCGTCCCAGGACTATTCCAGTTATGCCGCCAGTGGATCCAGCAGAGAATCCCATTATTGAGAAGCAAGGTAAGGTGCCTGTGGCAAAGCGAGCTCCGGTGGACTTCACATCTGCACCGGGATTTCAGGATGTCATGGGTCGTATGCTGCGATTCATGGACAATATGACTCAGACCGGTTTATTTCTGGCAGACCCAGCCACATCTCAGGCGGGCGGGGGAGCACAGACCCTTACCGCGCAGGCTCATGGACAAGCAGCTGCTGTATATCAGACCCAGGGTGCACTACCCGTGGGTGGATCCCAGCCAGTGGCAGCAGCTACACCTGAGCCCAGGCCAGCTGTAGCCGCCAATCCTCAGAAACTATTGGATAGATGGACTAGACTACATCCTCCTGTCTTCGGGGGTGAGCGACATGAGGATCCACAGGATTTCATTGATCGTTGCAAGGATAGACTGTACAACATGAGTATATTGGAATCCCATGGGGTTGATTTTGCTACTTTTCAGCTAGAGGGTAGAGCTCGTAGATGGTGGCAGTCTTATGCTCTTGGCAGACCAGCAGATTCTCCTCACATGACTTAGGACAGGTTCACCCGTATCTTCTTGAACAGGTATATTCCACCCTCCCAGAGGGAAGAGTTGCAGTTTCAGTTTGAGCAGCTCCAGCAGGGTCAGATGTCAGTGACTGATTATGAGGCGAGGTTTTTTGAATTATCTCGCCATGCACTAATGATACTCCCTATTGAGGCGGAGAGAGTGTGAAGGTTTGTAGCCGGTTTACATACTGGTATTCAGGCCACTATGGCTCGAGAGGTTGAGATGGGTACTTCTTATGAGCGAGTTGTGGAGATAGCCCGGAGGATTGAGGGTGTACGTCAGCGGAGCCGAGAGCAGATTATGAGAGATAAGCGGTTCAGGTACTCTGGAGAGTTCAGAGGTGCTCCGTCCGGGGGCAGAGGTCAGTTCGTGAGGGGACAGTCCAGCAGACCCCCATATCCAGCACCATCACCTCCTCGAGGTGCTCCAGTGCGACCTTATCTCAGTGCTATCCCAGAGAGTTCTTACCGCCCACCGGCTATTCAGGGTCCTCCCAGTGGGTATTCACGTCCCCAGGGCCAGACACTTAGTCAACAGCCCATCGCACCGAAGAGTTGTTACGAGTGCGGGGATCCCAGTCACATGCGGAGGTTTTGCCCCAGGCTTCGGAGTAGACCAGTACAGCAGGGTTAGTAGCCTATACTTACCGGACCAGTTACTCCACCAGTAGTCCGACCACCCAGATGTGGAGGACAGGTAGGTAGGGGCCGTCCTAGAGGTGGAGGTCAGCTAGGTGGAGGCCAGACAGTTGGCGCTCCAACTCGGTTCTATGCTTTTCCGGCTAGACCAGATGCAGAGGCCTCAGATGCCGTGATTACAGGTATTATTTCTGTTTGTGGCAAAGATGCCTCAGTATTATTTGATCCAGGATCTACGTATTCATATGTGTCATCTCTATTTGCTCCGTTCCTGGGTGTTTCTCGTGAGTCCTTGAGTACTCTTGTTTATGTGTTCATTCCTATGAGCGATTCTATTGTTGTGAACCTGATCTACCGGTCCTGTATTATTACATTATGTGGTTATGAAACCAGAGCAGATCTCATATTGCTTGAGATGACTGATTTTGAAATTATTCTGGGCATGGACTGGTTATCTCCATATCATGCTATTCTAGATTGTCATGCCAAGACTGTTACCTTGGCTATTCCAGCATTGCCTAAGCTGGAGTGGAAGGGTTCGCCTGTTAGTTCATTTAATCGAGTTATTTCTTTTATAAAGGCTCAACACATGGTTGAGAAGGGTTGTTTGGCTTATCTAGCCTATGTTCGAGATACTACTGCAGAGACTCTAGCTATTAATTCAGTGCCTGTAGTTCGGGAATTCCCCGATGTATTTCCGTCAGATCTTCTAGGTATGCCACCTGATCGTGATATTGATTTCTGTACTGACTTGGCTTCAGATACCCAGCCTATATCTATCCCACCGTATCGCATGGCTCCGAAAGAATTGAAAGAATTGAAAGAACAGCTTGAAGAGTTACTAGCCAAAGGGTTCGTCAGACCGAGTGTATCGCCTTGGGATGCACCAGTATTATTTGTGAAAAAGAAGGATGGAACAATGCGGATGTGTATTGATTATCGCCAATTGAACAAAGTCACTATTAAGAACAAGTACCCATTGCCGCGTATTGATGATCTATTTGACCAGTTGCAGGGTGTTAGGGTATTCTTTAAGATCGACTTGAGGTTGGGGTACCATCAGTTGAAAATTAGGGATTCAGATGTTCCAAAGACTGCTTTTCGGACTAGATATGGTCATTATGAGTTTCTGGTGATGTCCTTCGGTTTAACTAATGCCCCGACAGTGTTTATGGATCTGATGAATAGAGTATTCATGCCATATATTGATTCGTTTGTCATTGTCTTCATTGATGACATCTTAATCTATTCGCGCAGTAAGGAGGAACATGAGCAGCATATAAGAGTAGTGCTTCAGACATTACGGGGACAAACGCTATATGCTAAGTTCTCTAAATGTGAGTTTTGGCTAGAGTCTGTAGCATTTTTGGGACATATTGTATCGGGCGAAGGTATTAAAGTTGATCCCAAAAAGATTGAGGCAGTTCAGAATTGGCATCGTCCCACTTCGGCGACTGAGATCAGGAGTTTTCTGGGTTTAGCATGTTATTATCGTCGGTTCGTGGAAGGTTTTTCATCTATTATAGCACCTTTGACCAACTTAACCCAGAAGGGTGTTCAGTTCCGATGGTCCGATGATTGTGAGTCAAGCTTTCAGAAGCTCAAGACAGCACTGACTACAGCACCCGTGTTAGTGTTACCATCTGGTTCGGGAATATATACAGTGTATTGCGATGCGTCACGCGTTGGCTTGGGTTGTGTATTGATGCAGGAAAGGCGAGTTATTGCATATGCTTCATGTCAGTTGAATCCCCACGAGAAGAATTATCCAGTACATGATTTGGAGTTAGCTGCGATTGTTCACGCTCTAAAGATTTGGAGGCATTATCTTAATGGGGTGTCTTGTGAAGTTTACACTGATCATCGCAGTTTGCAGCATTTGTTCAAGCAGAGAGATCTAAATTTGAGGCAGCGCAGATGGCTGGAGTTACTAAAAGATTATGATATTACTATCTTGTATCATCCGGGCAAAGCAAATGTGGTTGCAGATGCCTTGAGCATGAAGGCGGAGAGTATGGGTAGTTTGGCTTTCATTTCAGCAGAGGAAAGGCCATTAGCCTCGGATATTCAGTCCTTGGCTAACAAACTTGTGAGGCTGGATATTTCCGAGCCCAGCCGAGTTCTTGCATGTGTGGTGGCCCAATCTTCACTATTTGAGCAGATCAAGGCTCGCCAGTATGATGACCCATACTTGATGGTTCTTCATGAAATGGTACTACGAGGTGGTGCCAAGGAAGTTACTATTAAAGCGGATGGTGTTCTGCGACTCCAGGATCGTCTATGTGTTCCTAATGTGGATGGACTGAGGAAAAAGATCCTGGAAGAGGCACACAGTTCTCAGTATTCTATTCATCCGGGTGCTACTAAGATGTATCGTGACTTGAGGCAACATTATTGGTGGCGACGAATGAAAAAGGACATAGTTGAGTATGTATCTAGATGTCTAAATTGCCAACAAGTTAAATATGAGCACCAGAGGCCAGGTGGCCTACTTCAGCAGATGACTATACCAGAGTGGAAATGGGAACGAATTACTATGGACTTTGTAGTTGGGTTTCCGCGGACCTTGAGGAAGTTTGATGCAGTTTGGGTGATTGTTGATAGGTTGACTAAGTCGGCACATTTTATTCCTGTTGTGACTACGTATACATCAGAGAGGTTGGCCCAGATTTATATTCAGGAGATAGTTCGGTTGCACGGTGTGCCAATTTCCATCATATCAGATAGAGGCCCTCAGTTTACTTCACATTTCTGGAGAGCAGTACAAAGTGAGTTGGGGACCCGTGTAGAGCTCATCACAGCCTTTCATCCGCAGACCGATGGAAAGTCAGAGAGGACAATTCAGATTTTGGATGCTCAGGGCATGTGTGATCGACTTTGGAGGTCAGTGGGATCATTTCCTGCCTTTGGCCGAGTTTGCTTATAATAACAGTTACCAATCCAACATCGAGATGGCTCCATTTGAGGCTTTATATGGTCGACGATGTCGTTCACCTATCGGATGGTTTGAGCTAGATGAGGCTAAGTTATATGGTACCGATTTGGTAAGGGATGACTTGGAAAAGGTAAAGTTGATTCAGGAGCGACTTCGTACAGCACAGTCTAGACAAAAGAGTTACGCAGATCAGAAAGCGCGTGATATATCATTTATGGTAGTGAAAAAGTTCTGTTGAAGGTTTCGCCGATGAAGGGAATTATGAGATTCGGGAAGAAGGGCAAGTTGAGCCCAAGGTTTATAGGCCCATTTGAGGTGTTGAAACGAGTTGGGGAGGTTGCTTATGAGCTTGCATTGCCTCCCAGCCTATCGGGAGTTCATCCGGTTTTCCACGTATCTATGCTCCGGAAGTATCATGTCGACCTATCACATGTGTTAGACTTTAGCACAGTTCAGCTAGATAATAGCTTGGGTTATGAAGAGGAGCCAATTGCCATTGTTGATAAACAGGTTCGCCAGTTGAGATCCAAGAGGATTTCTACAGTAAAAGTCTAGTGGAGGGGCCAACCAGTCGGGGAAGTGACTTGGGAGGCCGAGGAAGGCATGTGGAGCAGATATTCACACTTATTCACCACTCCAGGTACAATTCTAAACCCGTTCGAGAACGAACGTTTGTTTAAGAGGTGGAGAATGTAATGACCCAACCGGTCATTTTAACTTTTAGAACCCCGTTCCCTAAAATAAAACTTTTTGTATGTGCTTGTAACAATTTATGACTTACGGGGATGGTTGGTTCGGGATTTGGAAGTATTTGGGGTGAAACCGGAACACTTGGTTCCTTAAGTTGGCCTAAAGTGCTAAGTTTGACTTCAGTCAACATTTTGAGAAAATGACCCCGGAATAGAATTTTAATGATTCCAACAGCTCCGTATGGTAATTTTGGACTTAGGAGCGTGTTCGGAACCTTATTTGGAAGTCCGTAGTTAAATTAAGTTTTAAATGGCTAAAAATAAGAATTTAAGTTTGGAAGTTTGACCGATGAGTTGACTTTTTGATACCGGAGTCGAAATCCAGTTCCGAAAATTTTTATAGCTCCGTTATATCATTTATTACTTGTATGTAAAATTTGAGGTCAATCAGAGTTGATTTGATAGGTTCCGACATCGAATGTAGAAGTTGAAAACTCTTAGTTTCATTAAGCTTGAATTGGGGTATGATTCATGATTTTAGCGTTGTTTGATGTGATTTAGAGGTTCGACTAAGTTCGTATGATGTTCTAAGACTTATTGGTATATTTGGTTGAGGTCCCGAGGACCTCGGGTGAGTTTCGGATGGTTAACGGTTTAAAAGTTGGACTTAAAAAGTTGCTGCAATTTTCCCTTCTGCTGTATATTCTGGGTTGTGATCGAGCCCCAGATCGAACCCAGATATCGAGCCCCAGATCGAACCCAGATATCGAGCCCCAGATCGAACCCAGAAATCGATCCCACGATCAAGGCCTGAGTCAAAGCCAGGGACGAGGCTCAGTATCGAAGCCACGATCGAAGGTCCAGCTCGAGAGCCATGATCGAAGGCAAGGCTCGAGGGCCAGGATCAAGACCCAAGATCGAACTTGATCGAGGCCATGACCGAATCCCAGGCTCGAGGCCTGATCGAGGCCATGACCAAGTCCCAAGCTCGAGGCCATGATCGAGGCCATGATCGAAGCCCAGGCTCGAGGGCCACGATCGAGGCCCAATTTCCAAAGGCTGCCTGGGCAGTTTATAAAAGAGGACATTCGTCCCATTTGCCATTTTTGAGAAACTTGAGCTTGAGCAGAGGCGACTTTTGTCAGTTTTTCAAGGGGAAAATATTGGGGTAAGTGATTCTAATGCGGATTTGGTCTACATATACAAGTATATCATTGTTTTCACCATAAATTAGTGTTTTGAGATTTAAATTTGGAAAATTTTTATTAATCTCATAGAAACGATTTTTTTTTTTGTGATTTCGGTATCGATTCGGAGTCGGATTTGAGTGAAACTGGTATGGTTGGACTCGTAATTGAATAGGTTGTCGGATTTCATAACTTTTACCGGATTCCAAGACATGGGCCCACAGACGAATTTTTAATTAATTTCGGAATTTTTATTGAAAATGTAGTATTTTCTTATAGAATTGATTCCTATAATTTTTAGTGATTGTATCGAATTATTTTGACTAGATTTGAGCGAGACAGAGTTGAATAATCATGAAAAAGGCCTTATAGTGGATTAAATTGGAGCAAGACGAGGTAAGTCTCTTATCTAATCTTGTGAGGGGGAAATTACCTCATAGGTGATTAAAATTAAAGAATTATTGCTAATTGTGGGGGCTACGTACGCACGAAGTGACGAGAGTCCGTGCATAGCTACTATTAATGCTAAAGTCCGGGTAGTTTAGGACTCAAAGCATGCATTACTTGTGTAAATAATATTCTTTGATTAATTAATATTAATTGATATATATATGAATATATTGTGAATTGTTAGATAAATGATATATATATATATATATGAATATATTGTGAATTGTTAGATAAAGATATTAAAGGATGGAAATCTCATAGGCTTGATTTTCTGTTTAAATCAATTAATTGTTAAAAGAAAATTGTTCTCCTCCCAAATTTATCTTATAATAAATATACTCTCCATCCGGAGGCACATAAGAAAATATCCTCCTTTCTTGTGGAGCGGCTGAACGCCTCGGCATGATTAGATGCATCTATGGATCGCGCTGCACGTCCCTCGACAGTGTACACGACACTCTGGATCGGGCCGTACGTCCTCGGCAGAAATCGTGCTTAATAATAATAATAATAATTATACGATACTTTAATAATTTATTTCAGCTTGCGAAGCTAATTAATAAATTGGAAAATCCTTGAAATTTAATGAATTATTATTCTTGCCTGTTTAGGAATTAATTGTTACTCCTGTAAATGAGATTTAATTGATAAATTGAAATTTATTTGAATTGAAGGAATTTAATTAATATATTGAGAATTGTTACATTTTAAGGAATTTGATTATTTCCGCTGATTAAATAATTTTTTTGTAAATTCTGTAAATCATGCTGATTTAAAAATCTTAGTTTTATTTCAGTTATTATTATTGATCCATAGTGAGTGTCAAAGTCAGCCATCTCGTCTCTACCACTTCGAGATTAGGCTTGATACTTACTGGGTACACGTTGTTTACGTACTCATGCTACACTTGCTGCACTTTTTGTGCAGAACCTGAGACAGGTACTAGTGGAGGACCTATCATCACATACCCACGTCATCCCGAGGCATAGTGGTGAGCTGCCTTTCTGAGCCGTTCTGCAGCTACTAGTATCTCTTCTTATATTTATATTTTGTCTATTTCATTTCATACAGTATTTGGAGTTTTGTATAATCTACTAGATGCTCATGCATTTGTGACACCAGGTCTTGGCACACACACATTGGTAGAGTTTGGGTTTATATTTTCTTGGTTTTAAATTTTATCAATGTATGCTTAATTTATTAGATGGCTTGCCTAGCTGAAGTGTTGGGCGCCATCACGACCTACAGGTGAAATTGGATCGTGACAAGTACTTCCGTGGCCATGTGGGCACCACGGTACTTGCCATTTCAATTATTTAAGTTGACAACTTTTTGCTTTTCTCCGATGTTAGGTTGTTTGATGATTTGTTAAATCCAATATTCAATAAGGAAATGCACATATCTATTAATTATCTTAAACATAAAATTTATAAATGTAAAGATTATGTATAAACCACGACGCACATATTTTAAAATAGGATCAGAAGTGCTAAAAGTTTTTCCAGATATAGGACATATCAATATATAGGTTTTCAAAATCTTTGACAAAATATTTTGCATAGGACACCGTATTATAAAAATAGATTTTCACGTACTTGTTACTTTTAGCATATCAAGAGAAGACAAATTTTTTTTCTTGTTATACACACAATATTAATTACTCATTTCAAATTATTTTTTCAAATCCATTAAAAATATGCATCAACCAATATGAGTATCATTGTAAATTATGCACCTCATTTATTATTTCTTAAGAAGTGTGTAAAGTTCATAGTGGACAAGTAAAAGTGAACATAGGGGATATATCTTAACATCTCGAAAAATACTAATAAGTGTTTGATTTTTCTTATTGCGTTTATCATAAGGAAAAGCTAATAATTTTTGTACTTCAACGTAAACTTAGATAATATCAAGTAAGATTTAAATCTCAAATACTTGAACAACCAAAATAGTCATAAGAGTTTCGACGGCATCATTGTTTTCCTTTTGCAGGTGGTGTGTTTTGATAATTCTTTCATGCTCTTGCCCAATTATTTTATGCTCTTGCTCTATTATTTTAAACTATTTATATCTATTTATATTATGTTTCTTTTAATTGTTTCGATATTTTAATTGAACTTTTTCCAAAAGAAAAAAAAACTGAAAGAAAAAGGAAACAATATCTTGAATAGTTTCACTTTCACACATTAACACACTTACCATTAAAATAATATATAGTAAAGCACATGAGTACTAATTTGTGATTAATTTAATTTATTCAAGTCGGGAAAAAATACTTTGCAAAAGCCATAACACTCGCAGATGGACCTCTCTTTTTCGTGTACTCAATTTACCTTACACTATATTTGGATCATTGTTACTAATCGTTTTATAATATAGTATTGTACTATATTGTATTATATTATATTGCATCGTTTTATGGATATAACGTTTGGATAGATTGTATTGTTTGCTATAGTTAAATAATATTTTTATTATTTGGTTTGACTGTAACGACCCGACTAGTTGTTTTGCTTTCTAGATTTCCGTTCTCCTAATTAAGACTCTCCGTATGTGCTTTTACTATTTTATGACTTCTGGGGATGGTTATTTCGGGTTTGGAAGGGTTCGGGTTGAAATCGAAACACTTAGTTCCTTAATATTGGCTTAAAATGGTTAAGTTTGACTTGAGTCAACGTTTTGAGTAAACGACCTCGGAATCTGGATTTAACGGTCCCAATAAGTTCGGATGATGATTTTGGACTTGAGCGTATATTCGCATCGGGTTTCGGATGACCTGGGAGCGTTTCGACGCTTAATATTGAAAGTTGGCGCATTGAAAGTTTTTCAAGTTCTTTAAGTTTGGTTTGAAGTAGATTTTGGTGTCATCGAGGTCCGTTTGGGATTCCGAGCCTGGAAATAGTTCCGTATGGTGATTTGTGACTTGTGCGCAAAATTTAACTTCATTCCGAGTTGATTTGATAAGAATCGGACTCGCGAAAGTATTTCTAGAAGTTTTTGAGTTTCATAATTCGATTCATGCGTTTTGGCGTCCGATTCGTATTTCTTGATATTATTTTGGTGTTTTGATCGTACGAGCGGGTCCGTTTTACTAGATGTGTGAGTGTAATTGGACGGGGTCCCGAAGGCCCCGGATGCAAAATGGATTGGAATCAGACTCGGAATTTAGACTTGGGGGAGCTGCTGGTGCTCCAGTTCTGGTGTATTCGCACCTGCGAGATTTTGGCCGCAGGTGCGACCTCACAAAAGCGGCCCATCCACCATAGAAGCAGACTAGAGCAGGTTGTCCAGTGGCCGCAGAAGCAGAGAGCTTACCGCACCTGCGAGCTCGCAGGTGCGAGGAAGATGGACGCAGGTGCTGGCTAGGCCAAAGAGGCCTGGGTTCGCAGGAGTGGGAGACTATCCGCAGGCGCGTGTGCACAGATGCGGCTCCCCAGAAGCGGATGCGCAGGCGCGCATGCTTCTATGCAGAAGTAGACTTGGCCAAGCTGGGCGAGGACTGCACCTGCGATAGATTTTCCACAGGTGCGGCGTCGCAGGTGCGACCCAAGGTCCACAGAAGCGAAAATCATTGGGGAAGTAAGGTCCATTTAATGTCGGGACTTAGGCTTTTTGGCTCATTTTATTCACTTGTTGGGAGATTTTAGAGCTCTTTGAAGAGGGGTTTTTACCTAGCACTTTGAGGTAAGTAATTTCTAAACAATATGAGTTTAATACATGCATTTTGGGTAGATTCTTAACATGTAAATTGGAGAAATTATGGATTTAGTTGAAAAAACTAGGTTTTTAAAAAATGAGATTTAAGCACGAAAATGATTATGGAATTGGGTAGAAATTATATATTTGAGTTCGTGAGGTTATGTGTAACATTTATCTTTAAAAATTTTTGAAATCCGGGCACGTGGGCCCGATAGTGAATTTTAGGAATCATCTAATTTGGGGTTGGGTAATTACTCTAATAGCTAAATTATGAATCTGTGAGCGTATATTGATTAATTTATATAATATTTGGCTAGCTTCGGATTGTTCGGCACCAAGTTGAGGCTTAAGAGTGAATTCGTGGGCCGGAAAGTGAGCTTTGAGACGAGGTAAGTCTCTTGCCTAACCTTGTAAGAGGAAATTTACCCCATAGGTATTTTAAATTACTATTTGCTTCTAATTGTGAGGGCTACGTATGCACGAGATGACGAGAGTCCGTGTGTAGCTACTAATCATGCTTAAGTCCGGGTAGTTTTAGGATCCAATCATGAAATACTTGTACAGTTTGCACTCTACTTGTTAATTTAAGTGCCTAAATTATATTAAAACTTGATAAAGGATTCGTAAAGGCCGAATTTCACTTACTTTGAGTTTTGGTGGGTTATTTGACCGTTAATAGAAATTGTGCTTCCTTATGTATTTGTCTTGTGATAACTTTTAAATCGGATGTTCATAGAGTATTCTCTCTTCTTGTGGAGTGGGCCAAACGCATCAGCAGTATAATAGATGCATATATGGTTTGTGCCGCTCGAGCCTCGACAGTGTACACATTATTCTAGATCAGGCCGTACGACCTCCGCATACATCGAGCGTGTTAATGCTTGGAGCTCGAATACACTTGATATTATTTTCATGACTTGAGAGGTTATAATTTATTTATTGTTCCGAAATAGATTTGGAGTTAGTATGTGTTAGTTGGATATTTTTGGAATTTACTATCAGTTAAAGAATTATTTATTCGCTGCCTGATATTATGTTATTATTATTATTCACATATTCCATGCCTATTTAGAATTTTTATATTTTATTGTTGGCCCATAGTAAGTGTCGATGTAGACCCCTCGCCACTAATTCTTCGAGGTTAGACTGGATACTTACTGGGTACATGTTGTTTATGTACACACGCTACACTTCTCCACTAATCGTGCATGATCTGAGGCAGGTGCATCTGGTGTTCACTCAGGCGCGCACCCCCGTTATCCTGAGGCATAGTGGTGAGCTGCTCTCTGAGTCCGTTCTGCAGCACCCGCAATCTCTCTCTTTTGTATTTACTTTCTGTCTATCTCATTTCAGACAGTAGTATATGTGTTTTGTATATTCTACTAGTTGCCCATATACTTGTGACACTGGGTCTTGGAAATATGCTAGTAGACACTTGATGGCTTTTGAGTATCTATTTCACCACACTTGCTCTTTTATTAGTTTGCGCTTTACTTTATCAAATTTTCTACTTCTCATTTACTTAATAAATAAAAATCAACTAGTTTAAAATTATTAAAAGAATAAATACATGGCTAGTTCATTGTTGGCTTGCCTAGCGGTAACGTTGAGCGCCATCATAGTTTATAGGAGAAATTGGGTCGTGACATTGACTGTATCATACTGTACTGTAACTGATAAGTTTACTATAAAATTATCAAAAATTACACATAAAAATAATATAAGAAAATCTCGTTCTACTAATTTATCACCAATTATGTAGCTTGAAAACAAGAGCAAAAACCTGAAGAAAAAAATTTAACTATCATTAGCAACAAAAAAATAATCTAAAACGATGAAAAGAGACAAAGAAACGAACAGATATTTGGATGAAAAGAATGACACGAACCAACTCTAAAAAAGATGGACGAAGACAAAGTAGGTTAAAAGGTTAGAGATTTGGAGTTAAAAAAAGTGAAGGATAAAATAGAACTATGGAGTAATAAGTAAAGGCATAATTAAAAAAAAATCCCACCACACCAAATCGATTGTTTCATAAAATGGGGCTTTTGGTTATTCCGGAATAATGAATTTAACAATACGATATAATCAATTTTAAATAAATAATAAAAACAAATACTATTTTGGAATAACAATACAATACGATACAATGGTTAACAACCATCCAAACAAGTTGTTAGTTGTTGAAATAGCTCATTGTATTTATTCTTTCTTTTATTCCTTGTAAAGTAGTTAGTGAATGTAGTTAGTGGAATAGTTAGTGAGCTATCAAATGGTAAGTGACAACTGTCATTAGTTAGTTGGTTAGTATAGTTATTAGTATATGTTGTATAAGTAGGAACAACTGTTACATTTTTCATTTTTGAGTTGATTAAATGAAGAGTTCAGCTCCTTTCTAGAAACTTCAGTTCCGTTCTTTCCCCTTTCTGTACATTCTCCGATTCCTCCATTGGAGCTCCTGTTGAGCTCGTGTTCCTTTCATTATTTCTACAATTTCATATGGTATCACAGCACAGGCATTAGTCCTAGAGCCTCCTTCTTTCGTATTTCGATTACTTCTGTCTATAAAGAAAGAAATTATTTGTTTTTTTGGGGAATTAGGGTTTTGTGTAAGAATCGATCAATCAGTTGATTCATCTCAGCAATTCATTTTTGCTGACAACGATTTTAACTTTGTTAAACCAAAGCATGGCTGGAGATGAAGAAATCTCGACGATAGATAAGACAACCTTAGATTCTACGAGTCCGCTATACATGCATCCGTCGGAGAGTGACAGATCTATGTTAGTGCCGGTGGCTTTTGACGGAACTTGCTACAGATTCTGGAGAAGAGGAGTCCTCGGAGCACTCTCCTTGAAGAACAAAGTAGGCTTCATCATCGGAAAGTGTAAGAAATCAGATCCCAATTATGCTACCCTCGATCAATGGGAACGATGCGACGACATGGTGACCTCGTGGATCCTAAACTCGCTATCCAATGACCTAGCAGGCAATCTACAATATGTTAATGATGCTAGGGAACTTTGGCAGGAATTGGAAGACAGGTTTGATCAGACCAATGGTGCTAAGCTGTATCAGCTCCAGAAGGAGATAAATGATATGAGTCAAGGGAATTTGGACATTACTGGATACTACACAAAATGGAGAAGCTTTGGGAGGGAATTAATACTTTGAACATACATGCTAAGTGTGCTTGTAAATGCACATGTGGATCTAAAGAGAACATGCACAAAGCTGAGCAGGACAAAAGACTAATCCAGTTTTTGATGGGCGTAAATGAAGTATACACTGTGGTGAGAGGAAGTATTTTGATGATGAATCCACTTCCAACAATAGCCCGGGCCTTCTCCATTCTCATTCAGGAGGAAAAGCAAAGGGAAGTTAAGCTAAGTACTCATCTTTTGATGGATTTTACTGCCTTGAATGCAAATGGTTCAGGAAGTAATAGTTTCAGGACAAACTACACTCAGCAGGGGAACAACAACACAAATAATTGATATAGGGGAAATCAGTTCCCTAACAGACCCCGATTGTTCTGTGAGTACTGCAAAAGGCGAGGGCACACTAAGGAAAAGTGTTATAAGCTTCACGGATTCCCACCAAAACTTCAAATTCAATAAAGGAAAAAGGATTGAAGGAAATGTGCTTGGGTCATAAAGTGAAGGAGCTGCAGCAAGAGATGATGGAAATAACTCTCAGAGTCAGGAGCAAGGTCGAACTACGCACAACCTAACTAAGGAGCAATATGGACAGCTACTCAGCATCTTGGAGAGCTTTCAAGGAGGAGGAGACAAATCTAGAAACATTACTATAAATGGAGGAGTTGTGAACTTTGCAGGTATCTCAGCATGTTCTACTCATTTTGATTCTAGTGATCAACTGTGTGAGAATTCAAAATCAAGTACTGATTCTTGGATACTTGAATCTGGAGCCACAAACCATATGACATATAATAAATCATTACTAACCAACATCAGAACCTTAGTCTATCCCTACCAAGTTACCCTACCTAATGGTTACAAGGTAAAGGTGACACTAATTGGTGATGTAATCCTTAGTCCTAGGTTCAGTCTCAGAAGGGTCCTTTTTGTGCCCAGTTTCAAGTTCAATTTGATATCAGTCCATTCCTTGACAGTCCAACTTGATTGTATTGTGATATTTACTATGTTTGTTTGCATCCTTCTACAGGGCCCTTCACTGAAGAGGCCACTGGAGATTGGTAAAGCCAAAACTGGTATATACTTCTACTGTTCAGATAACTATAACATTGGTTCTACTCCCCCTGTTGCATCTACTTTTGTTGTTCCATCTCACAGTAGTAATGAGAATAATTCACTTGCACATCTGCATCATTCTGTAAATAACTCCAACAATAAAAGTGATTCTTGTGTGTCTGATGGCTCCTTAACTACAACGAACTTGCTTGATCTCTTGCAGCATAACAGATTAGGACATGTACCTTTTGTCAAAATAAAAGGAATTTCTTATATACCTGTTACTTTTGCACCTAAACAACCTTTCCTTTGCCATATTTGTCCAATGGCAAGACAAACTAGATTGCCTTTCCTAGAAAAAACAACATTAACCACTAAGATCTTTGGGCTATTACATATTGAACTATGTGATCCCTATCATGTTACAACACATGACAAATATAAATACTTCATCACACTTGTGGATGATTACAGCAGGTCCACATGGACTCATTTGCTAAGCTGTAAAAGCAATGTCCTGCATACTATCAAGGCCTTTTCTGCTATGATAGAGAACCAATTCAACACTAGTATCAAAACTATAAAAACTGACAATGGCCTTGAATTCTCCAGTTCTGAAGCCACCTTATTTTTTCAATCAAAAGGCATCATACATCAGAAAACATGCCCATATACACCACAACAAAATGGTGTGGTGGAAAAAAAATACAAATATCTGCTAGAAACAGCCAGGGAACTCTTGTATCAATCTAAATTGCCCATAAAATATTGGGAAAAGTGTATCTTGACCTCTACCTATTTGATAAACAGATTACCCTCATCATCACTTAAGACTAAATGCCCATTTGAACAACTGTACCTGACGAAACCAAATTATTCCCATCTTAGAAGCTTTGGGTGCCTATGTTTTTCTACTACCCTCAAAACTCACAAGGATAAATTTGAATCAAGATCCGCTCCCCATATTTTTGTGGGATATCCTTTGGGGACAAAATGTTACAAAGTACTAAATCTGGCCACAAAGAAAATAAATATTTCAAGAGATGTAGTATTCTATGAGAATGTGTTCCCATTTGCCTTGTCTACTAGTCCTAGTAAAATATTCCATTCATTTCCTCAAATGAAATCACATCTATAAGATGAGATCTTCCCTGCCAATGATATAGGAATCACTCCACATTTAATAACTAAAAATCACCATAAAGTGTCACCAAGAACTTTGTCTAGTAATGAGCAAATGTCTGAATCAGATCCAATCTCACCTCAACCCCTATTTTTTATAATAACTCAACATTTTCTCAATCACCTTTGGACAGTCAGATATCAAGACTTTTTCTGTTGCTGATAGTCCAACTATCTCAAATCAAGACCAAAACATTTTGGTTTCAGATTAGAGTAGACCTTCCAGAACTCTGAAAATTCCTACTTACCTTAAAGATTATGAGTACACAATTCCTAAACTGCAACTTGCTCACCATGACCGCTCTCCATCTTCCAGTGATAGCCAAAGCACATCATCATTTTCTTTTACTACTTCTACACCCAGACTTCATTACAATTTCCTTAATGCCTTAAGTTCTAACAGTCACCACTTGATGGAAACGGCCTCATATAAATGTGAACCTAGTTAATATGAGGAAGCTGTTGTGAAGCCAGCTTAGCAAGCAATAATGAATTAGGAATTCCAAGCATTATATGCAAATAAGACCTGGGATTTAGTTCCTCTTCCAGCTGGAAAGAAGGCAATAGGGTGTAAGTGGGTGTATAACATCAAACATAAAGTAGATGGTAGCATAGAAAGGTTTAAGGCAAGATTAGTGGTGAAGGGTTACACACAGCAGGCTGGGATAGATTATACAGAGACCTTCTTACCAGTAGTAAAGATGACAACTGTGAGAGCTTTGATTACAACAATAGTCAAGAAAGGATGGCAAGTTTTACAATTAGATGTCAACAATGCATTCCTCCATGGAGATCTCCATGAAGAGGTGTACATGGAGGTGCCACCAGGGCTGGTTGTGGAGAGGTCAGGCTTGGTGTGCAAATTAAACAAGTCCTTGTACGAACTCAAACAAGTAATCAGACAGTGGTATGAGAAACTAATTGAAGCATTATGTTCTAAGGAGTATACTCATTCAATGCTTGACTACTCCTTATTTTATAAGAAGGCTGAAGGATCAGTAGTGTTTGCGGCTGTATATGTAGATGATGTTCTTGTCACAGGTACTCACTTACAAGAGATTGAGTCCCTGAAAGGCTTTCTGCACAACACATTCAAGATAAAAGATGTGGGGAGGCTTCACTACTTCCTAGGCTTAGAGGTCCAATACACAGACAAAGGAGTGTTGATGTCACAGAAGAAGTTCATTGTGGATCTTTTGAAAGAATTTGGTTGTATAGATTGTCCTCCTATGATTTCTCCTCTGGATTCATCCGTGAAGCTGAAAGCTGATGAATGAGCCTTGCTATCAGACCCTTCCTACTACAGGAAGTTGATTGGGAAGCTCAACTTCCTCACTAATACTAGACTGGACATTGCTTATAGTGTACAACATCTCAATCAATCCATGCAAAGCCCCAGGGAGCCACATTTAAAGGCTTCATATCATGTTCTAAGGTACTTGAAAGGTGACCCAACCTTGGAAATTTTTCTTACTAATAATACAGACTGCACAGTCAAAGTTTTTTGTGATTCAAATTGGGCAACATGTCCCCAATCTAGAAAATCAGTTAGTGGATACATTTTACTACTTGCGGACAACCCTATTAGTTGGAAATCAAAGTAGCAGTCCACTATCTCTTTATCTTCTGCAGAAGCTGAGTACAGGTCAACTGGGATGGTTGTTGGAGAGCTTGTTTGTCTTGTCAGGCTTCTCACTGAACTAATTGTTCCTTTATCCTTGCATATTACTATATTTTGTGACACCCAAGTTGTCCTACACATTGCAAGAAATCCTGTGTTTTACGAGCGTACGAAACACATTGAAGTGGACTGCCATTTTATACGAGACCAGCTGCAGGAAGGATGAATTTCTCTACACCATATTTCCACTAATAACCAATTAGCCGATAGTTTTACCAAGTCCTTGACAGGGATCAAGCATTCCACACTCCTTGGCAAGTTGGCAGTGAGCCCCTCACCTCCAACTTGAGGGGGGGAGGGGGGGAGGAGGGTTGTTGAGATAGCTCATTGTATTTATTCTTTCTTTCATTCCTTGTAAAGTAGTTAGTGAATGTAGTTAGTGAAATAATTAGTGAGCTGTCAAATGGTAAGTGACAACTGTCATTAGTTAGTTGGTTAGTCTAGTTATTAGTACACGTTGTATAAGTAGGAACAACTATTACATTTTTCATTTTTGTGTTGATTAAATGAAGAGGTGAACTCCTTTCTAGAAACTTCAGTTCTGTTCTTTCCCCTTTCTGTACATTCTCCGATTTCTCCATTGGAGCTCCTGTTGAGCTCGTGTTCCATTTATTGTTTCTACAATTTCACATTAGTTAATTCGAATTAATTAAAAAGTGAGGTTCGGTTAATACACATGAGTAATTGTCATGTTTGACGTTTTTCAGATCTTTGGTAGACTCTTTAGAAATTTTGAATAGAGAAATTTATTTGTCCAAAAGTTTTGGGAAAGTTTTATAGCATATATATCAGAAAGTCTCATTTTTTCATTAAAAAGGGACCCTTATTTGAACGATCATTTCCTCCTGAATCGCTATGCTAAAATATTTTTCTCAGAAAACTCAATGTTTTAGAAAAAAAGGTTACATTAGAATGCTTACCCTCTATGTAATTTTAATAATATAATTATTTACCTAGAGTTCATTTGTCCATACCATAATAATGCAATTGAACTATTAAAGTAAATTATAATTTCATATGTTAGCATCATCTATTTATCCAACGTTGATTTGCCCAATTACTATCTTGATACTCTTATGTAATTTTACGTCCTTTTGTGTGCTAACTTTGTTTTTTAATTACATAATATAAAAAATATTGTAACTTATTGTACACATTTGGATAATATTTACTTGAAATTGCAAAATAATATTTGGAAGTTCGGTTAATTTGGATATATAATATTTCACCTTCAACTTGAAATATAATTTGAAAATAATGTATATATTAAATTTTGGTTCGTTATTTCAACTTCAAAGATTGAAATAGAGAATTAAAAATTAAAAATTTGTTTGAAAATTATTTCTCACCGAGTAAAGTTTAAGTCCAAACACAATTTTAAAAAATTTAAATTTAACTTAAATAACAATATTTAAACTAATCATCATGTTAAATTTTTATCGGATAAAATAATGTAACACAAATTGTTGGCCCCGTGCTAGCACGGGAACGGCATCTAGTTTATTACTAAGGGGTTTGAATGCCGTATACCCCCTCTATAAATCTCTTTACTCACTATGTCTTAATTATGAAAGTTACATTGTATACCTATAAAGAAATTACATCGTATATCTTGGTAGAGAATCTTATGTGTGTAACAACCACTATTAATAAGGGGATAATATCCCTTAAATATAGCCTTAATTATTGAAACCTGTACTCATTGAATTTTGAGATTCACATCTCCCTTAATTAAACCATATTCATATTTTCCATCAGAACTTCATTTTTGATATTGTATACTCTATACTTTCAAATCTTCCCATATATTTTGAACATACCATAATATTCTAATTTGAAATACAATTCAAATTGAATATACCACAATATTCTAATGACAAGCATACTATCTAAACCAAGCATATCACAGTATTCTAATTTAGAATATATTATTCAAACTAAATATACCATAATATTATAATTTGTAATACATTATTCAAATACTATAATATTTTAATTTGGAATACAATGTTTAAACAGAACATACAATAATATTCTAATTTGGAATACAATACTCAAAAAATATTTTAATTTGGAATACAATATACAAACCAAATATTCTATAATTTTTTAATTTAAAAAATCTGGTTTGAATACTTTATTCCAAATTAGAATATTGTGGTATGTTTGATTTGAATATTGCATTCCAAATTAGAATATTGTGTTATGTTTTATTTGAATATTGTATTCCAAATTGGAATATTATCGTTGTTTGATTTGAATAATGTATTTTTCATTAGGATATTGTGGTGTATTGGTTTGAATAGCATATTCTAATCTTTTATTTTAGTTTATATATTATATCCCTAATTAGAACATTGTCACGTTATTTTGTTTTTCTTTTGATTACATAGATGAAAAAGAAGAAAAAGATTATGGAGTACTTCATAGAGAAATTACTGGGGTGGACTTTTTGGTGAACATGTATAATTTCAATTCCTTAAAACGTGGGATGATGGAGTATTTTAAGGGATTTATTAAGTTGGAGTAAGAGATAATTTAGTTCCTTAAAAGGTGAGATTTATTTAATGGTATATAATGAGATTAAAAGTTTAAAAAGTAATAAACTTTTATAAAATAGGTATACAAGGTAAAATAAATATTTCAAAGGTATATAGAGTTAACTAGCATTTCCAATGGGCATACCATGTAGATTACCTATTACTAATAGTTAGCAAGTTCCTGTGAGAATTAAACCCATGATGTTGAGGTTACTTATATATGATATTGATACCTTCATCTTAGCCATTGCGCCTTATCAACCCCAACTCTTTTCAATGTTCAGAATGGTATATCCAATCAACCAATTCAGCTTTAGTTAAACTTGGACAAAAGTTCAGTGAAAAAATGATCTACTTTGATGAAACGTCACCAGAAATCCCCACAAGAACAGCAGCCATGCTTAAAATGATGAAATCTGTAATTATCTCTTATTATGATATCTCGATTTGTGATCTTTGATATATGCTTCATTGTCGTATGACAGTCCAAGCAGATCCTAATGTTCTTGAATACACGTATAGTAGTTCCCTTAGGTAAGTTCAATAGGCCAAAACAAACTGCTAACCTTTCACTGTGAAATAAGCACTTTTCTGTAACTTGTCCAAGTTCTCGATTAAGTATTGATGTTTTGGCTAAATTGTAACAGTCAGTCTGAATCTTTTGCACCAGGTTTTCCAATTTGTAATATACTTTTGGTGTATCTATATGTCTTCTATCACCAGAAAAGAATCTATGAACCTTTGCATTCACCTCCAACCAGCTACAACCTGGTTCCTTCTGTATCGACTTAGACTTCATCAGCGCTCTCTGTTTGAGTGCATCACTTACCTTGCCCGCTTCAACATACATATTCGAGAGAGTGACATAAACTGATGCATCACCTGGGTCATGCTCTAATATTTTACTGGCCGCCAACTCTGCCATTTCAAGGAAACCGTGAAATCTGCAACCTGCAAGAAAAGGTCTCCAGATTGGAGCACTGGGTTCATTTGGCAACTTGTTTATGAATTCAAGAGCATTTTCTAACTGCCCCGATCTACTCAGCAGGTCAACCATGCAGCTATAGTGTTTCTCTTCAGGTAGAATTCCGTAATCTCTTGTCATAGACTCAAAGAGCTCTCTCCCTTGTTGAACTAAACCACAATGGCTACAAGCAGAAATAACAGCAAGGAAAGTGAAACTAGTCGGTAATATCCCTTTCTCCACCATCTTTTCAAACAAGAATATAGCCTTCGTTGGATAACCATACTGTGAATAAGCTCCAATCATTGCATTAAATGTCACAACATCCGGTGTAGATGTTAGACAGAAAGCCTTCTCAGCGTCTTCTAAATTGCCACATTGTGCATATGTTTCTATTAATGAGCTTGCCACATGCAGGTTCGTCCCAAACTTCTCCTTAACTACCCGAGAATGCACCTGCCTGCAGATCGCAAGAGATGGTAGTAATGAGCAGGCCTTCAGAGTAGCTGAAAATGTATATTCATCGCAAGCTATATCATTATTTAGCATCTTATGGAAGACCTCTAACGCGGCAGCAACTTCATCATTGCGAACAAGGCCAGTTATCACTGCATTCCATGTTGCACAAGATGCTATACGTCCCATCTCCTCAAGCTGTTTTCTAGCACCACTCAGTTCTGCACATTTTGAGTACATATCTATGATGGCTGTCCCAACGAATACCATTGAGATCATTCCATGTTTAATTACCTGTGCATGAAGTGCGCAACCATAATCATGACATTCTATAGAGGCTGCGCATGAAAGGGCCACAGAAAAGGTGTATTCATTAGGTTCAGTATTGTTCTTTCTCATCAAACAGAATTGTGTCAATGCCTTATTGAAGGCCTTTTGATGGTAAAGTCCAGATATAAAAGCAGTCCAAGATATAAGGTTCCTATTGGCAAGTCCTTGGAACAAATTCTCGGCCTCCTCAATCATTCCAAATTTGCTGTACATTGTCAAAGCTGAATTCGCCACCGCTGTAAGTAACATTAATTTTAGTTTTACAATTTGAGCATGCAACTGTTTTCCTTCTTTAACAGCTGTAGAAGCCCCACAAGCAGATAACAAAATCGAGTAGGTATAGTGATTTGGCACAATATCCAGATTGCCCATCTCGATGAAGAAAGCAAAGGCTTCAGATAACATTCCATTGCTTACATACCCGCAAATCATGCTATTACACAAAGCAACATCAATACAAGACATCCTATCAAATATCATCTTACCGTTGTCTATTTGACCACATTTGGCGTACATATTAACAAGGGCTGTAGCTACAAACTTGTTGAACCAAATCCCGGTCTTAATTGTTAAAGCATAGTATAATTCTCCAAGCTCAAGAATTCCTTCACTGCTACAGTACCTCAACTGATCAATTATATATTGCTCATCCATATGATTGCTAGCACAATCCATCACAGACTCTCCAAATAGGTCGTCAATTGCATTGGAATTTCCAAAATTCCCACCATCTGCACATCCAGCAATATGTAAATCTGCAACTGAACTCCTAGTTCTTTTAGCAATTTCATCGAGCAGTTTGCGGGCAGTGGCTAATTTGAGGGGCTGATATGCAGCCAGGTTATTTGAAGAATATATAACATTTCTCCATTGGACCAGCTTTAGGTTGCCATTCACAGTGAAAGGCATGGAACAAAAGGTTGAGCTACTCATTTTGGAGCTTCAAATTTACCGACCATAAGCACATAGGATAACAAACACTATTTTTTAGAAATAAATTGGAGCATAACATATGATGGGTCTTCTGGTAAATTAACATAGCTACTAGCTAGCTATGATAGGTGTCCATTTTCAGCCATCCATCCGTATTATTTCCTGCATGAATTATTAGTCATTTCTGAAACTAAAATGGAATTAAAAATCCATCAATTTAAAAAACTTCTTCAAAGATCACACTTTAAAGTTAAAGAGTAAGAAAACCTCATCCAAATCTGAATAATTGTCTATCAAGGAAAAAACAAACCGAATAATATTTGATTGGTAAATATAGTCAGACCTTTCTATAATATATTTATATATTATATTATGTTATAATATATGTTATCTATAACATCACTTCGCTATAACATACAAAAGTATTCGAAACAAATGAGTATGAGTATAGTGTATCTGTAGTAGGTCGACCTAAAAATATTCCAATTTTGCTTCCTACAAAAAGCTTATAAATTTGAAAATTCTGCCCGGGGAAAAAGAAGTGTTAGCCGGTTACATTACTTGGCCTCTAAACTACCACCAGCTCAAAACGAATTGCAGCCACATATAACAGTTCCTCGTAAATTCAAAACACGGTACAAGGAAAAAATCTTTTGCACCCCTTTATTGCAACTTTAAAATTCCATTTTCAGTTGTAACCTAAAGCTTTTCGTGGATTTCTAGGTTGTACTAAGATAATCAATGTCAACTTCTTGTGCCACTGTCAGAACAGAATGCTTGAACTCAGTAGGTAACAGGTTAGCTGTGCCTGCAAGAATTAATCATTTCAGTAAGTTTCCAATTCAACCTTGCATTGTTTCCATTAGTTTATTCATTTTTTTTGACAAATTAAAGAGATTTGTTTTGTTTGAAGGGGGAAAATGTGAATTGAATAGAAGGAATTTTGCTTTGAATGGTATTGTTGCTGCTGGAGCTTCAGTTATTACCCCTTCTGTAGTTGCTGAAACCTCTAAAGGTTAAGTCCCCATTTGTAACTTGGATTGTCTGCATATCTATGCCTGTGTGAGTTTAGTTTTAAAATTACTTGACAAAGGATTGATATTATAGGTCTGGAGAAACTACCATTTAAGCCAGAGGGGTACAACTATTGGACGTGGCGCGGCCACAAAATTCATTATGTTGTGGAAGGAGAAGGGTTCCCAGTTGTTCTGATTCATGGATTTGGTGCTTCAGCTTTTCACTGGAGGTAATTCGATCGATGTGTCTGCATATGACCATTTTCCATAGATTTAGTGGTGTTAGATTGAGGTCAATTACATGTAGTAATAGCTTAGTTGGGCAGAAAATTGTAATGTTTCTGCTAAAACTAAGAACCATGTTTGGAGGACTATATAGCTGTTGAGTCAAGTTATTGGTGCATTCTTGCTTAGAAGGAACCTACTGCTGACATTTGTATTCTAACCACATCGTAAAAATACCATCATTGTTGCTGCCCGAAAGGGATTGTAAATGTTCCAGATGTTAATTGTAGTTATGGAATTGCATTCTTTATATTCTGCACATACTTCTTCTTCAATAATATTGATAAGTGCTTTGAGGACACATACAATAAAGTTGTGATTTCTTTTGGGACCTGAATCTTTCTTTGCATAGTACTTTCTTTAAGCTCCTGAAGTGTCTCTGTTGTTTTCTTAGGTATAACATACCAGAACTGGCTAAAAAATACAAGGTTTATGCTGTGGATTTGATAGGATTTGGCTGGAGCGAGAAGGCACTAATAGACTATGATGCCTTGGTTTGGAGAGATCAGGTTGTCGACTTCTTGAAGGATATAGTGAAAGAACCGGCAGTTTTAGTGGGGAACAGGTGAGCTTGTGCATTTAGCAACTCGTCATTTTAGTGAATTTTCTTGATGTTGGACATCCTGGTCTTGCCTTTGACCATCTACAGACTTTCTTATTGCATTTAAAAAAAAGAATTTAGGAAATATAGGCTGTAAGTTAGTTGAGTTGATCACTGTCAATTTTTAGTTAGGAATAAGGATGGATTCATCACTGACACTTAAATTTCACATACAGTGGCTACAAAATTTTGGTAGCGGTGAACTTTCTCTAACATCAATGTCTTAGTTTTCTATTTGTAGGCTGTTACTATGAACTCATAGTTTTGCCAAAATAACAAAACATATCTGTATATGTTTGTGGTGATGCAAGAAATGTCTCAGTAGAGTGCTTCATATTTGAAGCTTTTGAAATCGTTGAATCTTGTAGGTTAATTGGCGGCTTCTTATCTTCGAAAAACAGCTGCCTTTGGAGATTTCTCAAAGATCATATCCTTAATACTTTATCTAATTATCTTTTTCCTGATCTGGTAAACCCCAGTCCCCAAACCGACCTTCCCAAGGATACATTAGCAAAACTTTTGATCTGGTAGTGGTGACGAGTCCGGATTTTTATTTATCAGGGAAAATAAGTAAAGCAAATAACATCTTATGTAGCTTGTTGGCACTGTTTAAGTTACATATACTTTGTAGAGATGAAATTTAATTTAATTATGAGTGTGTTATACGTTGTTTAACAGTCTTGGAGGATTTACTGCTTTGGTAGCAGCAGCGTCACTCACCGGTCAAGTCAAGGGAGTGTCACTACTGAATAGCGCAGGACAGTTTGGGGATGCCAGCAGTGCAGCTAAAGAAACTGAAGAAACAGCCTTACAGAAACTTATTCTAAAGCCGCTAAAGGAAATCTTTCAACGTGTATTCCTTGGATTCTTATTCTGGCAAGCCAAGCAACCGGCTCGTATTGAATCTGTCCTGAAGAGCGTATGTTCCTTTATAACTAATTCAAGTTTGTATTCTCATCCACCACGTAAATGGACTTCAAAATTATTGGATTTATTTGCACCAATACATGCATAACTTTTTACCTTTTTTCTTGCACAAATATGTATATAAATCTGCACATTGCTTATCTCTGGAATTGAAGTGACAGTCAGAATTGGTATTAACTTTTCTTGATTTCATTTTAGATATTTTACTCTCTTTACAAATAGATAAACAAGAAAAAGCTCTCACTGTCAAAACTCACTTTTGGAACTGATTAAATTGACTCTCTAAAATTGAGCGTTGCAATCAGATGTGATAGGGTGAGTAGATAGCCTTGATGATTCTTTCTATCTGAGGCTGTTCTTGACATTGTCTTCGTTGTTTTCATACTTAATATCGGTAAACTGTGGCTGAATGATGTCTGAACCTAATCTGTTTGCTAATGGCATGATGCATCAGAAAGGATAGCTGCTTATCTGCGTCTAGTTTCATTTTATTTGTTTATTAAGCCAAAAGCATACATAATCTTCACTCACTATTATCAAACAACTCACTTGCTTTATGTGTTTTTACTTGAAGGTCTACAAAGATTCTTCAAACGTGGACGATTATCTCATCAATTCAATTACTAGACCTGCAGATGACCCAAATGCAGGAGAGGTTTATTACCGGTATGAATACAGCTTTCTAGGTTCTGCTTCAATTTAATAGCTGAATAGCATTCCTTTTTATGTACGGAGATTTTTCTTAAGAAGAGAAATCTCCATTTTTATCAAGTCCTTGTCTCTTGAATCTCTGGCATATATGACAAGGATTTCCCTCTCAGAACTTAAAACTGAAAAGTCTGAAATGATCAGTAGTTTCTCAGAAAATGCTGAAAGAGTTGCATGAGATGGTCAAAGTTCAAATATAGTGAGAAGCTAGAAGCACTTAGCAGTCTATGTAGCAGTGCAGCCAGCCAGTTGGTAAATCATCCTCCTTATCATGACATTTTAGCCTAATAATACTGGCTAAAAACTGCATAATTGTTTGTAAACCCATCACTGGTAGACCATAACCAGAAACAGTTTGCTTGCAAAATAAGATTATTTGCTCTAATTTTATGGAAAAGATACCAATGTTGTTTATCTCTCAAATTTTTGGTTGAATTCCTATTTTCTGGTTTAAGAAGCTTAACCAGTGTCCTCTTCTTTGCAATCTGCAGACTGATGACAAGATTCATGTCAAACCAGAGAAAGTATACACTTGATAGTGTGTTGAGACAACTTTCTTGCCCATTGCTGTTATTATGGGGTGACCTAGACCCTTGGGTTGGTCCTGCCAAGGCCAACCGGATTAAGGAGTTCTATCCGAACACAACTGTTGTTAACCTGCAGGCAGGACATTGTCCCCACGACGAAGTTCCAGAACTAGTGAATAAAGCTCTATTGGATTGGTTGTCAACCACAGTGACACCGGCATCTTCTCTTGAAACAGTATCAGAAGTTTAACCTCATTGCTAGCTTACATATGCAATGAGCTATACTGTAAAATCTGTATAGTTGTCCAACATACAATCTGATTCATATTATAGGAGATTTTGGTGCCATATGAGAAATGAGATAGGTTGATTCGACCTGATGTCCAAAGAGGTTCACATCTTCTCTTTATTGTATTTGTTTAATTGCACAGAAAGAAGAAAGTTTGGCATTGAATCTGATGTTGTTTGACTGTTTGTTAAATTTGTAAAATAGCTTCTCTGTTTTCTTTTTAATCTACTTATCCAAAGAAGAAAGACTTGCAAAATGAAACACCAGGATTTGAACCCACATTGTGAATATCTTTTTGTTTCTGAAGGACATATCGTAGAAAGCTAGTCTCTTATTCTTATAAGACATTGGAGTATCAGTCAGAGTAAACTTCTAAAAGTGCACTTGGAAAATTGTTTAAATGGATGACGGCTATGATGGGAACCAAATTGAAGAAGAAACAATTGATATTCTTGTAACAATAGAAAATACAATGGCAGGCAATATAAAGCCAGGCTGAGCAAACTTGTAACTGAACTGAAATATTTCAAGCAAATGCAATCTCAGGTACCCCAGTCAATTTATTTAGGCTCCTCCGAATTCCAATCCATAAACCAAAGCAGATAACGTAGCAATGCTAAGTAATGTCTTCTCATCTATCTAAGTTTTGATGGACAAAGTTAGCTAGCACATGTATTGGTGGAAGGTAGCAGGTGCTTAGTAGAATAGTTAAGGTGCGCACAAGTTGGCTCATATGCCACTGTTACAAATAGAATGCCAAAGTAACTAGAAGGTACAGAATTCAGGAATGGCTACTTGTGAGCAACTCCATAATCCATATATCATATATCATATATGTACAGACTTCAACTGATAAATAACTCAATTCTTCTATTGAGAAGCTTGTATTTGCAGCAAGTTGTGATGATGAGATTCAAATCTTAGGGCAAACGAAAAAACCATAGAGAAGAGTTTACTATGAAATGATGTCTTAAAAAGCCATTATTGTAAAAACTGCCAAATCAATGTATCACCAGTTTGTTAGCTTCAGTAGTCATTAGATGAAATCTAATTCTATTGAGATAATTAAAGGGTGTAAGATGCAACAAATAATTCAAGTTTTGAATATTGCACTATTTCATAACATCTAAAAAGGTTAAAACAACTAATCAAACAACTTTTTTCAGTTTCTATTTTGCTATCTTTTTGAAAAGAATTTCATGTCCAAAGGCCTCCTAAGAGGACCATATTGATATAGAGGGAGCATCACACAATGAGATCTCTCTCATTGGACGAGCTTAAAAAAGTATACGTCAATGTAATAAAAATCTTACTCTATTTGTCCCGCTTTATATGATTTTCTTTTGCTTTATTATGTTCCAAAATGTTAAGCAAATGATATTTTTATACAATTTTTCCAAGTTTTAAAAATTTCAAATATTAAACTCTTCAATGATTTTTTAATATTTTATGTTACCAGTGTTAATAAAATATATAGAATAAGATTTAATAGTTTCTTAAAAATTCATATTCTTCAAATAGCGTCATTGGACAAAAGAAATATACTATATCATTTAAAAAACAAAAAACAGAATTTCTCAAGAATGCAAATAACAAAGGCCTTGTCCGAGGCCACTCGTCCGATTCAACTCACCTAATTTTCTTATCAAGTGTTCAGCTAAATTAAACTGAAGACTCCCTCAATCTCCTCCTTTTTACAAAAAACCATTTTTATTTCTCTGCAATTTCCAAGAGAACATAGAAGGTAGGCAAATGGGTACGCTGGGGAAAGCAATCTACACAGTCGGGTTCTGGATCAGGGAAACGGGTCAAGCCATGGATCGTTTGGGCTGCCGCCTCCAAGGCAACTATTACTTCCATGAACACTGTATGTCTTCGATCTGCTCTCTTAATGCACCATTCGTTTTTCGCCTTCTTTTAATTAAGTCTTCATTTTCAGTGCATTTTTTTTTATAGATTGCTTAAGTGTACCAACTAGTTGAGATTAAAGCTTAGTTTTTGTTACTAGTACCTAAGGTCTGGTGTTTGCCAAGAATTATTTTTAGTCTAGTTAGAAAATCCCTAATTTGCCTTAACGGACAAATTGTTTTGGTCAAAGATCACTTTTAACCCGCGGCCGAAGCTATTTACATCCAGTAGCCATAAAAGTGTATAAAATATGTATATTTTTTTTGTATATAACATACAGAAATGTATACATATACAAAAAATTATACATTTTTTCGGTTATTATTTTATGAGCGACTATACAGTGTCATTTTCCCAATTGTTTACGATTAAATTGGGCTTGAATAGAGTGGAACAGCTATAGAGCATTCGTATAGCTGACCCCGACTAGTTTGGGTTTGCCTTATAAAACATATTATTTACCAGTATTTGGAACAAAATGGGTCAGAATAGAGCTGAATGATTACATAGCAGTCATATAGCTGACTCCAATTTGTTTAGGATTAAAAAGTGGTTGACTGATTGATATTTGTAAGTTGCATATGGTTGACTGTTGAAGATGACATCAAACTAATTGATGTAACTACTGAATTTTGAAGGTTTATTCAGCTGCGGAAAGCTACAATTTGATTAGCTGTTCATTTATATGGCTTAAGGGCCAAAAAGAAGGATACTAGTTCTGGATTTCAGTAGTGTGTACTTTTGTGTCCTGACAAGTTATTATTTTGGATACTAATGCACAGCGGAGGGATGCTTTCAAGTTTTGAATTTCAGTAGTGTACTTTTGTATCCCGACTAGGTTATTATTTTGGGTACAAATGGACAGTAGACGGATGCTTTCTTTGAAAAGTAAATTATTATGCTTACATATATAAATACATGTTCTGAGTTAAGTGTTGCTTTTAAAATGACAAGGAATAAAATAGTCTCACATTCCAATCCGTACTTAATCTGATGAAAAAGTTACTTTTACTTTGACTTATACTTGGATGCCGCTTAAGAGTGTCTGTGCATTTAAAATAGCTAATACAATATCAAATCTTAGAAACATTGTGGAAAAACAATTCTTAGAAACATTGTGATCTTGATCATTGAGGGCAATCTATAGGTTGCAACATTTTCAGTCTAGCAAGCTTTGGACAGCTTTGTTTCTTGACCTCTGTTTTAAAAGGCGAGCTCCGGGGCGAGGCGTACCAAAAACGCCCCGGGGCGATGGTGTGGGGCGAAAGTCTCAAGAGGCGTACGCTCCGCAATTTGGGGCGTACGCCCGGGCGTTCGGGGCGTACATCCGGGCGTTCGGGACGCGTTTTTTTAGTAAGGAGTAAGCCCCAGAGACTTTTTCAAATTAAAACAAAATTTGTTCAATTATTCCTTCATATAATACCCATTAAATTTAAAAGTAAAGACCTTTTTTATTGATTTAAGCCCTAATTCATGGTTTTTTCAAATTTTTATCTTGTCCACTAGCCTGCTAATATCTCCCAAAAGCAACGAATATTTAATTTTTTTTTACAAATACAAAGAGAACTACATTTTTTTTCATAGCAGCAAATTCAAAGTTCAAATTGCAGGTTAATCATCCTTTTTGTTCCTCCATATAGAAAATTTTATTCTTTTAGACTCAAATTACTTGTGCTTGTAAGTAACGTATAATAGATTGTTTTGATTAGTTTTTTGTGGGGATAAAGCACACATATATATAGTTTTCTTCAATTTTTATGCAATTTTACCTGTTTATAAATATTAATTGTCATTATATTATTTTATAAAATATTAAAAATTAAATACCTATGGGGCTTACGCCCGCGCCTCGGGGCTTACGCCCCGCTGAGGCATATGTAAAACGCCCCGCCTTACGCCCACGCCTTTTAAAACACTGTTCTTGACTCAGTCACTCAGTTAGTCGTTAGCCCAATGTATTACATGGATTTGGTGGAAAGACTTGAGTTTAATTTCCAATATTTGGAGAACACTTTCCAATTTTTACTACAAGTTCCCTCAAGGTGATTTGGACAGTTTTACCATTAAAACATATATAATAATCCCAGGAAGCTGGTTTTACCTTTCAAGAGAAGAAAAGGTGTAGCTATATTGGACTTAGAGGTATTTGCTTATCCATTACAGATCTAGAGATTTATCCTGTTCTATGTTGCTCGGACTCTCCGAAAATGTTGCCGGGTGCATGTCGGATCCTCCAAAAATAGTGTAATTTTGGAGGATCCGACACGGGTGCGGCATCATTTTGGAGGACCGTGCAACATAGTTCCTGGTAGCATAAACTCTGAAGACTACTTACGAAATACAAGTACCAGTGGCAAATGTATTCCTGTATCTATCTCACCCCATATGTCTATGATTGACTGGCTTGTCTGTAGATTTTCCAAGCTGAAAATGTTGAAGAACTAGATATAAATTTTTTTGGATTTTTCATAATTCAACTCTTTTAATGAATAATAGGTTGTTTGGCTAAGCTTCTTTTTGGCCAATTTTTTTTTTCCAAAGTTAAGGTGTTTGGACAACCTTTTTGAAGGGAAAAAAGTGCTTTTGAGTAGAAGCAGATCAACTTTTGAGATGCAGAAAAAAGTAGCTTCTCCCAAAAATACTTTTTTTGAAAAGCACTTTGAGAAAAATACACTTAGAAGGGCTTTTAAAAGCTTGGCCAAATACTAATTGATGCTCAAAAGTACTTTTCAAATTAATTTGCCAAACACAAACTACTTCTCACCAAAAGTATTTTTTTGAGAAGCATTTTTGAGAAAAGCACTTTTCAAAATAAGTTGATTTTAGAAGCTTGGCCAAACAGGCTATAAGTCTCTCAGGCTAACTGCAAGAAATTATTTTTGTATACATATGTTTTCATTAAATAAAATGGAAGCTAATTGATTGGCACCTTTGGCTATCACCTTGAGCATTGCTTCTTTTACTGAAGAGTTTGGCAAAACAAATGATATTTCACTGCAATGGTCTTATTTGTACTCATATTTTCTCACCGTTAGCAAATTTTGCTATCCGATATCTTGATTTAATTTCTTTTAGCATTATTTACAGAATAATCTTAAGATTTATTTCCTTTAATTAAGTGTTTCTTGCCCTACTTGCAAAAGTTTTTTTTCTTCATATTCTAGGTTTGAACTTTTTGCTTGTCAATGTGCTCCATATATACAGATGCTGGAATCTTGCATCCTTTAACATTTGTCATTTCTACCTCCTTGTTTCCAGTGTCAAGGCATAGAACTCTTATGAACTTGTTTGACAAAGTACCTATGGTTGCTAAAGATGCATTTGTGGCCCCAAGTGCTTCTTTAATTGGTGATGTTCATGTTGGACGTAATGCTTCTATTTGGTATGGATGTGTTCTGCGAGGTATGTTCTGCTTTCATACTATGGTAGAATCCGTGCTTAAAAGTGTTCTTGTAAGACTTAATGGGTCGGATGATGCTGTTGTTGCATTAGGTAGAAAACTTCTTTATCATCTTTCTTCTAGGTAAGCGTTTAATTATACCTGTTGATTATGAAACATATAGATTTTCAACACTCCTGGAGACATTGGAGTAGGGTGAGCTAAAAACTTCCTGTATTTGGAAAAAGGTTAAATGCTTTCTTGAATGTATGAGGGAGGGTAGACACTTTGAGCTGCATCTTTTTGATAATTCATAAGTAATGTTATTAATATTGCTCTAAGAAAATCATATTAGGATGCAGCTGCATTATGGGTTCTCACGCTTTGTAGTCAAAGCAACCATTTGTCTTTTACCATTTCTCACTTTAGAAGGTGGTATTTTGTTAACATACTAGGCTTAACTCACAAGAGATTGTTTATTCTCTAACTCGTTGACAATCCAGTTCTTTTCTCTAACTCGCAGTTCCGATGTTTATGTCAGACTTTTTTCTGAGTAGGTGGTTTATTAGAAAAATATCCAGTGGATGTAACCCATATACATCCGGAATAAATTAACCAAAATACTAACTGACCCTCGACCAGCCACCCTTGCTGCGTCATTCAAAATCCAATATACCACCTTCAAACAAAAATAAAGGATAAACAAGAACTGTTATCTCAGTTCAATTTAATTCTCCGTTAGCTCTTTGCTGTTGTTGAAGCTGCATTCCTACTTTCTAAGTCTGCGCACTTATTTTGCTTCCTTGCTTGCTATCAGAATTTTCCTTATCAGTTGGTTGACTATCTTCTTGCCAACCCTTTTCAATGTTTATTTTAAGTTTCTTTGGGTTTTTCTCATTTGACTCCCACAGGACACCTAATAGATTTTCCGAATTCCCTAAGTTTCCGCCATTCTTATTATTAAATTACCTCATTACTCCCTTATTCCACTTTCAGTACTTATGGTCATACATTTTCATAATCTACTTGCAATTCATTATGAGCTGTCTGTTCTCCATCATCATATTCTTACCCATTATGCTTTGTTGCTTCTGCTTCAGTATCATGGCCAATTCAGTCCAACCTTATCAAAGGTGAAAAGCGCAAAAAAGCTTTAAGGTCTGTTGGGGCTTTAAGCGCAAAGCGCAAATAATGTGTGGGCTTTAATGAAGAAAGACGCAAATGGAGAAAAACTATATGGAGAAAGAAATTGAAGAAAATTTACAATAAAGTGAAATATTAATTGTTTAATGTCGCATCTTCGAGATTACGCTCATTGGCAAGGAAAGGTATGCCTTAGAGCCTTGACGAAAACAATGAAGCGCCCGCTAAGCGAGACGAAACGCTCAACATGTTTTGAGCCTTGCTTCAGGGCTTAAGCGCGCCTTTGACAACACTGATTCAGTCCCCCACTCCTGTTCACTATTAGCTTCCTTAATTGAAAATAATCGTCCCCATCTTCCAGAGCATCCTCTTCAAAATCCATAAATTTCCTATCTGGCAGAATGTTGTTTGTCTATGTTATGCTCTAGTATCAGAGATTCCTTGGAAATTGGATCAATTTTTTAGTTGCTGGTTCAAACTTGAAGTGTTTAGTAACCAGTTGGCACCTATTGTCCTGCTTTTTCTTTAATCGATCTTATTCCATTGTCATCTCTGCCAACCCTGTTTGTGGTTGTATAATCATTCAACTCTTCGACCTTTCAGTTACCACCTCTTCTTTCAACTGATTTTGGTTGTTCAGCTGGGCATCATGAAATGCCAGCTTAATATATGACTGCCACATAACAGTTGGTTGTCAATTGTGTGTGGCTTGGCCATTAAACTGTTGGGCTTGAGCATCTTCTTCAAGACCTGGCTTCAATTGAATTGGATCTTCTATGTCGTGAAACAACGACCTTTTACTTAGGGCGAATTTCTTAATGCTTTTGCATGGTCTTGTCACTACGTCAGGCCTGAATTCAAGATCCAACCATCTTTATGCCACATATTCATGTCGTGTCTCCCAATGCAATGTTACTCTCGTCGAAACTCCAAAAGCAGAGCACCTCTAGCAACAGCACATCTCTCCACAATCTCCACCAAGTCCACCTCTAAATGAATGGAGTAGCATCTCTTGTCATCAAGTACCACAACATATCATCACTGGGAAGAACTTTTTCCCTATTACAACATTTTGCTTCTCGTCACCATTCTATTCCTTCTCCACCTCGCTAGAGCTTCCTGTTGCTCTACTTGGTCAAAAGTACCTTTCTTTTTGCGAGTGCCCCCATATCTTCAACAAATTCTAGATGTTTAGTTGATTCCGTTCTTGTCTTTCATACCAACCATTTTATGGTATTCTATGGTTGCTTCATACCTGTCAACTTCAACCAAAAAAAAAAGTCCCTTTATGGTATATGCTTCGTCCACCTCGATTCCCATGTTTCATTGGCAGATGGTTTTATGCCAATGTTGGAAATTCCTCAAATAGTCGGAGACCATCCTGGTTTCATGCTGTCAAAGAACTCTTCTCTCACTTAACTCTTGCCCTTTGAAATATAGAGAAAAATGAACCTCCTTATACACAGGCCATATGTATTTTGAAAGCTGCCCAGTAAATATAATGAAGAATCCTAAGAGAACTATCATATCCCGATTGCGGGATTGAGGAAAAGATCTCTTTTTACACCGAATATTAAGTTTCCCACGCTTGGACATTTGTGATTAAACTGAATCACCACAATGTGTTATCCGACAATATGTATATGTTTGAAAAGTGTGTCCTCGCACAGGATGCGAGTTCTGTAACTTTCCTGCCTTCAATATTTGCGCTCTTTAGTTTGGTTATTTTTGCTCAATGTGAGACATTGCATGCAGGTGATGTGAACAGTATTAGTATAGGAGCAGGAACCAATATCCAGGACAATTCTCTTGTTCATGTAGCTAAATCAAATCTAAGTGGAAAGGTTTTGCCAACAATTATTGGCAACAATGTTACTGTAGGTGAGGACTATTTTACAAAGAAATAACGTACATCTGCCCTGAATAGTTGCAGTAACTTTGGTGGTTAACCTTTTGACATCCAACTTAATTGAAGGTCATAGTGCTGTCTTGCATGGATGTACTGTTGAAGATGAGGCATTTGTTGGTATGGGTGCAACTCTGCTTGATGGGGCAGTTGTGGAGAAAAATGCTATGGTCGCTGCTGGTGCCCTTGTCAGGCAGAAGACGAGGATTCCTTGTGGAGAGGTTTGTGGCAACCTCAATTTAAGTTATTCATTTTGCTATCATCATAGATATTGCCTAGAACGTGCATCTAATTTCCAGCGTGAGTATTAACCAATATATGCAATCAATGGTTTTAAAAACGCATCACTTAAAGCGATGAAGCAATGTGAAGTGAGGGGTCATCGCTTCATGGGCGAAACCATGTGCTTCAGATAAGTGTGTGTTTCAAACAATGACGCACAAAATGATCTCAATGAGAAACAATTGCTTCTTTAAATCTTAACTTTGAGGAGTTAATTAATATCGACATTGTGGTATAGTGGATGTTGAAATTAGTTATTTCAAGTGAAAGCTGACTATTATAATACTAAATTACTGTTGTGCACATCATTTCTTGCTTCTCTCTTCTAGGCCCATGGACTTCGTCAGTTTTTGTGCTTTTCCCTTTTAAAAACAATTAGATGCAGTGGGTAGTCATGAATTATCTAACTCTCAAAGGATCCAAATAACTGAAAAGTTCCTGTTGGGATCACCTTGCACGTCATTGTTTGACACACTTCTCTAAAGCGTATAATTTCACCCATGAAGCGACCCCTCGCTTTGCAGGTTTTAATCAGTGTTGTCAAAGGCTCATTTGAGCGCGCTTAAGCCCTGAAGCTCAGAAAAGCTCAGGGAGGGTGTTTCGCCTCGCTTAAACTGCCTTTCGGGGTAGGCGAGGCACTGAGGCGTGCGCCTCACATTTCACATGAGTTCTATCTTGAATCGAGTGGTACTACACAACAAATACAATCTGCAAATAAGTGTATTAGTTGTTAAGGAAAGCATTATGAATGAATTTGTTACTTTTTTCTTGAATTACGCTTTTATTTTTATATAACTAAAGCCAACACTTGAATTGTTTTGCGCTTAAATCCCCAATAGACTTGGAGAGCTTTTCGCCTTTGATAACACTGGTTTTATTGACACTATAGATAACCGTGACTAAAGGCAAAGATGACTTAAGATGTAAATTGACATAAGTTCTTGGGTAAAATCCATTTTGAGTTTGTTTCAACATTCTCTGCCATCGTTCCAGCTTGTCAGCATAGTGCACTTCCATTTCTTGGGATGGGGAACTATGGTAGACAATTGATTTACCTTTATATTGCTAATAAATGTAATTGATGTTGCTTTTTCATGAACAGGTATGGGGAGGAAATCCAGCCAGGTTCCTGAGAAAGCTCACAGAAGAAGAAATAGCTTTTATCTCGCAGTCAGCTGCCAACTACACTAATTTAGCGCAGGTTCACGCTGCTGAAAATGCAAAAAGCTTTGATGCGATTGAATTTGAGAAGGTGTTGCGGAAGAAATTTGCTCGCAAAGACGAGGAGTATGACTCTATGCTGGGTGTTGATCGTCAAACACCTCCAGAGCTTATCCTGCCTGATAATATCCAGGCGCCAAAGGCCTCTTAACTGTGGTTCTAACTTCTAAGTTGATTATCCCTTGGGTTTTTGTGGTGTTAGCCTATTTCTTTTTCTTTGGGCTGATTAAACAAGAAAACACCCACGTTTCATCTTAAATAATTAAGACCAGGCTGAAACATCAAAAGATTTAATCCTGGTTTGCCGCTCTTGCTTTCCTGTGCTGATTCCGTCTGGCTAATCAGAGCTGACTGTTGATGAGGAACCAATGATATAGCAAAAGCATAAAGTTGTTTTTGGCTTTTAAAATGTGTGTTTGGTATATGTTTTCTTCGTGGAAATTGTTTTCCATAGAAATTATTTTCCTACATATGTTTTCTTAGTGCTCCACGAACAATGAGCGCTTGCTCCATTGTTTGGTTGCTGAGTGAAAAATAGTGTTCTGAAAAAATATATATGAAGATTAGTACCAATATTGGCAGATCAGGAGTCTTCGGATGAATTTGTTGAGTATTACAGATTGATAATTCTGCAAGTGTTGGTTGGAACAAGTTATATGAAAGTAAACGTTTAGATAGTTGTAAGTTAATTTTCTTTATCCTTTTGATGGAAAATATTTTCTAAGGAAACATATTTTTCCTTAGAAAATGACTTTCATCATACCAACTTCCAAACACCTTATTTTTCAACCCAATCCACTCAGATATGAGAAATGTGGACGAAGGGCCGTATGATATGTGGCAATAGTACGATAAAGTGAAAAAGAGGGAATACGTTATCGTTGCAGTGAATTTGCTAGAAGATCTGAATGTCAAAGCTCTCAGATTATTTATGAATAATATCTGAAGCGTGTGTTCATGCAATTAGACGCAAGCAATTTGGCAATTGTCAAGACTCAAGAAACTTTAGTAGTTCGTGTTCAACTGAGAGTACATAAACCTGGATACGTCTTTGTTAGGTCAAATATATATATACCTTTTTTTTTCATCAGGTCAAAGTTATACTCTGACTCCATTATTTAATTACTCCTTACTAGGTAGGGAAAATCGTAGTTTTCAGTCTAGAATTTCTCTTTGATAGAATTTGCTTGAATCGGCCGTGATGTTCGTGTCCATTAGTACATTCTGAATGTGTTTTTTTGGGGGGTAAATAAGTTTATAGATTTTCATCATTAAATTGGAAAATTAATTTCACGAATAATTGTTGTTTTTAGAGTTTTATCATGGTGAAGTCATAAAACTAAATTTTGTACCTAATAAATACATTAACTATCTCGATATTTTGCATAAAATAATTCACGTTATCCTGATAAATTTCCTATACTTTTTTGGAGTCCTTAGTGGGGTATCCTTGGCAACAATCCTGATAACAGCAAGAAATCACGCTCCACAATGCGGGGATCTTACACAAAAAGGACATTCCTTAATTACATAAGAATATTCGTAAAAACTTAAAAGTTGCTCCTGGACACATGGTCGTCACTCATCAGTCTAAGTGTTCCTACCTACGTCTATCTAAAGTCTAAACTCTCATAGGATAATGTTTTTGGTCGGTTTCAGATTTTCAATATATTTTCTCATTATCCACAAAACCAATCAGGTTATTAAACCCTCAATTCATGTCAACCGCTAAGAGCAACTACATTTACTACTGAGAAAGGAACAGTTTGAAAAAAGTAGCTCAAACATAGAGCTTCTGTGCTGTTTTAGGTGGATTTCGGTTTAATCATCTAGTATCTAGTATTTAGCGCTCATTTATTCGACTAATTCAAATTTAAACAAGTTCACAAAAAGGGTGAATTGAGTGTTTCTCCTACCAAAAAGATGCTCAACTCCAGAATTCGGAGTTGAGACCTCAGAATTAATTTTATTTTTTTTTAGATTTTAATCATTAACAATAATATAATCTCACAAGTAAGGTATGGGGAGGGTAGTATGTACGCAGACCTTACCCCTTACTGGCGAGGTAGAGAAACTGTTTTCGATAAACCCTCGCTCAAGAAAAGGTGAAAAGAGAGAGAAGGGAAAAAGACGAAGAAGAAAAAATGAATAGGGAGACAAAGGACGATAAGGAAAAGGAAAAAAAAAAACAACAACAACAACAACAAGAAGTAAGGGCTCGTTTGGTATGAGGGATAAAGAATAATTAATCCCGGAACTAAATTTAAGAAGAGTTTATCCCATGTTTGGTTGGTAGAAAATTACGGTATAATTAATTCCGAGATTAGTTATCACGGGATTGTAATATTTTTTTATCATCATGGAAAGGTGGAATAACTAATCCCGAGATTAGTTATCACGGAATTGTAGTATTTTTTTATCACCATGAAAAGGTGGAATAACTAATCCTGGGATAATTAATCCTGGGATAACTTCTTTTCAACCAAACGACCCCTAAAAGAAAAAATAGTATCAAATAGTAACAAACTAGAAAATATGAAACACAGAGCGAACAAAACAATAGGCAAATAGTAGAGGTCAAAGAATACGAAAAAAACAAGAGCGCTACTACTAGAAAAGAACGGAGAATTCTCGACTACCTACTAGCTTTCTACCCTAACCCTCGACCTCCACACCCTTCAATCCTGGTCATGTCCTCAGTAAGATGAAGTAGCGCCATGTCCTGCCTAATCACTTTTCCCCAATAATTCTCCGCCCTACCTCTACCCCTTCTCAGCCCCGTCATGGACAGCCTCTCACACCTCCTAACAGGAGCATCCGTACTTCTCCTCTGCACGTGCCAGAACCATCTCAGCCTCAACTCCCGCATCTTGTCCTCCACGGGGGCCACTCCCACTTTGTCCTGAATAATTTCATTCCTAATCTTATATCTTCTGGTATGCCCACATATCTATCTCGGCATCCTTATTTCTGCTACTTTTACACTCTGAACATGTGAGTACTAGACTGGCCAACACTCAGCCTCATACAACGTAGTAGGTCTAACCACCACTCTGTAGAACTTACCCTTAAGTCTTGGTGGCACCTTCTTATCACACAAAACACCGGATGCGGGCCTCCATTCCATCCGCTCCGCACCAATACGGTGAGAGACCTCATCATCAATCTCCCTGTTATCTTGGATTATAGACCCGAGATACTTGAAACTACTCCTCATCGGGATGACTTGGGTATCAAGTTTCATATCCATGTCCGCTTCATGAGTCTTATCACTGAACTTACACTTCAAATATTCCGTTTTGGTCCTGCTCAACTTGAAACCTTTAGACTCTAGGGTCTGTCTCCAGACCTACAACCTCGTGTTAACCCTACCTCTCGTCTCATCAATCAGCACTATGTCATCGGCAAATAACATGCACCATGGCACCTACCTTTGAATGTGCTGCATAAGCACATCCATCGCCAGAGCAAATAGGAACGGGCTAAGAGCCGATCTCTGGTGCAACTCCATCACTATTGGGAAGTGATCCAAGTCACCTCCCATTATCCTCGCCCAAGTCTTAGCAACATCATACATATCTTTGATTACCCTAATGTATGCTACCGGAATACTGCTAACATCCAAACATCTCCATAAAACCTCCCTCGGGACTTTATCGTACGCCTTTTCTAGGTCTATATACTCCATGTGTAAGTCCTTCTTTCTCTCCCTATACTGCTCTACCAATCTCCTCACCAGATGGATGACTTCTGTAATCGATCTCTCCGGCACGAATGCAAACTGATTCTCGAAAATAGACACACTCCTCCTCACCCTGACTTCCACCACCCTCTGCCTAACTTTTATAGTATGACTCGGCAGCTTGATACCCCCATAGTTATTGCAGTTTTGGATATCACCCTTATTCTTATACAATGGAATCATCGTACTCCACCTCCATTTTTCGGGTATCTTCTTCGTATTAAAGATAACATTAAACAACCTAGTAAGCCACTCCACACCTGCACGACCCACACTCTTCCAGAATTTTACCGGGATCTCGTCTGGCCTAGTAGCTCTATCTATGCTCATCTTACGCATAACCTTTTCGACCTTAATACGCCTACAATAGCCAAAATCATGCCGACTCTCGGAGTGCTCCAACTCACCCAGCACAATGCTTCTGTCCCCTCCTCGTTCAATAGTCTGTGGAAGTATGCCTGCCATCTTCGTCTAATATAAGTGTCTTCCATCAATACTATGTCGTCCTCATCTTTGATGTACTTCACTTGGTCTAAGTCACGATCCTTCCTCTCCCTCACTTAATCTAACCTGTACAACTTTTTGTCCCTGCCTTTGCTCCCAAGTTTCGCATACATGCATCTAAAGGTAGCAGTCTTAGCCGTCGTAACCGCTAATTTCTCCTCTTTCTTTGCCTTCTTATAACATTCCCAATTCGTCTTCTTTTTCTCCTCGTTTGTGCTCTCCACTAGTATCAAATAAGCCGCTTTCTTGACTTCAACTTTACCTTGGACCTCCGCATTCCACTACCAGTCCCCTATGCGTCTCCCAGGGTATCCCTTTATAACTCCTAAAACCTCTCTCGCTTCTTTCCTAATGTAGTTTGCTGTCATGGTCCACATCGCAATCGCGTCCCCACTACTCTTCCAGGTCCCCATAGCCAACAACCTCTCTCCAACTCTTGAGTTTTGTCCTTAGTCAAGTATAGATTTTAATCATTCAATATTTGAAATTTAATGGCTTAACTAATGTGTATTCGCACAAACATACTGTAGGGGGTATTAGTGCTCCCTATCTAAGGAGTCCATTCTAAGTGATCAAACTAATCTTTGATTAAATATGAACGCATATTTATTATTCCACCACCTCGATGATCTTTTCGTTTTTTTCTCTATTTTTTATTTAATTATTTGGTGCGTGATTTTAAAGCTTTTATGTAGGACTCTGTTCACAAGCCTCGGAACCGAGACCTGCTCATTAGATCTAACTTTCGACGAAGCCTTATTTCTATTTTCTAGCCAACATAGCGCATTCTTTCTACCTATTAATAAGTGAGAATAAGCATATGGGGTCAATATGCCTGCTTGGCGTAACTGAGGGTATTCCAGTAATTTCATAAAAATTGAGCAACATGATTAGTCGAAAAGTAATTTTTCGGTGGCTATAACATAAAATTTTGGTCCCTTGACGAAACTACCCTTGCTTATCTCATCAACCATCAACACATCTCTTGTACCACTTTTTGAAGTTTTATTTTTTTCCATATTTTTTCATCCTTTATTGGAAAGTCGTTTGTATGCATTTTGGTGATTTTGGCAAAGTTTGAGCATACCTTTACATCCCGAAAAGCAACATATGTGAGAGACACCTAACAATTGTTGATGAAATCTTCTCTGTGCACATATTTTCTCTCTTTCTCCCAATCTCTATAAACTAGTAATTGTACCCGCGTGATGCGCGATCAATATTTAAAAATATTAATTAAATTGAATTTGGTTCGGGCTTGTTTGAACATTAGATTGTATTGTTGTAATAAGTTTCAATTGTCATTTTATTTGTCAATACAATATAACCAATAATAAAATCTCTATTAAATTAGGGGGACTTATATAGTCAATGAATAAATTTTTTGTTATATATTTTTCTTTATTATATTATCCAATATTTAGTATTCTTACATTGTTAATAGAAATTTTTATTAGTATAGTACTTTGTTTAATATTTTATCGTATATTTTATTACTCTTGAACTTTTTTTAAAGTTTATTCTATTGTTCTCAATAATATTGTCTGAAGTTTAATGAATAAATTCTCTATTAAATTGAAGGGATTTATATAGTCATCAAATAAATTTTTTTATGTATATTTCTTTATTATACTATCCAATTTTTAGTATTATTACACTGTTAATAGAATTTTTTATTAGCAAAACTTTGCTTAGTATTTTTGTCTGCTACTTTATTTTTGTAATATAATAGAAGATATATATTTTATTACTCCTGAAATATTTTTTTTATTTTAAATATTATTCTATTGTTCTCAATAATAAATACATTTTTTATTTATAAAAAAAAATGATTTAAACAAAAAAAAAAACAAAGAAATTAACTAACCTAAACCAGCATTCACCCTTGTTTGAGTAGTTAATTTTAGGTAGTTAATTTCTTTATGTCTTTGTTTTCTCATTTTCTTTTTTAATTTTTTTTTTAATCTCCAAATTTGTAGGAGGTTTGTCCTAGTGTGTGACTTGTTAAATTTTTGTTGTTACACTTGGATATAGACTATCATATTAGGAAGAAACTACTCCCCAATTTGAATTGGTATTTTTTTATTTTTTTTAAAATTTGGTTTTAAAATTTAAAATAAGTTTAAAACTCCAACTTTGTTGGAACTTTGTCTAAAAAATTTATATATGTGTGTGTGTGCATATTATCATGTATAATTTATTTATACCAACTAAAAAAAGTAAATTGTGAATCACATCATCTGTTTATGTAAGGATTTACAAAAAAATACCTCCACATGCAATATAGTGATTAGGCCATGCTCAGCATGGGCCATCCTTTACTAGTAATACTGAAAACTTGCAATGTGAGGTTTTAACTTCTACGCGTATAACTTTCTATCGTCATGGCAAATACTCGATGACTTCTTCGGCGATGGTTACGCTAGTCAAAGATCTCCATTTGGGGGTAAAATATTTTTGTATCTATTGTACGTAAGCAAAATAACCAAATAAATAAAGAACGTCGTACTATTTTTTATTCCATCACTAAAATTAGGGGTATACAAACCGAACCGGAAAACCACACCAAAACGAAAAGTCAAACAAAATCGATTAAAAAGCCCGACTATGTTTGGTTTGATTTGATTTGATTTGGTATTGAGTGAAAAAATCCAAACTAAACCGACATATAAATATATAATTTTTATATATACTTTTAAGATTTTTCATAGAATTTTCTTTAAAAAAATGTCCAAAAATATTTATGATTCTCTTATGGGATGTAATATTTAGTAAAATATGAAATGTTCTATCTTTATTAGCTTTAAATAATGGGTTGTATGATCACTTTCTTATCAAGTGTTAGTAAAATGTGTCAATCTCTTTATTTTTTCATATTCATATGTCAAGATTTATTACATTCTTATATATTTTTCGAATTTGAAGTGGTATTTTAATAATTTAAAATTAAGTAGAACATATTATTATATAGGTATCATATTAATTTTATATTTAATTATTAAATTCAGTTAACTTTGAAAAAGTACACATCAACGAAAAATTATATATTGTCAGACGACTAAAAAAAATAACTATCATATGTTTACTAAGAAAATTCTCCCATAAATAGATAATTAGTTTGTCAATTTTTTTAATTTTTACTAAATATATATTTACTTATAAAAAATTTAACAAAGTAAGATTGAAATAATATTTATGCAACAAAAAAACCCGAAAAACCCGGCAAAACCGAACCAATCCAAACCGATATAGTTGGTTTGATTTGGTTGTGATAAAAACTGAACCAACTCGATCCATGTACACCCCTAACTAAAACCTTAGTCAATGTTTTGAAATTTTAAAAGAAAATCAAATACATGACAACAATAAATAAATGATACATATAATGATCTGTCAAAAGTTACTGGTGTTGAAATTACGACATTAGATTTAGCGGTTTAATTCAGCTGTGTGTTAATTTTCAGAGTAGGAAACGGAGTCCAGTCCACTACAAATTTTCAAATACTCCTTGTGAAATAGCAAAAAAAGAAAATAAAAGTTTATATAATTAAATTAATTAACATTTTAATTCATGGAAATGATTGTAACACGATCGGTACACAAAATTCTTTATGTTTTAAAAGCAGTCTTCAAATACCTTTTAAAGGATGAAGAGATATATGACATTCTAAAATAGGTGTTAAGAAAATATATGATTTTTATTCAAGGAGTGGCTTACAGGTCAAAGTGTAGGTGTAAATAGGTGTAACTCTTGAAGATACAAAATGTAATGGTTATTCTTTTTTATCTGCCTAATTCTTTGTAAATTAAATTACTCGATATTTATATTAGTGGGAGATATAGCATATTCGATAAATAATCAAGGTACATGAAAACCACGATTTTTAACCGTTCCACCACAATTCTTAACGATAGCAAATTAGCAATAAATCATGCTCTACAATTGTGGGGATCGTGATTAGTTAAGGGATTACATATGAATGTTCGCCAAAGCTAAAGTTGGTGTTGGACATAGTCAGCAGTCCAACTAATACATTTCCAGAGGATAACGTTTTTGGTCGGTTTCAGATTTTCAACTGTTAAGACCAACTAACTTAACTGCTGAGGTTAGAAAAGTAGCTCAAACAAAAAAGTAGAGTAATATTTATTTGCTCCTTTTCACGGAAGTTGCATTTTTATCCAACGTGGCAAATCTCCTTGAGAAGTGGCAACTTTTGTGGGGCCAATGTTTTAACCCTCCACCACATTTTGACTGATAATTTACCTAATAGTAACAGATAATTTAAAATAAGCTCAGATGATAATACGAAAAATATAGAAATATTTTACTCGCTAAAACCTGTTAACTTGCACTAATAACTAAAATTTTCTTGTATAGAGTAAATCTAACAGTGGAGCTTGTGGCACCACGTAGAACTGTAGAAGCTTCTGTGCACGTGGCTGAACCCGTGGCAATTTTGACATCAACCAGTGGTGTTTGGTCGGCGACGGTTACGCTAGTCAAATTTCAAATACCTCCATTTGTTAGTAAAAAGATTTTGTATTTATTGTACGTAAGCTCGAATAAGTAAACAAATAACATTTGCATCTTCAAAATCTTTCAATTTATCCTTTTGTCAAAACGTTGAATGCACGACTTCATTGAATAAGGTTATTGTAACGATCAGGTCGGTCGTTTTGGGTGTTGTAACCTTGTTCTTCCATTTACTATTTATTCTGTGCTCAATTGTTGTTATTGACTTGTCGGGGTGGTTAGTTTGGTTCCGGGGATGTTTAGGAATGAATTGAGACATTTAGTCCCAAGGCTAGAAGCTTAAGTTGAAAGAGTTGACCGGATATTGACTTGTGTGTAAACGACTCCGAAATGGAGTTTTGACGGTTTCGACAGCTCCGTATGGTAATTTTGGACTTAGGAGTGTGTCCAAATATTAATTTGGAGGTCCGTAGGTGATTTTGGCATGAAATGACGAAAGTTGAAAAATTAGAAGTTTGGAGAGTTGAGAAGTTTGATCGAGAGTTGACTTTGTGGTTACCAGGTTCGAATTTTGGTTCCAGAAGTTGGAATAGGTCAGTTGTGTCATTTATGACTTGTGTACAAAATTTGAGGACAATCGGAGTTGATTTGATAGGTTTCGGCATCGATCGTAGAAGTTAAAATTAATTAGTTTTCATTAGGCTTGAATTTGGGTGTGATTCGTGTTTTTAATTTTTTTTTTCATTTGAGGCCTCGACTAAGTTCGTATCGTGTTTTAGGACTTGTTGGTATATTTGGTTGAGGTCCCGGGAGCCTCGGGTGGATTTCAGATGGTTAACAAATCGAATTTTGAACTTACAAAATGGCTGAGGAGTTCTGGACTGGTGCGATCGCGCTTGCGAAGGATTTGGTCGCAGGTTCGAGACCGCATGAGCGTGGTTGGCTTCGCAGAAGCGGATTTTGGCTGGGCTGAGAGGATGCGCAGGTGCGAGGTATTTGCCGCACAAACGAGAGCGCATATGCGAGAATGGGAGCGCAAGTGCGAAAGACGAGAGGTAGGCGTTTTCCGCAGAAGAGGAACCCAGGTCGCAAGTGCGACTCCGTAGGTGCAAAGTCTGGTACGCAGAACCGAAGGCAGGGCCTTCAGGGGGAAACCGCAGAAGCAGAATTTGGACGCACCTGCAGAACTGCAAAAGCGGTTAAATGAACCGCAGGTGCGAGATATTTGGCAGAGTTACAAGGTCGAGGATTAAGTCATGTTTCTCATTTTTTAGACTTTGGAAGTTCGGTTGGAGGCGATTTTTGAAAGAGGTTTTATGAGATTTCTTGAGGTGTCCGTATTTTCCTATCAGTATTATAAGATTTTACTCTTAAGCTTAATTTATTATGTTTTGAAACTTAAAGATGTGTGGTTCATTGTGGTTGTCGGCTTGCCCAGTACTGCAATAGGCGCCATCACGACATGTGAGATTTGGATCGTGATAAGTTGGTTTCAGAGCCTAGGTTACATAGGTCTCACGAGTCATGAGCAGGTTTAGTAGAGTCTTGCGGATCGGTACGGAGACGTCTGTACTTATCTTCGAGAGGCTGCCGAACCATTAGGAAAACTTCAGTTTCTTGTGTTCTTGTCGTGCTAATTTGTTGATTGAGGAAACTAAACTTCTGTTTTCCTATTCTCTCACAGATTGTGAGGACACTTGCTACCGGACCTAACGCAGTACCACCAGCTAGGGCCAAGAGAGGCCAGGGCCATGGTAGAGGCCAGGGCCATGGTAGAGGCCGAGATACAGATCGTACAACAGCTAGAGCAGCACTTGCAGACCCACCAGTTGCTCTAGCTGAGGAGTAGATTCCAGATGTGATTGAGCTGGTGGGACCAACTTAGGCACCAACTGTGCCCATTGTGATTCCGGCCCTTCAGGAGGCTCTGGCCCAGATATTGACTGTTTGCACTAGCCTTCCTTAGGCGATTTCAGCTCCGGCCGCGCCAGCCACTTCTCATGCCAGGGGAGGTGCTCAGACTCCCGCCGCTCATACTCTAGAGCAGGTGATGCACGGACTTCAGTCACCTGGGGTATTACCAACCCAGCCGGTTGCAGTTGCTCAGGCCCAGGTGGGTCCCATTATGAGTGATGAGGAGCAAAAGAGACTAGATAGGTTTGGAGGCTCAAGCCTCCAAAATTCAGTGGGGCTGAGTCAGAGGATGCTCAGGACTTCTTAGATAGGTGCCAGCGGATTCTTCGCACGACGAGTATTGTGGAGACTAGTAGGGTCTCATTTACTACTTTTTAGCTGATGGGGGCAGCCTTTAGATGATGGGAGGCCTATGAGTGGAGCAGGCCAGCCGATGCTGCACCACTTTCATGGTACGACTTCTCCGTTCTCTTCTTGGAGAAGTTTGTGCCACCGACCTACATGGAGGAGTTGCGTAGGGAGTTTGAACAGCTACGCCAAGATGGTATGTCAATGACCCAGTACGAGATAAGATTTTCAGATTTAGCTCGCCACGCGATCTGGTTGGTTCCCATAGAGAGGGAGAGGATTAGGAGGTTCATTGATGAGCTTAGCTATCAGTTATTTTTTGTTATGACTCGGGAGAATGCATCAGGTGCTAGGTTTGATGAGGTGGTTGATATCGCTCAACGGCTAGAGCTCGTCCGTAGTCAAGAGCGGGAGGTGGGAGAGGCTAAGAGGCCTCGTGATTCGGGTGGTTTCAACGGTGTTCCTTCTAGGGGGCAGTCCTACCACACCAGGGGTCTTCTTTATAGACCCGCTCAGATGGCTCATCCGGTTCATCGGGGTGCATCAGCTAGCCATGGTTCATATAGTGCTCTTCCGGGTCAGTCATCTCTCAGTGCTCTCCCAACTAAGAGTTCATCATGTGCTCCATCGGTTCAGGGTTCATCTGTGTCAGGTTCTTCTAGCAGTTATTCTGTCTATCGGGGCCCGATTCAGTCCCCACCACTAGCGGGGAGTTGCTTCGAGTACAGGGAGTTTGGGAATGTGTGGAGATAGTGTTCTCGTCGCTTTGGAGGTCTAGCTCAACAGAGGGGTCAGGCGGTGACTTTTGCACCAGTTACTTCACCACTCGCCCATCCAACTCAGGGTAGGGCTCGGGTAGATATAGGTAGCCCTAGAGGGGGATGACGATCAGGTGGTGGTCAGGCTTGATTCTATCCTATGCTTTCCAGGCCAGAGGCCGTTGCTTCAGATGCAGTGATCACATGTATTGTTTCAGTGTGCCACATAGATGCCTCCACATTATTTGACCCTAGTTCTACTTATTCCTATGTATCATCCTATTTTACTCGTTATTTGGATATGACCCGTAAGTCCTTAGTTTCACATGTTCATGTATCTATGCTGGTAGGCGATACTATTGTTGTGGACCGTATGTATCGGTCGTGTGTGGTGACCGTTGGAGTATTGGAGACTAGAGTTGATCTCTTATTACTTAGTATGGTCGATTTCGACGTGATTTTGGGTATGGATTGGTTGTCTCCATATCATGCTATTCTTGATTGTCACGCTAAGACCGTGAAGTTCGTGATGACGGGGTTGCCAAAGATCCAGTGGAGAGGTTCTTTGGATTATGTTCCCAGTAGGGTGATTTCATATTTGAAGGCCCAACGGATGGTTGGGAAGGAGTGTTTGTCATATTTAGCCTTTGTGAGAGATGTTGGTGTTGATATTCCTACTATTGATTCTGTTCCGGTAGTGCGAGACTTTCTGGATGTGTTTCCTGCATACCTTCCAGGCATGCCACCCGATAGGGATATTGATTTTGGTATTGACTTGGTGCGGGGCACTCGGCCCATTTCTATCCCTTCATATCGTATGGCACCGGCATAGTTGAAAGAATTGAAAGAGCAGCTTCAGGAGCTTCTTGATAAGGGGTTTATTATTCCTAGTGTGTCGCTTTGGGGTGCACCGGTTCTATTTGTGAAGAAGATGGATGGTACTATGCGGATATGCATCGACTATAGGCAGCTGAACAAAGTTACAATAAAGAACAAATATCCTTTGCCGCGCATTGATGATTTATTTGAACAGCTTCAGGGAGCGAGGGTGTTCTCTAAGATTGATTTGACCATATCTTGATTCGTTTGTCATAGTATTTATTGATGATATCCTAGTGTACTCACGTAACCAGGAGGAACATGCACAACATTTGAGGATTGTGCTACAACGGTTGAGGGCGAAGAAGCTTTATGCCAAGTTCTCCAAGTGTGAGTTTTGGCTCAGTTCGGTGGCATTCTTGGGACACGTGGTGTCCAGTGAGGGGATTAAGGTGGATCCAAAAAAGATATAGGCGGTTCAGAGTTGGCCCAGACCGTCTTCAGCTACTGAGATTCGGAGTTTTCTCGACTTGGTCGGATATTATCGTCGCTTCGTGGAGGGTTTCTCGTCCATTGCAGCGCCTTTGACCAGGTTGACCTAGAAAGGTGCTCCATTCAGGTTGTCGGATGAGTGTGAGGAGAGCTTTCAGAAGCTCAAGACTGCCTTGACCACAACTCCAGTTCTAGTTCTTCCTTCAGCGTCAGCCTCTTATACAATGTATTGTGATGCTTCTCGGAATTGTATTGGGTATTTCTTGATGCATGAGGGTAGAGCGATTGCTTATGATTCACACCAGTTGAAGCCCTATGAGAAGAACTACCTTGTTCATGATTTGGAGATGGCAGCCATCGTTCATGCATTGAAGATTTAGAGGCATTATCTATACGGTGTGTCTTGTGAGGTATTTACGGATCATCGGAGTCTCCAGCACTTGTTCAAACAAAAGGATCTAAATTTGAGGAAGCGGAGATGGTTGGAGTTGCTTAAGAACTATGATATTACCATTTTGTATCATCCCGGGTAGGCCAAAGTAGTGGTAGATTCCATGAGTAGGAAGGCGGTGAGTATGGGTAGCCTTGAATTTATTCTGGTAGGTGAGAGACCGCTTGCATCAGATGTTCATGCCTTGGCCAATCAGTTCGTGAGGTTAGATGTTTCAGAGTCTAGTCGAGTTCTAACTTATATGGTTTCTCGGTCTTTCTTATATGATCGCATCAGAGAGCGTCAGTATGATGACCCTCATTTGCTTGTCCTCAATGACACGGTTTAGCACGGTGATGCCAATGAGGTTACTATTGGGTATGATGGGGTGTTGAGGATGCAGGGTTGGATTTATGTGCCCAATGTTGATGGACCATGTGAGTTGATTCTTGAGGAGGCCCACAGTTCGCGGTATTCCATTCATCCGAGCTCCGCAAAGATGTATCGAGACATGAGGCAACATTGTTGGTGGTGGAGGGTGAAAAAAGACATAGTGGGGTTTGTAGCTCAATGCCTAAATTGTTAGCAGGTGAAGTACGAGCATCAGAGACCGGACGTATTGCTTCAGAGGCTTGAGATTTCGGAGTAGAAATAGGAACGTATCACCATGGACTTCGTAGTTGGGCTCCCACGACCTTCGAGGAAGTTTGATGCTATTTGGGTGATTGTGGATCGGTTGACCAAGTCCGCGCATTTTATTCTAGCTGGGACTACTAATTTTTCGGAGCGGTTAATTGAGATCTACATCCGCGAAATTGATCACCTTCATGGTGTGCCGGTGTCCACCATTTCAGATCGGGGCATGCAGTTTACATCGCAATTTTGGAGAACGGTGTAGCGAGAGTTAGGCACATGGGTTGAGTTGATTACAACATTTCACCCTCAGACGGACGGACAGTCTAAGCACACTATTTAGATATTGAAGGATATGCTATGCGCTTGTGTCATGGATTTTGGGGGTTCTTAGGATTAGTTTCTGCCACTTGCTGAGTTTTCCTACAACAACAGCTACCAATCGAGCATTCAGATGGCTCCGTACGAAGCTTTGTAAGGGAGACAATGTTAGTCTCCAGTGGGTTGGTTTGAGCCGGGGGAGTCTAGGCTATTGGGTACTGACTTGATTCAGGATGCTTTGGACAAGGTTAAGTTGATTCAGGGTTGGCTTCGCACAGCGTAGTCTAGACAGAAGAGCTATGCCGATCGGAAGGTTCGTGATGTTGCTTACATGGTGGGAGAGAAGGTACTGCTCAGAGTTTTACCCATGAAAGGTGTTATAAGTTCGGGAAGAAGGGCAAGTTGAGCCCTCGGTATATTGGCCCGTTTGAGGTGCTTGATATGATCGGGGAGGTGACTTATAGGCTTGCATTGCCGCCTAGTCTATCGAGTGTTCATCTAGTGTTTCATGTATCCATGCTCCAGAAGTATGTCGGTGATCCGTCTCACATTTTGGACTTCAGCACGGTTCAGTTGGATGGTGATTTGACTTATGATGTGGAGCCGGTGGCCATTTGGGATTGGCAAGTTCGAAAGTTGAGGTCAAAGAAGATAGCTTTAGTGAAGGTGCAGTGGAGAGGTCAGCCAGTTAAGGAGGCTACTTGGGAGACCGAGAAGGAGATGCGGAGCAGATATCTACGCCTATTTGAGACTCCAAGTATGATTCTAGACCCGTTCGAGGAAAAATGTTTGTTTAAGAGGGGGATGATATAACAACCCGGCCAATTGTTTTGAGTGTTGTAGCACTGTTCCCCCATTTGTTGCTTATTCTGTGCTCAATTATTGTTATGTGACTTTTCGGGGGGTGGTTGGCTTGGTTCCGGGGATGTTTCAAAGTGAATTGGGACACTTAGTCCCAGGGTTGGAAGCCTAAGTTGAAAGAGTTGATCGGAAGTTGACTTATGTGTAAACGACTCCGGAATGGAGTTTTGGCGGTTTCGATAGCTCCGTATTATAATTTTGGACTTAAGAGTGTGTCGAGATATTGATTTGGAGGTCCGTAGGTGATTTTGGCTTGAAATAGCGAAAGTTGGAAAATTAGAAGTTTGGAGAGTTGAGAAGTTTGACCTTGAGTTGACTTTGTGTTTACCAGACTTGGATTTTTTGTTCCAGAAGTTGGAATAAGTCCGTTGTGCCATTTATGACTTGTGTGCAATATTTGAGGTCAATCGTAGTTCATTTGATAGGTTTCGACATTGATTGTAGAAGTTGGAATTCATTGGTTTTCATTAGGCTTGAATTGGGGTGCGATTCGTGTTTTTGATGTTGTTTGATATGATTTGAGGCCTCGACTAAGTTCGTATCATATTTTAGGACTAGTTGGCATATTTGGTTGAAATTCCAGGGGCTTCGGGTGATTTTCGGATGGTTAACAGATTGAATGTTGAACTTAACAAATGGCTGAGGAGTTATGAATATGTGTGATCGCACCTACGAAGGATTTGGTCGCAGGAGCGGATGTGGTTGGCATTGCAGAAGAGGATTATGGCTGGGCTGAGGGGATGCACAGGTGCCAGGTATTTAGCGCACCTGCGAGAGCTCATATGCGAGAATGGGAGCGCAGGTGCGAAAGGCGAGAGGCAGACGTTTTCGGCAGAAGCGGAGCCTAGGTCGCAAATGCAGAGTCTGGTCCGCAGAACCGAAGGCAGGGTCTTCAGGGGGAAACTGCAGAAGCGTAATTTAGACACACATGCGGAACCGCAGAAGTGGTTAAATGAACCGCAAGTGCGAGATGTCTGGTAGAGTTATAATTAAGATCGAGGGTTTAGTTATTTTTCTCATTTTTTAGACTTTGGAAGTTCGGTTAGAGGCGATATTTGAGAGGGGTTTCACGAGATTTATTGAGGTAAGCCACTTTTGATCATTTTCATTCAATAATATTGATTACATATTGATTTTTCTACCTAGTTTATGTGTTTTTAAGGTGGAATTTTGGGAGTTTTGGGCTAGGGATTGAAGAGTAAGAATTGAGGATTTGAGTGGCATTTTGGTGTCGGATTTGAGTAATTTTGATATGGTTGGACTCGTGGTTGAATGTGTGTTCGGTTTTTATAAATTTTGTTGGATTCCGAGGCGTGGGTCCGGGGTTGACTTTTTGAGTTGACTTTTTGACTTTTGCTTAAGAATTTAGATTTTTCATATGGGATTGATTCCTATAGCTTCTGTTGATTGTATCGAGTTATTTATGGCTAGATTCGAGGCGTTCAGAGGCCGATTCACGAGGCAGTGACTTATTGGAGTAGAGATTTTCACGGCTTGAGGTAAGTAACACTTCTAAACTTGATTTTGAGAGTATGAATCCCTAAATTACGTATTATGTTATTGGTGTTGAAGTGACGCACATTCTAGGTGACGATGTGTGGGCGTGCACCGTAATAATTGTGACTCAGTCGATTCTGTAGAACTATGTAGTCAAATAATCTTGTTATTATACATATATTCTCCATGTGTTAGAGGAATTGAGTTATGTGTGATTCATGTTAGAAATCATGCTTAGGCTATATGCTGGTATTGTTGGGACCCACATAGGTCATGATGCCGTTGAATTACTTTCTTAAATTGAAATCATGTACTCAGTCACATCTATCATTTGCATATTATATCTTAGTCTCTGTTGCCATATATTGATGCATCACATCATCATTATTTGGGCTGATTGTCATGATATTCGTGAGCCTGAGAGATTGGAGAAATTGATGATTGAGTGAGGCCGAGGGCCTGATTGTAAGGATATTTATGGGATCGAGCTGCACGCCGCAACAGACTTTATTGATTCATGCCATGATTGACTTATTATAGCGCTTGGGTAGGATCCGCCCTCCGGAGTCTGACTCACCAGCAGTGAGCGTAGATACCTACTGAGTGTGAATGCGAGTGCCGAGAGATTGGGAGGATTGAGTGACTGTGAGAACTGGGTGACTGTGAGGAATGAGTGACTGTGAGGATTAAGTGAATGGGAGGACTGAGTGAATTGATTCTCCGACAGTATGCATATGATTTTATCACTGTTTTGCATTATATTTGGCATGCATAATTGACATGTAGATATAGAGATGTATCATTCCTCATTTGAGTCACACATACTTAGCATATTGTATCTGTTTTGAGCTGAAATTGTTAAACTTGAAAGCATGTCTACATTTTTGTACTGTAAAATTCTGTATTTGGATTGTGCCTGTGGAGCTCGTCACTGCTTTCTAATAAAGGAGGACATCTTAGTGGAAAATAAGAAGGAACGTAAGACCTCAAACTTTTAAATAAATAAAGATGTAGATTTAACTGTAATTTTGTTTCACGTATCCTATGCTACTCAGGTCTTAGCATAAGCTAGTGTTACTTTCTCACTAGCATTCGGACAGCTACACTTAACTAAACGATGATCTTATTGTTTAATTTCTAACGATCTAAATAAGGAAGAGATTTAGGCGACATAATCGACCTATTAGTATTAAATTCTAAAGATAAGAAAGATATCACCTATTTGGAAACTAAAAACTTATCGGTTTCTAAACGAATTAATCTATGCCTACTTCAACAGAAAGGCCGATGTCCATCATAACAAATTGATTTCGAGAAGTAGCTTATCTTTGTTGAAAAGGAAAGAAAGTAGGCGATCTCTTATAATTAAGAAACGAAATCCAGATGTTAATTTTATGTGCAATCTGGGAATGAAATAATGGTAGGAGGGCCAGATGGCCTATTATCTAGTGTTATCAAGTTTGGTAATTAATAATAATATACAATGACATAAAAACTGCAATGAGTTAACATAATTTATTTCTGGTCAAATTTTAAATTTTGTAACCGACGAAGTCAAAAGCATTGACACGACGTCGTGCTCGTGCACACAGCTATATGTTTCCCATGCAATTTAATATTTTTCATATTTTATTACTTTTCCTAACGCCTATATAAGAGAAGGAAAACACTCAAAAACTCATCAACAAAACACAAGAAATCTTCTCTGTTTTTTTCCCTTACCTTATTTTTTCAAGTTGAAGATGACTCCCAATGTTGTTGGACGTGTAAACAAGGCTGGCACTGGTTTGGCCAAGGCAGCAAGTTTGCCTAGGCGTGCGTATGTGACATTCTTGGCAGGGAACGGGGACTACGTAAAAGGTGTGGTTGGTTTGGCAAAAGGGTTGAGGAAGGTGAAATCTGCTTACCCTCTTGTGGTAGCAGTTTTACCTGACGTCCCAGACGAACATCGCCACATAGTCATCAACCAGGGCTGCATCGTCCGGGAGATCGAGCCCGTTTATCCTCCTCAGAATCAGACTCAGTTTGCTATGGCTTATTATGTTATCAACTACTCTAAACTCCGCATATGGGAGGTATAACAAGCTTCATTTTAACTTGTATTCTTTTTACACCATCCACTTTAGATTATCTACAATAATATATATACTCCTGTAACTGTCTGTAGTAATATTAATAACCTAACATATATAGTAAATAGCTAGCCTGCCTCTAGAGGCCGACAAAATGCATTATTTGAGCTCAATACTAGTTACATGGAGAATAGATTTATATGTAAAAGTAACTAAAATATTATGATCAATATAAAAATCTGAATTCACAATTGCAAAAATCCATTTGTTTCAATTGCGAGAACATGAAAGTTGAACTGATCCCTTAGTGAAGGTTACACCTTTAATTTTGTGTTATCAATCTATAGAACAAGAGTACTAATTGCTGAAAATTATTTTTATGTTGAGTAAAATGCAGTTTGTGGAGTATAGCAAGATGATATACTTGGATGGGGATATTCAGGTGTTTGAGAACATAGACCATTTGTTTGACTTGCCAGATGCCTATTTCTACGCCGTGATGGACTGTTTCTGTGAGAAGTCTTGGACCAATAGCCCACAGTACAGTATTGGGTACTGCCAACAATGTCCAGATAAAGTCCAGTGGCCTGAAGAAGAGTTAGGCCCAAAGCCTAGTCTCTATTTCAACGCGGGCATGTTCGTATTTGAGCCCAGTCTCCCTACTTATGATGACCTTTTGAAGACCCTTAAAGTTACCCCTCCAACATCATTTGCTGAACAGGTAACATTAATCTTGCCCTTTTCAGTTGATCTTTGCCCAAATCCAATGACTTTATATGAAGAGCTCTTCAGACAAATAGATGCAGGTTCCTTTAAATGCTTATTAGAAAAATTTACCTATTAAGAGACATGATTGTGTAAATTATTTACTGTCCGTGTATAGAACTTAAACTCTTGTCAAGATAGACTAAAATGGGCTTTTGTGTTGGTGAAACTTTTGTAGGATTTCTTGAACATGTTCTTCAGGGACATATACAAGCCAATTCCAAATATTTACAACTTGGTTTTGGCCATGCTGTGGCGCCATCCAGAGAATGTAGAGCTTGACAAGGTGAAAGTTGTTCATTATTGTGCAGCAGGGTCCAAGCCATGGAGATACACTGGAGAGGAAGAGAACATGGACAGAGAAGACATCAAAATGCTGGTGAAAAAATGGAGGGATATATACAATGACGAGTCGCTGGATTACAAGAATGCCAGCGTCACTAACAAATTCCTGCCAGCGCTTCAGAAGGGCGGCGTTGTTCGCTACGTAACCGCCCCCTCTGCTGCTTAGTAAAAGTAGAAACGATATGACTTATACACTTCTGAAAAAACAAAAGAGATGTTTGATTCTACTTCCTTTTCCTTATTATTGAGGTGTATAGGATCTATAGAAAGTTATATATAGTACTATATAGGAGGACGTGCTATTTTAAGTTCTCCTTGAATTTGTATCCACTATGAATATTGGAAGAATACATAAATGAACTACATATTATATTACTGATCTTGGGATCTGGTTCAATTGCTGTCTTGATTGAGTTTGAATGTGTATCTTTGTTTGCTGTCCTGCCGTATATACTTAATCAAAACAATGCGTAATGTTTCCTTAGGCATAGGTGTCAACCAAAATTTAGTACAAATAGAACAAATAAGATGCAGAATGTACATTAAAGAAAGAGTGGAGGTTTTGGCTAGTTAACAGTAATCACATTTCCTTAATCCTACAATGGGCAGAAATAGCAAATGAACAGTATTGAGCAAAGTTGAGAAGAAATTATAAGCTTTGTTTTGTTAGTTGCTCGATGAAAGTTCAATGTTAATGTTTACTTTCTCACTATATAAAGAATCAGTTTTCCTCAAGAACCCAGTATCGAACCACATATAGGAGAAAGCTGACAAAAATGGCGGCAGTGCCAAGAACGATAATAAGCCGAACCCACAAGTGGGATATAAATGCCTTCAGGACTATTGCATCCCACAACCAAAACCAGAAAACGGAGAAAGAGAATCCTAGTGCAGCACCTACGACTACTTGGCTGGTTGTGTGAAGCCGTTGTGAAACCCGTAGCCATGACTGCACAAACAGAAGCAACGAGCATATCAATTTATGGCTACAACAGTTACAACTAAACTAAGGTTTCATGCAGAAACTCGGTTGAAAGCAGGAAGAAGCCAAGCTGCTCTGCAACTGCAAGCATATGAAAATAACTTGACAAAAACAAACTAAATAAAAGTTCGGCGTACACTTACAAAGTAGGAGCCAATTGCAAAGATAAGTGCGCTAATGACTGCGGTGATTCCGTTTAACCCAAAATATTCTACCACTGTGACAAACAAAAAGAAAAGATGTATCAGAGGTTAGGTATGGAGAGTTTTAATGCCATAGCTGCACACAAAATATATGAAACAAGAAAAGGAAACTTGAACTGTCAAACAAGGCGCAAACTCCCTGCGACCTTTCTAGTGATCTTATTCATCAAATAAGAACCACATTGTTCTAAGGTATATCTGAGGCAATAAAAAGTCGGTCTGAATCTATGACAATAGAAGAGCACTTGTGAACACGAACATTTGTAGCAGACAGGTTAATCAAGTCAGAAGTTATCTTAATGTATCATGATAACATTAATTTGAAGAGCTGCTTGTACAGGCACAGTACTATCTGGACATGCTAACGAGTCGTATTCAATGTCAATAAGAGTCATAAAGTTTAAGTATGTGCAACACAATCACATACAACTATCATGTAAAGGGAAGAAAGAGTGCAAATTCAGCACTGCATCTCACTTTTTTAAGGCCAAATTAGGATTAGAATTTGCTAGGTTAAAAGCTTGTAGACTGCCTGGAAACCTTAGCATCTTACTCACATTACATTATTAGCATAGAGAGCTCCCTGTCAAGATGTTTGGCTTGTGCATCTTCGACACTCTTTACAAGAGTTTCAGTGTATTACTAGAGAAATGTTAAGCATGCATATAGATTGGTAACAGATGAGAAGATTTTGAGCACTATTTTGTTGTAGCTTAGCTCTTCAGGCTTTAGTACTGGTATGTATTGCAAGAGACATTGAACTTTACTGCAGATTTATCCTACAGATTCAATGATGAATTGAACAGTTCCCACTTACATCTAACTATTGCCTAAAAACCTGTGTGATGATCGATAACCGTGGATGAGTCCCTTTCTAGACGCAATTCACATTCTATTATATCCATGATCAAAGGAGAAAAGTGGTACAGATCAGTTAATTGATTGCTTAAAATCTTCTAGGAAGTTCTGACAGGGAATATGCGATAGATATGAAGAATATCTAAAATCAAGTATAATCTCTCCCTCTAAGCAATTGGCTAAGAAAATTACTTGAGACAATACAGACTGTCGCTGTATAAATGATAGACTGTGCATGAGAAGATGGCATTCCAGGGTCTGATCTTAGCGTAGAAACAGGTCGCTCTTGGTTCAGTATTCTCTTCAGCACAGTTGAGAGCCAGGCATTCAGAACAGAACCAGAAACAGCCCAAAGTGCTTCTGCGTCATGCCTCCAAAGGAAGATTATACCAAAAACTGCAGCCACCAGCCACTTACTCTGCATTTTAAGGTAATTATGAAATTAGAATGCATTACAAGATTTTTCTCCAACCTCAAAAGTTTAAGCAGAAATTTCAGAGATGGATATAACTAGTTACATTCTTGCAAAGAAATTAGATCAAGTCATGACCAAAAGGAGTTCCAAAAATTTCAGGTCAAGCAAGCAGGTCTGCTGCACCAATCTGAACTTTGTGAGGGAACATATCATTAATTTATAGTGTAATTTCCAGAAAGTATGATGATTCAAATGATAGAGTTAAATTTGAAAGTCTTTTACACGACATTACAAAAAAGATCACAGCTTCATGGAAGGTATTCTTTCATTAAGCACATATATAGGTTCAGAGAATATTAGATAGCACCTTTGATGAATTGAAATTACAAGCTTAACATTAGCCGAAAATATGTGCAAGTTTGTAGGACAAAAACCCAACCTAACACCAAAACTGGTAAACCAGTTGTAGTCTACTCCCTAGGGTGCAGGCAGATTCTATTTAAAAGATTTAAAATTTTATGTTATCACGAGAATAGATACATTATAATATTCTCAACTTCACTTGTTCCAAAACCAAATGAGTAGCTCGTCTTGAGAATCAGGGACTTGTAATAAAATGAATAACAATATGTTGCAAAAATATAGGACTTTATCAGGGTAATTTTAAAAGGTCTTCTAAATTTATATATACAGCTCCAGATGTTAAAGCAAAATTCAGCATCAAACATGCTCCATAATACCTTTCCCTATCTGTGCAGCATGCACGCACATACTACTTCCAATTTCAGCTTCAACTTTGCGTGGACAACTAAAAAAAAGACAAATAATGAGAACTCACTACTTTGTAGCGTGGGTAACTAAACATTAAACTTCTATTTATTTTTTTATTTTATTTTTATTTTTTTTGCTAAATGTAAGGCAATTTATTAGAGCTATAGCAAGAAGGTACTATAAAACACAAAAACTTCTACATAAGACTTCAACGTATTTCTGTAATATATCAGGTAAATCTAGGTATAATCAACATATCAAACCATAGCTTTGTCTTAGAAATATTTAATTCAAACACTTATCAGCTACAAATGCCAAGAATTAACCTAAATTGAATATTCAAATTAAAGAACAATATTTCCCTCTTTTCATTCCAAAACTAACATTGTAAGCACAAAACAAATCAAGAAACGGTACAAAAGGTTAAAATGAAAGATAAAGAATGGTAAGAAAGTAAACCAACCAACTTATTGAGAGTGGCGTTGAGTCCACCAGAAGCAGAAATTGAGGATCCATCAATGAAAGCTTCTTGTTCAAAACCTCCAATTTTTACACCTACTCCATCATCACCTGAAGTGGCTTGACTTCTGACTAAATCCACCATATTGGGATATGGGTATTTTTTATCACGGGATAAGAAAGTGATTTTACTATGGAAATTCAATTTAGAAGTGGAAAATGTTTTGGGTTTAGGAAATTGAATTAAGGGTGGTAAAACAAGGGTAGTTATGGTAGACATTTTGAGGATTTTGTGTTGTATGTTTTTTCAGTTGAAAGCAGAGTCCCACTGGCAGAAATGTAATGGGACGAGTTCTCAACTTACGTGAAGAAAATACAAGGTTTTGAGAATTTAATTTGTACAAGGGAAAAAAAATAAGAAATTATGTAATAACAAGTGGCAATCGTTAGTTCCTCAAATAAATGGAATCCCATTTTGTTGGCACTTTGGTTGTACGATTCTAGAGTTTGGCGCATAGCACTCGTGATAATTGAGGAAGGTAACAGGTTATACAGGAAAATGCTTACTCACTCTTAATTTTACAATTAAAATTACATAATTTAACTTTAAAATTATACCATAAAGTGATAATATAATCACTAATTTATAGTTGATAAAAAAATTATATGCAAAATACATATCTAATTTCCCTATCAACTCGTGTTTACTTTATTAGTACTTGTTATTTGATTTTTAAATAAGATGACAAACAAATAGTATATTTTTAGCGTAATAAAGTTAAACATGTGGCAGCATATGCATGAAGATGTTATTTGCCAAAAAGTTAGGCATCCCAATTACAATTAAATCGAATTTAAATAAGACAGCTCAATAATGATCAAGAGAACATAATTCAAAGTTTAGTTATATGAGTTTGACATATCCATAATTAATACTCCCTGAGTTTTAATTTAAATGACATATTTTTCTTATTAGTCTGTACTAAAAAAATGATATATTTTAATATTTAGAAATAATTTAACTTTGAACTTTTTATTTTACATATTTTACCATTAATGACAAGTTTTTATAGCCACATAAATATTACGGAAAGTTTTACCTCTTAAGCTTTTTAGACAATATATTTCAAAAGTTTTTTTTTATTTTTAAACCTTGTGTCAAGTCAAATACCTCATCTAAATTGAAACGAAGGGAATAGTACTTTTTTTTAAAAAAAATTGTCTTATGCTCTTGTCCACTTTAGATCATTTTTATTTCTTTATTTTAATATTTTAAGTTGTGCTAACACGTGTCAGGCTCACTCAAGTTCATTCTTAGATGACGCTGACGTGTTGCATATCATGAGCCAATCCCCCACCCGAAAAGATTAAAAGAATTTTAAAAAGGAAAAAAAGAAAAAAAAAATTGTTTTGCCTACTTTGCTTAGGGAAATGGAGCATAGTATAGCGGATGAAGTACTCAAATAGCCCTCGCAATAGTCTTTAAATTTTTGTCACGTTTATTTCGGGACACAATTTCAAGTTTAACAAGTATTATCTTTCGCTTATCCGATAACAACATTTAACTTTCTAACTTTGAAATTATATCTATGGAGCAAACGGGGATCAACAGTCAAAGACCACCCAAAAAGTACTATATTTCTACAATATTTTGCAGTGTAGCCCTTATTTAGCCCAATTGAGTTCTGGACGGCGTGCAATTAGAGTTGTCCAAACCTACTTTTTAGACTGCTTCTTCCAAAGTAAAAGCTTTTAGGCCTTCAATCAAAGAAGCCATCAAGAAAAAGTAGGGAAAACAATCCAAATTGTCAGTCCATAAACTATTACAAAAGTTTTTCTTATTTGTCAAAATATCAAATATTTTGAACCAAATTTAATTTGTCAAATCAATTATATTTGAACAGAGGAAGTAATAAACGGATCTAAAACCACCTCTTCAAATCCCCAATCAATTTTACCAAATAATGAAGCTTGCACGAGACACGATTTGGAAATGAAAATGAAGATTTAAAACACCAATTGCAGTTGTTGTTAATACATACTAGACAATACTTACCATAAAGATATATATTTTCCATCAATAAACACATAGCGATATAAAATATAATGATATATAGTAATACACGCGGGCAAAAAAAAAAAGATTGAGATTGATAGGCACATTACTGGTAATTGCTAAGGTACTTTCTGGCATCTGCAATACGAGATGAAAAATAAAATAATTATACAATAATACACAGTGATATTCACAATTTAAAATTGCACGGCAAAAACTTACAAAGCAACCTATTTTCTGCATAAAATTATGGTTTTAACGTCAACTACGATATACATTGAGATACACAATTATACAATAAAAAATATTTTGGTACCTGATTTTACTTGATATATGCACCTTAAACTGGAATTTTTCCTTTGCTGCTAAGTGCTTCATGACTTTGTCTATCGTAGTCTTGTCTTTATAAATTTGACCTTCTTCTACATCTATAAATTAAGGGTTAGTTATTATTCTGTTTTCATCATATTGTGTATCTTGCCGGTCTTCTCCATCGCCAGACTCAATCATATTAATTATATCACTATTGTATCTCTTGTATAACTGAACTTTGTGCACATTATGAAGGGATCACAACTGGATTTGAATTGTAATAGGACATGTCCAAATCCTTTTTACTCGATGTTATACAAAGGGAATTGTTACATCATGTGTGTCTCAAGGTGACATAATAAATATGAGACTTGTTAATCATGATTTAAATGAATTTAAAGTCATAATATGGCTATATATGATGTTTGGATAGAAAATATGAAGTTTGAGAAAAATCGGATTAAAGTTGCGGAAACACCGACTAAGCATTTGTCATGTAACAGAGTTTTTTGAGAAATATATTTCGTGTGCTATATGAGGTTCTTTTGGGACATATTATATACCAAATTGAAGGTATTTGAATGTAGTTTCTAACTCACTTAATCGTTCATTCATACGACACCCGGATAAATAGTTATAAGTGTTGGAAGAAGGGCCAATTATAGGGTGCCAAGTAGCACCTTTATGACTTTTAAAACAATTGGGATATTTACATCCCATCTCGTCTCTTTTTCTATTTTTCTAGAGAGCTTTCCCAATTAACACCCCTAACTTTACTCTTAAGTTCTCTACAAGATCTTCAAACAATATTATCATCCCGGGCACGAAATCAAGAAGCGATAACATTAAAACGATCCCTACGACGTAAGTATCGCTATATCGCCTCTCTTTTTCTTTGTAGTTTGAGTTTTGGAAGATACTTAATACTTAATAAAACGTGTACTTTCTGTATTTGAGTGTTTAAATATCAAGTAATATTGATAAATTCATTTTCTAATAGTTAGAACTTACAGGACGGTGATCGGAAGTCATGAGTTCGAGTTATTTGACTTGTAGTGGACTGTTTTGTGGGCTGTTTCGTGTTGCCTTTGAATTGTATATTTTTCTACTATTTAATAGAGTTTTGGAGGACAAATGGTGTGGATAAACACCACATAATGACAGAATAGTGGGCTGGTCGTTCGTCGTTATATTTTTTTAAGTTGTTTGACACTACTTTGGTTGTCGTTTTATATATGAAGTGATTAGGGTGTGTGGGCTATTTTGTGGTATATTGTGATGGAGATAAAGTTGGAAAATGATGCTTACATTTTGTTATTGTTGTATTCTTGTTGTTGTTGGTATATGGTATTGGAGGAGGGCCTAGTTACAGGGGACATGCTGCCCAAATTTACGTAAACGAGCTACTAGTTTAAGTTGAGGACTTAGCCATTACTCAGCACTGATTTTGAATCTCCTTATGATGTGGTAGATTGAATTGAGTTGTTTGAAGAATTTCTTGGAAGGTATTAAGGACTCAACGGAGATAAGGTATATTTAGGTTATCCCTTCTTTCTTTTTGGCATGATCCAAATGATACAAACGAAACGAGCAAAATATGCAACTTTCATAAATGACTCTATTCATAGAAATACTAGGGGTATCTATATTCTTGATTCCTTATGTGAATTATTACTATATCCTCTATTCATGGGTCTCAGAAAAATACGTATTTGATAAAGTTTGTCCGAAAGGCATACTGATTTTATGATATTCGAGAAATCTTATTAACGTATTTCTTATGCATTTCATGCATTTATACATGTACATTGACCCATGACCAGAAGGCGTTATATATGCGTATATTATATGTATATGGGATATGGGAAAAGGTTAAGGCGTTATATACGCACCACCACCTGATCAGTTAGTATACGTTGATAATTTTGCCCACAGTAGCTGAGATGATATGATGGGATGCCCTCAAAGGCTTGATGATGTTATGTACGCATATACCTATGCATGGTATGGAATTTATACGCACATGCATGACATTATAAATTTTTCATGATTCACAGAGTTATTTAGAATTACAGGTTGAGTGTTTTACTCCTTGTTTCTTACATGTCTTTTATATACTACTATCATACCTTACATACTCGGTACTTTATTTGTACTGACGTACCTTTTACCTGGGGACGCTGCGTTTCATGCCCGCAGGTCCCGATAGACAAGTTGAGAGCTCTCCTAGTAGGCTATCAGCTCAGTAGAAGGTATATGTGCACTCCACTTGCTCCAGAGTAGCCTATTTGGTCAGTATGATTTGAATATGTATTGTTTGGTATGGCGGGGCCCTGTCCCGACCTTTATGATTTTTATGTACTCTTAGAGGCTTGTAGACAGATGTCATGTATACGGATACTAGTATGGCCTTACAGGCCAGTACGTCATATGTATAAGTCAGTATATCAAGTTAGGTCACCCATATTGAGTATTTCCTCATGTTTTATTCTACTTATCCCACGACAGCCTCTCCAGCTCAATTACCTATGATAGTATGATACGAAAGATTCGTTACGTTGGTACTCGGTTGAGTAAGGTACCGGGTGCCCATCGCGGCCCATCGATTTGGGTCGTGACAGGAGTATAATGTAAATTTTGAGCTTTATTTAGCTCAAGATATACACGTACACCCATATTATTGTGCATTACTATTGGCGGACAACGTTTTTCATAGTATATTTAATTTCAACAACATTCAATGAAGTATCTATCATAAGTTGTTTCGAAATCACGTCTACAAAATCTTCAAAACTTATATTTGAATACTAACTATATATTATATCGTCGATATTGTAATCCATAAAACTGTTGTGAATATTCAATCGTCTACCATGTTGAATAAAAATTGATAAATTTGCCATTGAAGCAGCTGAGACTAAGTCAAAACTTATTAATTCCTTGATTGATTTTGCTTGAAGTTCATAGTTCCTTTTGCTATTTTTTTTTGTAGATACAAGTTTGATTGTTGGTTCTACATCATTTTTTGAGTGAAACTTGGAGCTTCTTTTGAGAATTTCTTGGGTTCGAGAAGGCCTCTGTTTTCTATTGTGTTCCCGTAATTTGCTGAATGTAGTTATTGGTCACGCTTAAAAATAGAGAAGGAGATCTTTAGCATGATTCTGAGATGGAAGAATCCTTGTTTGCATGATTTTTAAATATTTGGCTAGCTTTGGTAAATGTCTAATTAATGACTAGAGATTGGTAAGTTTTAGTTGAAATTGGACATTTTCGTATTTTTTTCCTTTCCTCCTTAATAATTTACTCAGTCCTACTGCCTTCTGTAATTACTTTTCTTGTCCTAATTAGTTTATCTTATTTTATTTCTGAGAATTATTTTCAACTGTTTCATATTATATCATATCTATCTTATACTGTAGTACTTTTTAAGTAGTTTTAGGATATGTGAAGTTTTATTTGAGAAGATTAAGAAATGAATGTTTGAGTTTATTTTCTTAATTTCAATATTGTAAATAGTTATGAAAGCCCAAAATTTAGATATCTTAACTCTCCCATTCCGAATTCCATCATTATTTTTGGAATAAATAGAATACTACAAGTTAGTGTTTTTGTTTTGATGAAAAAAGTATATTGTAAACTCTTAATCTATTGAAAGAATAGTTTGTTATAGTGGGAAATGTGATTAGTTTGTCCCATATTTATTTTGGATGCCTTTTGATAAGGCTTTAAAAGTCCATGCCCTCCAAGTTAGCTTAATTGAGAATAGATACATATATGAATGTATAATTATAATAGTATACATTTTGAATATCAAAGACTTAGGACTTGGATCTTGGACGCTGGCTGGACCGGACAATAAAATAAATAATATTTTTATTTATTAAACCTGAACATGTCTGTTCGGGAAGAGAAACGTCTCTTCTAAAAGGTCTGGTTTTTGCTCTATAAATAAGAGTTTTTTCCTCCAAAGTGGCATAGAAAAATTTGCAATTATATTTTTGGCTTGTTCTATTTTGAAGAAGATTGTTTGTGTTTCTCTAATTTGAATAAGGGCAATATCTTCTTTAAAAAAAGTCATTCTCACGCCTAAACTTTGTTAAATTTCGTTTTCAGTTTCAAATAATTTCTAACATGTATATCATCCTATTTCATTCTCCAACAACAAATTAAAGGAGGACATCCATTTCAGTAGAAAGAGAGAAAAGATAGAGATCTCAAATCTAATTGTACATCTTTACGTTGGTATTAATTAACTACGGATTTGATTGTGTACAACTCTGATGGTAAATCATGCACTAAGTCCACCATAAGTTATCAGTAGTACTTGCCAGCTTATTTTAATTCATATGACCATGTAGAGCTAGTTGTATAAAGAAGAGCTACTTGCGTATCATCAACAACAACAACAACCCAATATAATCCCACTATTGGGGTCTGGGAGGGTAGTTTGTACGCATACCTTACTCCTACCCTAGGGTAGAGAGGCTGTTTCCGATAGACCCTCGGCTCCCTCCCTCCAAGAACTCCCCACCTTGCTCTTGGGATGACTCGAACTCACAACCTCTTGATTGGAAGTGAAGGATGCTCAGAACTAAAGCAATTCATATATATATATATATATATATATATATATATATATATAATATCAACTAAAATCATGTTGTACAAAGAAGAACTACTAGCATAATAATGTATTAGCTAAAAATTGATTTCTACTATTGGAGGTGGATTCTAGAGATCAATTCGGTAAATCCATAAATTTATTATTTTTGGTTCAATCTATATATACACACTGTTGTTGCTAACAAGGTATTTCTAGTCATAGTTTCTTGAGAACGAGGAGGAAAGTGATAGGCCTAATTTCCTCCTTTGCCATCTCTTCATCTACCAATCTTCCATATTCTTCAAACAAGCTTTCTACTATTGCTTCTCCAAAATGGTGACCTATCGTTGATTCTTGGATTGCCCTAACTGTCATAGCCACCACTGTGCCATAGTTCATACCATTCCCAACAATATTCTTCTCTACCTCAAACATTTCAAGTCTGTCCACTTGAAAACACCCATCTCTTTTTACTATTTCTCCTATTTCTTCCTTACATGGCGCATAAAAATGTACTTCGTATGAGTCAAGCTTTTCCTTCTCCACTTCTCCCTATAAAGCAATGAAAAATATTAGATTAAAAAAAAGAACAAAAATCATGTCATCAATAATAGTATGGCTTAAATTTTATTTTTTGGACCGTAATTATTCCAGAATAAATTGACCGGCTTACAACTTTATCGCCTTAGAAAGTCGTGCATATTTTTAGTGGAGCATCCAATATGACTATCGTTACTTCTCACTAAAACATGACCAAGTGGAACATTATATACTTTAGCGATGCATATTAATGATTAATTACCTTAATAATTAAATTTGTTAATGTCCTAGAGAGGATTTTCCAGAAGAAAGCATTTCCTCTATCAGCATGATGAAGACCTTCTCTTCCCAATAAAATCAGCACCATTTTTCCATCACTAACCAGCTCCTCCGATCTTGAACGGAGGAACAATGAGAAGTCCTCCTGGAATTGTTCAAAATAAGCTTCTGAAACTTGAGGTGGACTGGTCTCTGATATGTATATGTTGGATTTGTTCATGGACCTCCCATCTTCATCATAAATTCGTGGAGGAATCTAAAAGAAAAAATAATAATTTATACAATTTTTAGAATTTAACTTCTATATTCACTGATATGATATTTCTATGATTATAAGAGCATGTTAAGTCTTTTTAAAACATACTAAAAAAAGAAAAATATCATATAAAATGAGAAGAGCACACATAGATATTAGTTACGTTGAAGAAAATCAATTATAGAAATTACTAACCCTTGAAAGCCAGTGCAAGCTATAAGAGGAATAGATGAAGTGCAAGCAATGATCTGGAAAAAGTCTTCCATAAAATGAGCCAGGATAGGCAGCTATGTATATATTTGAAGGACCTATTAATTCATCATCCTGTCCAAGATCTCTTCTTTCCTTTAACTGGTGACGAAATTCAGGTAAGGCCTGAAAGATGGCGTTGAAGTCATTGGTCGGAAGATCATTTAGGAAAACTCGAAACTCAAGACGATTATTGTTATTCTTCCCAGTTGTCCTTTGGACAGTCTCAATGATTTCTTTAATGTTTGACAAAGTGTTTGGTCCGGAGGAACAACCTAAGTCAGCTATGCCTATGCTCTTAGGCTTTGTTGTGAGACAAACTTCTTCTACAGTCTCTAGGATTACTTGCTTCACCATATCAGATGCCGCCTTCTGCAAATTAAATATATATGAAAAAGGTTACAATAATTAATTAAAATGTTCGTTAACGAAATACGTATTAATTAAACTTTCTAGCATGCATAAGAGAGACCTGAAGTGAAGAATTTCTGGAATAGCTAGTTTCTCCAACTCCTCCTGTCATGTGGAAGACTTTCTTAACATCCATGGTATGGTGCTAGTTTTGTTTAGGCTCTCAACTTAGTTGTGTTTGACATCCCCTTTTAAAGGCATATCTAAGAGGGTGTTGCAATATCCACTAATGCTTTAGTTGTGTTTTTTTATTTATTTTTATAGCGGTGATATATGTGACAATTTAATTGACTATCAATTGTCTTTCATCAGCATAAGTATTAGTATTTGAATCAGTTTTTGAGCGCACAGTATCACATCATCACAAGTACCAAGTAATTCTTCTCACTAATTAAGATTTGGACATATTGAAATAAATGCCCGAGTAATAAAAGTGTGATCACTGAATCACACTTTTAAGTGCTAGAAATCATGAGTTTTCTCTTTGCTTATTATCACATAATTAAATCCGTCTGTTTCTCAAGCGTGAAAGAAAAAGAAAAGTTACTTTCAAATTTTTGCTTATTTGTGATGGTACGGATTGGAAATTAGTGAGACATTTCTTTAATATCCATACGAAGTGAAATCGCGAAAAGGTTGGCAAAACGAATCAGGAAAGTGATACAATTAGATGTGGTTTAATTAATTGGGATACAGATAATTTTAGTAAAGTTGGGAGCTAGCACCATCAAGGACACGATGGTATCTGACTTTTTTTTTTGGGGGGGGGCTAGTTTATTCCCACTCATTCACATGAAATGACTAACTAAAGATTAGAACCAAACTGTCTACCACTTTAATTTGCCATATACTTTTGTCTATCCTTCTCATCCCCTCCACAATTTTTGGGTTCGAATCAGATGTACTTGCCATATGCTTGATAGCCAGTTCATGGAATCACTACTTTTGCCTTTTAATTCACTTCTAAATTACATGCCTACCTATTTACACACTAAATAGTCTTAGTTCATTGATTTCTTTGAGTTTTAAGTTTAAAAAAGTAATGAGTTCAATTATACTTAATCATAATTTTTAACCGCTAAGGCTCTCTTAAATATTTGCCAAAAATACATGCTACTTGAGGTTCAAGCCTCTAACCTCTTAGAACAAATTCAGACACACAGCCAACGTGTCAAGAGACTATTTATGTCAAATGGTATTATTTGTTTTACTTATACGTTTTCTCACTATATATATATATATATATATATATATATATATATATATATATATATTATAAAAGTATGAATATAATGTTGCTTGCCTTAAAATACATAAATTTAAAGATTATTTTGGTAAAACATAATAGAAATAGAGTTCTAATTAAGTACTAACTCTGGATTTTGGTGCCTAATATCAGCTACTAATTACCTTTAAAGGATTAGAAAACCACACTAACAAACCTCATTTCTAACTATACGAAATTGAAATAATCAAATCAAATAACCCAAATTTTACCATATTTTGTCCTAAAAAATATTACCTCAGACTATTCCCAAAATATTAAGACCCTCCTTATAAATAACTTCAATATCAATAATTCTCGAAACTTCTCTTCATAGAGGTTCTAAGGTAAAAATCCTACTCTCTAGCCACCATATTGTTATTACTAAGTTGCCTCACGATGAGAAAGTATCTATTAACAATGTTAATTGTACGTTTCCAATAATGGACGTGTCAAAGTGAATGGTATTGATAATTTTTTTATCCTGCATTAAAAATATTAACTTATTCTAACCGCAACACTAATAGTTCCTCGAGAATGGAGAAAAATAATAGAAGGATGAGCTATGGTTTAAGTTTGAAGATTATATTCTATATTGCCTTAAACATCCTCAGTATATGAGCTAATTTTGCTTCTCGTGGAAGTTAGTCATTGCGATAGTGGGTTTTTGATATACTCTGCGTTACTGTGTTTTGGAGAAGAAGATCACTATACGAATGATGATCATAACCGTGATAAGTATGTTGTGCTCGAGGAAGATGTCAAGGTATTTGCTCTAACAAAATCCATTAAAGAAAAGGAAATGTCAAAGCTACCTTAATTTCCTAGGCCTATGTTTGAGTAGATTATTGAGTTATGTAATAATATATTCTTCTTTAAAACTATCTTTCTTTATTTATTTAATTTTGAGATCGATGCAAAATTATCATGTTATGCAACGTTATTGTACAAGTTGGATTAGTACGTACCACGACAAATTCTTAAATATTAGGTGAGTATGGATCCTTGTGGAATTTCCTATCTATTGTGATATTCTTTAAAGATTTTGTTATAATCTCACTTAAACTCCACGACAGGGTTATATTATTGAAACTAATTTTAATTAATTGAAAGGATAAGAAAATTTATGTGTCAAAATAATCTAAAAGAGTAAAAGCAATTTCGTTGTTGGATTTAAAGTCATACGTATTAATCCATTCAAAACTTTAAAAATTAATTATAATATCCAAAAGTGAAAAGAACTAAATTTAATTAAAATTATATCAATTTTCAAATGCTGTCACGACCTAAAATCCACAATAGGTCATGATGGCGCCTAGTGCCGCTGTCAGGCAAGCCAACGGTGATTTACCAATTTGATTACTTATTTTATTACTTTCGAAAACACAAATTTTAATAAGAAAAAGAGATTTACACTTCTAAATCACGGGAACGTACACCATTTGTAATTTATAAAAGAAATGAAAGGCGATAATAATGTACGAAACCCTAAGCATCAACTAGTATAACCCCAAACCCCGTGTCACAAGTGCATGAGCATTTCTAAGGAGTACAATAATGATACAACATTTGTCCTGAATATAAATAAGACAGGATAAAAAAATAGAAAGATAGAGACTCGGTGGACTGCGATGCGTAGCCTGGATTGCAACTCACATAAAATCTCCTCAACAGATGCGCCTACGCGCCAAGATGATCACCAAATGAACCTGTCAGAACCTGCACATTTAGTGCAGAAGTGCAGCATGCATACGTAAATCAACGCGTACCCAGTAAGTGTCTAGCCTAACCCCGGAGAAGTAGTGACGAGGGGTCGACATCGACACTTACTAGAGGTCCAATAAAATAATATAATAATTCATAACAGATATGAAGTGCACAATGATAGTGGGGTAAATCTGAAATTTCATAATCTTCCAAATATTTTTTCTAAAGTTTAAATTTCTCGATCTTGTATTGTACCTTAATAGCTCAGAAAAATGCCAAGTGTCAATTTCAAATAAATAAGGAATACCATAAAAATGCGGACATCAGTGGAAGGTTTATCTCGTGAATATTCGGACTACTGGCGATATAACGCATGATTCTGCCGAGGTCGTTCGGCCCAATCCAGAATAATGTGTATATTGTCGAGGGTCGAGCGGCACGAACCATAGATGCATCTATTATACTGTCGAGGCGTTCGACCCGCTCCACAAGAAAGGAGAGAAGTTATTGAATTATGAGACACATGCTTACAATACAGTACACGAGCACAAAGTGAATATAATCTTTACCGTTTCTCAAATAACTCGCCCACAACTCAAAGTGATAAGGCTCGGCCTAGTATACATATATTTATTTCTAAATCAATTTCAATTATAACTTTCATTAATTAAGCTAGTAGAATGAGTTCAAATAATTCAAATATTACATGATAAGATCCTAAGTCTACTCGGACATAAACATGCTTTAGCTACGTACGGACTCTCGTCACCTCGTGCGTACGTAGCACCCACAACTAATTGCACATAATAAATATCACATAGGGGGTAGTTTCCCCCTCACAAGGTTAGACATGAGACATACCTTGCTCCGAAGTTCCAAAACTAGCTCCAACGCCTCTCTAACTCTTCAATTCAAGTCAAACGATCCGAAACTAGTCAAACAATGTGCAGCTCAATCAAAATATACTCCAATGCTTATAATTAATCAATTCCTAACAATCCCCAACTCCGCTCTAAAAGTCATGAAAGTTAACTCTCGGGCCCACGTGCCCGGATTCCAAATTTTTTTGAAGATAAATATTACCCATAACATTACGAACTCAAATATATAATTTGTTCCTAATTCCATATCCAAATTCGTGGTAAAAATTCAAAAATACCAATTTCTAGATTTTCCACCAAAATCCCAAATTTCTACAAATTCTCATGCTTAAATCTATATATAAACCATGTATTTAACTCACAATGTGAAGAAATCACTTACCCCATAATAGATGATGAATATGACACTCCAAAATTGCTACAAAATCGGCTCCCATGAACGAAATGAAGTGGATTGAGCCAAATCCACTTTTAAAAGAACACATTGTCCAACGACCTTTCGCATCTGCGGTCCATTAGCCGCTCCTGCGGCTCCGCACATGCGAAAATACCCATCCGAGGTGCGGTTCCCACTAAGTTCAGCCAAGTCCGCTTATGCGGACAAAACGCAGCACCTGCGGCCTCTCTTTTGCGATGCCTGGTGCGGTTCCGCATATGCGGAACTCGACCGCATCTCCGGTCCCAGCCCTCCCCAGCAAACTCCGCTTCTGCGCTCCAGTGGTCACATCTGTGATCACGCAGGTGCGGGAATTCCTTCGCACCTGCAATCTCTGACCAGCTCACTCCCAGCCTCTTTTACGGTTCACTGCCTCACTTCTGCGGTGAATCTTCCGCATAAGCGGTTGCACCAGCAACCAGAATTCTCCAGCTTTTTCCCTAAGTCCAAAATCCGATCGGTTAACCAAATGGAATCCACCCGAGGCTCCCCGGAACCTTGACCAAATATACCAACGCGTCCCAAAACACATTACGAACTTACTCATGGTCTCAAATCACACCAAACAACATCAAAGTTGCGAATCGACGATCGAAACCTTCCTTTAAACTTTCAAACTTCGATGAACGCGTCCAAGCTATACAAAAATATTTCGGAATGACACCAAACTTTGCGCACATGTCATAAATCAATATACGAACCTATTCCAAGGCTCGGAATCCCAAACGTACATCGACAACACCAAAGTCCACCTCAAACCAAACTTAGGAAATATGTAAAGTCTTCCAAATGCCAACTTTCAACAATAGGCGTCGAATTGCTCGCGAGTAATCCGATACTCAATCTGAACATACTCCCAAGTCCGAAATCATCATACAAACCTATCGGAACCTTCAAATCCCGATTCTGAGGTCTTTTTCTCAAAAGTCAAACCTTAGCCAATTCTTCCAACTTGAAGCTTCCGAAATTAGAATTTTCTTTCCAAATCAACTCCGAACTTCCCGAAATTCAATTCCGACCACACGTACAAGTCATAATACGTGAAGTGAGACTACCCAAATGCCTCAAACCGCTGAACGACGTGCTAGAGCTCAAAACGACCGGTCGAGTCGTTCACGAAGGATTAAAAAATCGATAAACAATTTATTTTGGAATTTCGTGCTACATGAATTTTAAAACGTGGTGTGTTGAACAATAAAAATATTATTAAAATATTGATCAAGTTTTATACTCTAATTCACATTAATCAACATAAATTTATTAGTTATTTTAGTAAAATAAAATGGAAATAAACTTCTAATTAAGTACAATCTAGAGATTTTTAGTGCCTAACCAAAGATCAGCTAATAATCATCTCTTGGATCAGAAAAGCACATTAAAAAATTTAAATTTATCATCAGTTAAAGTATATTAAACCTCCTACACTTCTATTTTTTTAAAAAGAAAACAATTATAGAAGTACAAGCAGGTACTTTCCCACTCAATTTAGCATATATTCTTTTTTCTTATCTAAATTAATGTCTTTTGCATAGAATTTGAAACATATTTTCATCTATTAACAGTATATTAAGAAGATCTATGTTAAAAGCTAATTTAAAATTCATATTTATGTTTATCATCATAAATTTAAATATTGTTTTTGATGAATTAACCGACAAATTTAAAACTCGATTGTTAGAGTTTTTAGAAGCTTGAAAACTCATTAAATGAGTTTTACGATTTATTGAAATTTTTTGACAAATTAATGTTTGGTGTTTGTTGTGATATCATTTTAAAGTTGTGGTTAAAATTTGAAGCTATTCGGTGAAGACTTGAGCTATTTGGTAATAATTGTTTGCGAGTTAACGTTCGTAGAAAATAAATTTGATTTTTATATACAATATTATAAATATTGTTGCAAAAAACAAAAAGGTTATGCGGCTATAAACTTAAAATCATGATCACATAGGTGCGATGTAATATGTTGGAATGTACTTTTATGCAAATTTTTATTTAAGAACACTCTTATTCATGATTACATAGAAAGATCTAAAATCCTATTAGGTTAAAACAGAATATTTATCTATAAGAGAATTTTAGCAATAGGAAAAAACCCTCCTTAGATAAGATTATCTTACCAATTTTCTCATTAATTTCTATTTTCGTATTCCGGAATTTAAATTTAGTTCCTTCTTTTGACATTTGACTTTTCTAAATTTGAGATTTTTTTTGTGCGTAATGTAATACACATGGAGCATTTTAATTGTTTTAGTTAGCTTTCCGTAGTGTGAACTTGATGCACCAGCTTTTGGCATTTTGAATTTTTTCACCAAGTTGGTCATGCTCTATCTTATTGTCTGGCTTTCCCCAAAAGTTTAAAGAACTCCTAATTCAGTAGAATTCAGATGTTGTAACCCATCCACTATGCATCAAAGGAGTTCTCTTGAAAAACTTAAATAGTGAGTATATTGGTGTGGCACTTGAGACATAAAAAGAGACTCTTTATTTTATCGTTGACAGGTTATGTATAACTAATGAGGTTTTGTGAAGTTTTAATAATGGCCAGGGTAGATAGACTATGTTATTTTTTTGATCAAATAATTGTAAAAGTATGAATGGTAACGCGTGTAGATAGACTATAAAGCTAACATACATTATTTACATGTGTGTTATATATTTCTTTATATATTCAAACATTTAAAACTTCTTTTCATTCCTATAGTAAAAAATCATTACAAAATTTTTAGTTCTTATAGTTCAACCTGTAAAATCTTCTCACATGCCCACATAAATCTTTCTTACCCGCTTTGTTTATATAAATAATTAAAATCTAATTGTGAAAATAAAACATATATGATATGAATTAGCTAAAAAAGTGATGCCTTTAGTATCTTCGTAAGACAAAAGTTGCATGAATATTGTTCACCATTAGTCGGGTCATTATATTGTACATATTGATACTTACTTTTTTTTCTTTTTCATCTTTCTCTTCTTAATTGGGGTGTTACGCGTGAAACACGTATATATAAACTAGTATATATATATTTCTCTGACGAAGTGGTATCGCTTGACTATCGCTTTGTTGACCATGCGTCTGCCCCTGTAAGTAGCAGTAATAATCTCCAGCATCGAAAATTCGATTGCTGATCTCAACATTTTTGAGTTACTCTATAAGGTAACTTAAAAATTAATTACAAGTTTAACAAGCATCAACAGGTCACATGCAAAAGATAGTAAATGACCTATAATTTAGGTACACTACGAATATAAAAATATTTTTGTCATTAATTTATATGGTTAGATATACACATTGAATACGTTCGTAAATCTTAACTTAATTAACCAAGTTTTTTTGGTAAGAGGGGAAATCCGTAACCGCACCAATCTCTGTCACAACCTCTGTCTTTTGGGTGAACACTCTATGATAAGCACTTTGTGCGCACTGGGTAAACCTCCCGAGGCCAAATTAAATGACATTGTTTTGATGCATTACAGGGAAACAATAGATATATAGCGCTACCATTTAGTAACCAGTATAGGTAAAAAGTCAAGGGATGTGGTAACCAAGGAAAAGGTTAACACTTGCGTCCACCCAATATCAGAGGCGAATGCAAGGCATTGGTACCGGTTCCAACTAAACCTAGTGCTTTTGGCGAAAACCATAAATTTATATTTAAAAATTCATTAATATTGAAATATATAGCACTATGAACCTATAACATTAAAAATACAATCGGTTCAATGCTAAAAACTTTACAGGTTAAACATATAAAACTTAAATCCTAAATCCACCTCTATTTAATATTTACATCGAATCAAAGAATATAACCTTAATAGTTAAACATTAAAATGAAAATACATCTCGATTTTTCTTGCGTTTCTACGGTCTACCCTCCGCCCTCGTATCTTCAACTAAATGCATCCAAGGAATAAGACCCTCTTACTCGAAAAGTGTGGACTAACTTTGAAGGCCAAGTGACACTACTATATAACAGGTAGAGACGCGGCTAGATAGCTATTAGCTAGCAATCCAATAATTAAATTACTTTAAGTTGCAATCAAGTAGTGATAGATTTTGACTTAAATATAATTGATGCAAATGTTAGCTGGTGCCCCGACCCCAAACAAAGGTATCATGGTTACATTTTCTTTCATTTTGGGATTGATTTTAAAAGAATATATTCATGTTTACCATCATTATTTAAATGTCACTTGATAACCCTGAAAATCATGTAACTATGCTCTCAAACATCTCAAAATAAAAAAATTAGCCCAAGAGTCGGGCACTCGATCATGGCGGTCCATTAATGACAGTAGATGGTGTACTACCATTGCTACAGTGGGTTTATTATGATCCTCCACGCTTAACAAGATATTTTAGTTTCCAATACTAATATAAAGAATCTCTGGGTAAAAAAATGTTTTTACCTTCCAATTGAATTCGAATTAGGCGGTTCAATGAATTTTAAATAAAAAATATCTGACGGTGCAATAAAGTTGGTCTTCTCACTGTTGAGAGTGCAAGCTTACTAGCTAGTGTTTTCTGCGTAAAAGCTAAGATAAGCGAATAGACAAGACATTGGAAAAAGAAAACAAGATAAGTTTCCTCTCCCTATTTGCTTTTGAGTCTGTCAAATCATAGCCAGGAAACTTGCCGCACAAATGGAATTGAGTGGAAGCTGTAGTGGATAAATTATGGCCCGGTTCTGAATTCAAGCATAGGATTTGGACGCGTGTGATTTAAGCTAATCCAAAATAGGAAACATATTGCAACTCTGAGCTGTGCATCAAGCCATAAAAGAGATGATATTGGTCAAGAAATTAAAGGGAGATAAGTTATAGCTAGTATGGGGATGGGGGACCTGATTTTGGTTCCTTGGCTTTTTCTTTGAGATAAGTATATCAACTTAATTTGTTGTACTTTCTTGGTTTCTCAGATTGGTTAATGAGACGAGGACTGAAAAGCTACTTTTTGTGGCTTAGTGCATGAGCAGAGCAATTGACATTATCCTAGTTACACTTATTGCATACCTCTTTCTCTAAGGTCATGAATAAATTCTTTGTGGCTATAGTACGTAACGCAGTACTCCAATATTATAACCTTACGGGCTACCGCCACCTACAACCCAAGAATAAAAGTTTTTAGATGTGATTATTATATAATTTAATAATATATTAACAATTATTTTATACTATATTTTGAAACTACATTGCCAAGCATAAGCATTTATTAACCGCACAAAGAGGAGTAGGAGGAAAAGCATTGGAGCACAAAGAGCCGAAAAATATAAGCGGCCCACCTAATGCAAAAAAGAAAAAGAAGAGAAAAAAAGAAGAAGAAGAGCAATCTAGCTTTTTCTTGTGTAAATTTTCCGTAAAGTCGTGTTGATCGTCCTTATTTAATTTATACCTATTTTCTTTTAAAAAGTTTAACTAGTACCCAAAATATAGTTAATTTCAAATATTTTTCTCCTTTTTTCTTCTTCTTCTTAGTTGCAATGAAAACAAAGATGACAGTGGATTTTGTGAGCAAATTTTAAGGTAGTTTATATTGTGTTACAGTAGTGAACTGCTATGGTACTCATCTCTTTACTACTGCTTAGGTTTCTTCTTCTTCTTCTTCTTCTTCTTCTTCCTCTTAATTAAAAAATGGATACCTTTTGTTAGATTTGTTGTTGTTTTGACACATTGATGACTGAATTTTATTTTTTATGATATTTGAAAGGTATATTTCAAATTTGAGCTCATTTGGAGTAGATTTGTGTGTTGAATTGTTGAAATTTGAAAAATAATTTTTTTTTTGGGGCAATTTTCACTTCAGACTAAAAAGTCTTAAGTGCATGCAAAAATTAGTTGGACTTCAGACCAATTAAGTCTTAAGTGCAATAATTGCACTTCAGACTAAATTATTTTTAAGTGCATCCAAAAATTAACCACACTTCAGACTAAAACAATTGCAAACTTAAGATGCAAATATTTCTGTAGGCACATAAAATATTTGATTGGACCTTTTCAAAGTCTGATTAGATGTATGGTCCAATTTTATTTGGAATAAATAATTAATTTAGACTTTACAAATTAAATAAGCACTACAAGAAGATATGGAATTTGTAACATTCTTTTAGCAACAACTATAGTATTGTTGGCAAAAATGAACAAATAGCAACAACTTCGTAAAGTTGTTGCTATATCATAAAATTTTTAAACATAAAATTTTTCTTGTTAGCAAATATTATAATATTGTTGCTATATTCTATCGTTTAGATAATTAATTTTAAATTAAAAAAATTGGCAACAACTTTTTGCAACAATCAAAGTGTTGTTGGCTTATTGTAATAAATGATAACAACTTGATAAAATTGTTGCTATTATCATAGAACTTTGACTTTTTCATTGATACCAACATTTTATATTCCTATTACCATATTTATGGACAATATAATAAATTTAAAATATAAATAGAATTGGCAACAATAAATTTGTATTGTTAGCAATACACTTTATTTTTGCCAACAATATAAGTGGGTTGTGGCCTAAAACTTAGCTAATTATTTTCTAGTTTTCCGCCAAAATCAAACGCGGCAAAATTTTCTCTTGTTAATCACTTTTCCCGAATTTTTAGCCCACTCTTTTAGTTGCTCTGGGTAAGTTTTTTGTTGCTGCCATATTTTATTTGAAAACATAGTAGTTTTAAAATATAATAAATTAGCAATAATTTATATTTGGCAGACCCCTTAATTGTCTCAACAAGTTTTGTTCACGCCTTAATTTTCTTAGCAGGTTTGGTTAGTGGCCTAAGATTTAGCTAAGTATTTTTCAACTTTCCGCCAAAAAAAAAGCGGCAAACTGGTTTTTTCTTTTTAATTATCTTTTCCTTAATCCTTAGCCTATTTCAGTTACCATTCTAGCAAGGTTTTTTCCTTTATTGTTCTACAGCTCTGAGCATTTGGTTCTGGTCTATTTTTTGCTTCATTATTTCTTGTCTACAAAGTCTGGTGAGCTTGCTGATTACTATTCATCTATAGTGTGTTCCTTCGCTTGTATCACTGTTCGTTCAATTTATATGATGTTATTTTTACTATATTTTAGTATAGAGTCTTTCTCTGACCTTTTTCATATTTATTTTTTTGCTAAATTGACAGCAAAAAAATTGAGGGACAACTAATATTTTATATTTTTGTAGGTTATTATATGATGGATAAAAGTTGGATACTTCTTAGGAATAGGGCATTACCAGAATACTTGAATGGCGTGGAACAATTTTTGAACTTTGCATTTTCAAAACCTAATGTTGGTATAAGAATTCAATGTCCGTGCATGTCACGACCCAAAATCCTAACATGTCGTGATGTCGCATATCTCGATACTAGGCAAGCTGACAACCTCAATAAATCATAATTTCTTTTAAGTTTAAAAATATAATATTTAAAGTCAATACAAAAATCTCATTAATATCGACATAAAACACTCCCAAAATCCGGTGTCACCGAGTACATGAGCATCTATACATTACAAATCTGGAAAATACGATCTATAATAGTATGAGACCAAATACAGTAAACAAGGAGATAGGGAAGGAGAGACAAGGTCTGCGAAACACAGCAGCTACCTCTGAATCTCCGAAAAATTAACTGTGCGAAAGAATTAACATTGTGTCCGGGATCACCTGGATCTGCACACGAAGTGCAGGGTATAGTATGAGTACAACCAACTTAGTAAGTAACAATAATAAATAAAGAACTGAAAGTAGTGACGGGCTTCATAACTAAGTCCAAATAGAGTAATTTCCAACATGAAAAGGTAGGCATGCTTTCAAGTTCAACATTTAAAACTCCACAGTTATTTCATATCAAATTTGACTGAAACATAAATAATGTCTTTCAGAAATTTCCAAAATAATGATATATGACAGCTGAAATGCAGCAATAATGAAATCAATGCATCCTCTCAGAGCAACAGTCACTCAGTCCTCCTGTTCACTCCAACCTCACAATCACTCTTTCCTCACTGTCACTCATTCTTCTCAATCACTCAGCACTCGCACTCAATAGGTACTTGCGCTCACTGGGGTGTGTACAGACTCCGGAGGGGCTCCTTCATCCCAAGCGCTATAACAAGCCAATCATGGCATAAATCAATGAAACATGCTGCGGCATGCAGCCCGATCCCATAATATACTCACAATTAGGCCCTCGGCCTCACTCGGTCATCAACCTCTCCAGTCTTTCGGGCTCTCATAAATTATGATAAATAGCCCAACAATAATGATATGATGCATCAATAATGAATAAGGGAAACTGAGGTAAAAATGTGCAAATAAAACTGTGACTGAGTGCAAAACATTAATTTAGCAGATAATTCCACAAGTACACGACCTTTGTGGGTCCCAACAGTGTAAACATATGATTTAAACATGATTTATAGATCAATTTCTCTAATACGTGAAAAACTGTACGGATATCAACAGATTATTCAACTATATAGTTCCACAGAATTGACCAAGTCACAATTACTACGGTGCACACCCACACGCCCGTCACCTAGCATGTGCGTCACCTCAAAACCAATTACATAATACATAATTCGGGGTTTCATACCCTCAGAACTAAATTTAGAATTGTTATTTACCTCAAACCGTGTAATTCTTTATTCTGCAATGCCTTTGCCTCGCGAATCGGCCTCCAAACGCCTTGAATCTACCCACAAATAGTCTGATTCAGTCAATAAAAATTATAGAAATTAATTCCATATGAAAATACAAATTTTTCATAAAAATCCGAAATTTTACCCAAAAATTGCCTGTGAGGCCCACATCTCGGAACTCGACAAAATTTAGAAAATCTGAAAGCCCATTCAACTACGAGTCTACCCATACCAATTTTACCAAATTCTAACATCAACTCGACCCTCAAATCTTCAAATTAAACCAAGAGGGTTTTCTAAAGTTTTCAACGTAATTCACCCATTAAATGATGGAATCAAAGGCATAATCATGGAAATTAACTAAAACTAGGTAGGAATCACTTACCCCAAATACCCACGCAATAATCTCTCCAAAAATTGACTTCTACCGAGCTCCCAATTCGATTTTTGTGTTATGGACTCAAAACTCCCGTTTTGGATCTTTTAATTCTGCCGAGATATGCCTCAATCGCGAACGCGACCTCACCCTCGCGTTCGCATAGAACAATCTGACTGTCCCTTAAATTAACACTTCGCGAACACGTCCCAAGCCTCGTGAATGCGATGCTTCGTTGACCCCTCACTTCGCGACCGCGATAACCCCTACGCGAACGCGAAGGCCAAATGCACGGGGTCCCCAGCTACCTCCTCTATTCTACGCGAACGCGTCGCCCTTCACGCGTTCGCAATGAATTCACAGTCCAAACCTTCACGAACGCGAAGAAAAATTTCTCATCCACCTCCAGGTACACTTCGCGAACGTGAGACACTCCTCGCGAATGCATAAGAAGAAACCAGAAAAATACACCAGCAGTCTTCAGCCATCAAACCAAGTCCAAAAATGATCCGTCACACATCTGCAACTCACCCGAGGCCCCCGAAACATCAACCAATCATACCATCAAGTCTCATAACATCATACGAACTTAGTTTAACCCTCAAATCACCTCAAACAACGCTACAACTACGAATCATACCCCAATTCAAGCCTAATAAAACTAAGAACTTTTAATTTCTACTTTCAATGTCGAAACCTATCAAATCACGTCCGATTGACCTCAAATTTTGCACACAAGTCATAAATGACATAACAGACCTATTCCAATTTCCAAAATCGGATTCCAACCCCGATATCAAAAAGTCAACTCCCCAGTCAAACTTCCCAAAAATAAAACTTTTGCCATTTCAAGCCTAATTCCACTGCAGACCTTCAAATTATAATTCGGACACGCTCCTAATTCTAAAATAACCCAACGGATCTAACGGAATCATCAAAATTTAAATCAGGGGCCGTTTATATATAAGTCAATATCTGGTCAACTTTTTCAACTTAAGTTTTTAATTATGAGACTGAGTGTCTTAATTCACTCCGAAATCCTTCCGACCCCGAACCAACTAACCAGGTAAGTCATAAGACAACTGTAATGCATAAATTGAGCAGTAAATGAGAGAACGGGGTTATAATACTCAAAACGACTGATCGAGTCGTTATAGTGCACTAACTGTAATCATGTGCGTAGGAAAACGCAAGACGAAGTGACAATAAATTTACTTAGGTGGGGTATAGATCCAACATATAATAGGTGAATTCATCATGGTGAGTTGGATTCATCTTCAGATGATGAAATAAATTCAAGTGCAAATTCAGATTTAGGAAATGGTGATGTTGCCACTTTCGAGATGTTGCATGACATGTATCACGATGTTCCTACAGATAATATAACTCATGATCAGTCTGATGAGTCGACTGAGTTTAGATATGAATAACCTAATGCAGAAGCTAAGAGTTTTTATCAGTTGTTAAAGGATGCAGAGCAGAAGTTATATCCAGATTGTGAAAAGTTCTCGAAGCTCTCTTTTGTAATGCGTCTTTTTCAAATGAAGTGCTTGCATGGTTGGAGTAATACTTCATTAGACTCTTTGTGAAAACTATTAAGTGATGCTTTTCCCAAAGTACATGTGCTCCCTAATTCTATTTATGAAGTTCAAAAGATTATTAAAGATTTGGGTCTAGATTATGTGAAAATAGATACTTGTGTTAATAATTGCATCTTATATAGAATGGAATATGTGGATCTTGAGAAATGTCCTAAATGTGGTGAGAAATGATGGATAGTATGGAAAGGAGAAGATGATGACAATGAGGTTGCTTCAAGTAAATTGAATAAGAGAAAGAAAGGAATTCCTAGAAAAATTATTAGATACTTTCCTTTGATCCCAAGATTACAACGGTTGTTTATGACTAAACGAACCGCGGAAGATATGAGGTGGCATAAAAATAAGCTAGTTGATGATGAAGTATTAAGGCATCCAGCCGACTCACTGACATGGAAATCTTTTAATGAGAAGCATTTGGATTTTGCATCAGATCCACGTAATGTAAGAATTGGACTTGCTTCAGATGGTTTTAATCCTTTTAGTTCCATGAGTAATGCCTACAGTATGTGGCCAGTATTCTTGATTCTATATAATCTTTCCCTATGGCTATGCATGAAACAATCTAATATTTTGTTATCCTTGCTTATTCCTGGCCCAAAAAGCCCTGGTATGGATATAGATGTGTATGTCCAACCTTTGGTTGATGATTTGAAAAAATTATGGGGGGATGCAATTGAGAATTATGATGCTTTTAAGCAACAAAATTTTCATTTGCGTGCTTCTTTGTTGTGGACAATTAATGACTTTCCAACATATTCCATGTTGTCCGGTTGGAGCACTGAAGGTAAATTTGCTTGTCCAGTTTGTCATGTAAATACTTGCTCCATTTACTTGAAATATGATCAAAAACATTGCTATATGGGTCATCGTAGGTTCTTGAAAATAAATTATCCTTATCGTCGGACCAAAAGTTCTTTTGATAACACAAGGGAAGAAAGACCTGCACCACAAGCATTGCGTGGAGATGATGTACTTGCATGACTAAATACATCCTTACAAGGATTCATGGGTGACAACACAAGAAAAGAAAACGAGATGCCGAAAGACGTGACAACTGAAAGAAGAAAAGTATATTCTTTGAACTCCCATATTGGAGGACTGTATTGTTGAGACATAATTTGGATTTAATGCATATAGAAAAAAATATTAGTGAAACCGTGATAGGAACGTTGTTGGATATTGACGGAAAAATAAAAGACACATTGATATCTCGATTGGACATACAAGAGATGAGAATCAAAAAGCCTCTTCATCCAATAAAAAGTGGGGATAAGTACATACTTCCTCCTGCTAGTTATACAATGTCCAAAACTGAGAAGATTAAATTCTGTCAACTCATCAAAGATGTCAAATTTCCTGATGCTTATGCTTCTCACATTAGTCGTTGTGTCAATGTTAAGGAAGCTAAACTTTTTGGACTTAAAAGTCACAATCACCATGTTCTTTTCCAGCGTATCTTTCCACTTATCATCAAAGGGATTTTTTCAAAGGATGCATATGATCCGTTAATTGAATTGTCATTATTCTTTAGTGATTTGTGCGCTAAAGAGTTGCATATGGATAAGTTAGATAAAATAGATAAAAGTATGCGGGTGACAATTTACAAACTAGAATGTATATTCCTACCATCGTTCTTTGATGTTATGGTTCATTTGGTAATCCATTTAGCAAAGGAGGCAAAATAAGGGTGGTCCTGTTCAATTTCGATGGATGTATTTCATCGAGAGGTTAGATTTTTACTACTCTAAATTTTTCTTTTAGTTGAAATTTGCTCGAAACTAATATATCTTTACTTAACAGAATGTTGCGCACATTAAAAGGTTATGTACGCAACATGGTTCGCCTAGAAGGGTCAATTGCTGAGGGCTATCTTGCAGAGGAATGCATGACATTAATTCCAAATATTTTACTGATACGGAGACAAAGGAAAATCGTCCGGATAGGAATTCTAATTCTTCCAGCATGGATCCTAATGGCTTATCTGTATTCAACTGTCGTGGTAAGCCATTTGGAGGGGGTGATTGGACAAAATTGAATGATCTTGAAATCAAGCAAGCACATTTTTACATCCTCCAAAATTGTGCATAAATTGGCCCTTTTATCGAGTAAAATACTTTTCACTTAGTTTATATTCTTTTTATAACGACCCAACCGGTTATTTTGAGAATTGTAGTCCCGTTCCCCAATTATCTGCTCCTTTTTTGTTCTACAGATGTTATATGAATTACTAGGTTAGTTTGTTCGGGTCCGGAGAGATTTCAGAGTGAATTGAGATACTTAGTCTCTTAATTGAAAGTTTAAGTTGGAAAATATTGACCGGATACCGATTTATATGTAAACAACCTCAAATTCGAATTTTGATGGTTTCGTTAGCTCCGTTGTGTGATTCTGGACTTAGGAGCATATCCGGATTGAGATTTGGAGGTCCGAGGTATAATTAGGCTTGAAATGACGAAAATTAAAATTTTGAAAACTTTGACCGGGAGTGAATTTTTTGATATCAGGGTCAGATTTCGATTTCGAAAGTTGGAGTAGGTCCGTGGTGTCATTTGTGACTTGTGTGCAAAATTTGAGGTTAATCGGACGTGGTTTGATAGGTTTCAACGTCATTTGTAGAATTTGGAAATTTCAAAGTTTATTAGGCTTTAATCCGTGTGGAATTTGTATTTTTGATGTTGTTTGAGGTGATTTTTGGATTCGACTAAGTTCGTATGATATTTTAAGACGTGTTGGTATGTTTGGTTGAGGTCCCGGGGGCCTTAGGTTAATTTCGGGTGGTTAACGAACCAAGGTTTGAAGTTGAAGAATTGCTGAAGATTTGCAACTGTTGGTGTAATCACACCTGCGGATTGGAACCGCAAATGCGAGCTCAAAGAAGCGAGAAAGGGGCCGTATAAGCAGCCAAGAAGAATCTGGGCAGAGGCCGCAGATGCGCGCATGTGGGCGCAGAAAATCTTGCACATAAGCGGGAGGACGCGCGCAGGTACGGGCTGGCGCGCAGGTGCGATGGAATTTCCGCACCTGCGAAGACGCAGATGCGGTCCAGGGCTCGTAGAAGTAGAGGCAGCTGGGCTAAGTGACTTTCAGAGATGCGGAGTTTGCACCGCAGAAACAGGACCGCAGGTGCGGTTTGACTCGGCAGAACATATAAACATAAGGGCTCACGATTTTCTTCATTTTCTAACGTTTTGAACTCGGATTTTGGAGGTTTCTGAGAGGATTTTCAAGGGGATTTTTTAGGTAAGTTTCTTGTGTTCATCTTTATTCAATGATCATGTCCCCCACTAATTTTTCCACCTAGTTGGTGTATTTTTTAGGTGCAATTTGGGGGTTTGAGGCTAGGAATTTGGAGAGTTAATTTTGGGGAATTGAATAGCCATTTGATGTCTGTTTTTTTTATAAATTTGGTATGGTTAGACTCGTGAGTGAATGAGATTTCGGGTTTTATAACTTTTGTCGGATTTCGAAACGTGGGCTCGGGGGCCGGGTTTGAGCCAATTTCGAATTTTGGCTTATAATTCATATTTTTCTTATGGAATTGATTCCTTTAGCCCGTATTGATTGTATTGTATTGCTTGTGGCTAGATTCGGGACGTTTGGAGGCTGATTCGCGAGGCAAGGACATTTTGGAGTAGAATTTTGCTCGGATTGAGGTAAGTAACAGTTTTAAATCTGGTCCTGAGGGTATGAAACCCCGAATTTTTGTTGTTATATGATTATTTTGGAGGTGACGCACATGCTAGGTGACGGACGTGTGGGCGTACACCGTAGGGATTATGACTTGGTCCATTCAGTGGAACTGTAAAGTTGAATAACTTGTTGTTAGCTATATGCTCTCCCTGTATTATAGAAATTTGACTGCAAATCATGTTAGGAATCATGCTTAGGCTATGTGATTACACTATTGGGACCTGCAGAGGTCATGTACTTGTTAAATTATTTGCTAATTGTTGTTTTGTACTCGATCATGGTTTACTTGCGTATTATATCTCAGTCTCTTCTTGTTTCTTGTTGATACATTATATTATCTTTGTTTGGGCTGATTTTTATGATTTCTGAGAGCCCGAAAGACTAGAGAGGTTGGTGACTGAGTTAGGGCCTGAGTGCTGAGCTGTGAGCTATATGTATATATATGGATCGAGTTGCACACTGCCACGGGCCTGAGGGCTGTATGTTTATGGATCGGGTTGCACGCCGCAGCGAGCCTTAGGGTTGTATATATATATATATATATATATATATATATATATATATATATATATATATATATATATATATATATATATATATATGGATCGGTTTGCATGCCGCAACGAGCCTTATGGATATTTATATGGGATCGGGCTACACGCCGCAGCGATATAGCGCTTGGGCTGAACGAGCCCCTCCGGAGTCTGTACACCCCCAGTGAGCGTAGGTACCTATTGAGTGTGCGTGTTGAGGGCTGAGAGCCGAGTGATGAGCTATTGAGAAAGACTGAGTGACTGTTGCCCTGAGAGGCGATATTTTCTTTCATTGTTGTTGCACATAGCTGCTATATGTCATTGTTTTTGAAACTTTTGAGAGATACTATATCTGAATTGTACTTGAACTTGACATGTATAAACTGATTTGACTTAAATTGCCAGATTTGGAAGTAGGTGTACTTTCTTGTCGAGATCACTGGAAATGAACTATAACTGTATAGCTCGTCACTATCTTTCAATTCCTTATTTATTATTGTTACTTATTAAGTTGGTTATACTCACGCTACACCCTGAACTTTGTGTGCAGATCCAGGTACTCCCGATCATAACGGGTGTTGATATTTGAGCAACTGATCTTGGAGACTGTCGAGGTAGGTACATGGCGTTCGCAAGCCTTGACTCTCCTTCATCATCTTTATTGGCATTTCAGTTCTTATTCCTTAGACATTGTAGTAGACTGTTCCTGTTATAGATGCCCATGTACTCGATGACACCCCGGTTCTGGGATAGATTGTATTGTATTGCGAGTTTATTATTTTTTCAAAAAGGTTTTTCTTAAATATTAATTGCTTCCGCCTACAATTTCAAAGCTTTTATTGTGTTAAGATAGTTGAGTAGTGGCTTGCCTAGTACCACGATAGGCGCCATCACGACGGTTGATTTTTGGGTCGTGACACTTTTCTTCTTATGAATTCTTTCAACGACTATCTTGTAATGTTTTCATTTTATTTTAATGTTCACCATCTATAGGGAACATTTAGAAATATTAACAAAGGAGAATAATAGAAATGTTGCCAAGAGGCACAAGGAGGAATTTCCTTTATGGTTTCAGAAAAAGGCAACTTATATAATTCAATATTGGTTGATATTTATTTAGGACAATTCATAAATTTTATTTTTAAGTAGTATTAATATTTGTGAGTTTATAATTAATAGGTGATACAATTAAAAGATAACGGTAACAGTCGAATTACTGATCAATTGCTAGCTTTGGCAAGAGGTCCAGATTTATAAGTTGAATGCCATAATGGATATGTCTTGAATGGTTTTAGGTTTCGAACAATGGCATCTGAGAAATTTTTAAAAACTCAAAATAGTGGTGTAGTTGTAAAGAGTGATGAATATACAGAAAATACTGATTATTATGGAAAGATAAGAAGAATATTAGAAATCCAATATCTAGACAAAAATTCAGTGACATTATTCCAATGTGACTGGTTTGAAGTTCCGCCTCAGGGTCGAAGTCAAAGTAGAGGTTACCAAATGAATGAATATGGATTCATATGTGTGGATGTGACACGACTTCATTACACAAATGATCCATTTATTCTAAGATCACAAGCTCAATATGTGAATTATGTTAAACATGATCAAAATGAGAATTGGAATGCAGTGGTAAGGGTAAGACCACGAAACTTGTATGATCTACCCGAATAAGATGATGAAACAGAACCCTATCAATTAACTGACCTGGTTGAAAAGGAAGAGCAAAATCTTAAAGTAGAATAAGACACTGATATGATTAGAATATACAGAGAAGATATTGATGGATTGAGCGTTGAAGCACCTTCTCTCAATAATGAGGAAGAAATAGACTTAGAAGTTGTAGATGAATCGGATCATGAAGATAGGGATGATTCAACAGATGAAGAATATTTTTTTGAGGATGAACATGATGAAAAAGAGGATGATGATTGGCTGTGAGGATGAATGTGATTTTTCACCACCTTGCCCAAATGGTTAATTTCTCCTTTTCTCTTCTCTTTTTATTTCTTTATTATGTTTGTTACTATATAACTTCATTTAATATTTAGAATATTTAGCTTCGTCCCATGCCAAATACTGAGTCAAAATATATCATGAATACATAATTTTATATCTAACAATCATTATTTAGTCATTGTATTTGTTTATTTTTACTTAAATAGTCTGTTTGGACATACACCTTAATTTATAGTTATGTTGTTGGATAGATTATTTTCTGATTGACAATATGTGCAATGTTCTGCCTTCACTTCTACTTTTAACTAGTTCCAATATAATTCTTTTTATTATGTCTTGCAGACTATCATGATGACAAATGCGCATGTTTCTGATAGTGTTGAATCTACTGGAGTAATTTCAAACCCACAACCACGTGAGTTGATTCATTTAGTAAAAAGTAGCTTTGAGAAATCTCATGCTTGTATAACTTAATAGAAACAGACTTTTTATGCCTTCAAATTTGGTAATAAATTCTTATAAAGAGTAGGATTTAATCACTTGATTAATTGATTTGTTTGTAGTCACTTTGAGTGAAGTATGATACTAATATATACTTTAAATCATAATCCTTTTTGAACTACTAATCTTTTAAATTTCCTCATGCATTTCAAGCAGAAGATACAGTAGGTTGTTAGTTGCTATTTATTGTATAAACATTCATTTTGTAGAGGAAGAGAAATTGTTCTCCATCTATTTGTGGATTAGAGATCACATCTTTATATTATTTGTAAACTGTAGTTACTTGGGAAGTTGAAGTTTGTAAGGATTTCATATGAAAAATACCATGCCTAAGGTCGATAAATCTATTTCCTTGCAGTAGTAGTATTTTTCTTAGTGATGAATTGATGTTGAAGTTTTCTAGAGTCTTTTATTTTAATATTCTTATGTATTACTGAAGGACAAATGATAAAGGGAAGGGGGAAGACTAGAGGGTTTTCAATCCAAAAGAAACACAAAAATAATCCCAATGGAAAGCTGGAGGTGATTATCCCACCCGATCGAACAGTAGCAGTTGGTCCTGGAGCTAATAATTTTGTTACTGAGCTTTCAGTCACAGTTGATCAGAATGCAAAGCATGATGTCAAAACTTGGAAGAAAGTTTCTGATCTAGCAAAAGAAAGGATTGTTGCTCATATGCTGGTAATTCTCTTTGTACATTTTAAGCTTATAGTTTTTTGTTCTTGAATGAGCAGTATTCAACCAAATGGCATATTTAGTAACAGTTGCCCATTATAGTAGTAGTATGTATAAAGAACAGTAGGCATAATTATTAATCTAATGGTTCCAGCTTTGAAATCCTTTATTATAGGTTCCACATACAAATCTATTTGGTTGCTAGTAGAGTCTTAGGTGACAAAGCTATCACTTCTAATTTTTTGATTTGAGTGCAGGACGTCTTTGAAATTCCAGACACGCAACACACTAGTGATACTATCCTTCATACAACTAATAATTTGTATAGATATCGTCGTAGTTTATTGAAACAAATATTGAAAGCTAAAGCTTGTATGTCCTGTTTGTAGGATAAAGTGAATGAATTGGTTGCAGAGCAAGTTCAAGAAACAGAAGAGGGTACTGATATGGACCCTATTGTTAATACGTCCTTTATGAAAATTGTTGGAGAAAAGTCAGGTTATTACCGCGGCCAAGGATCGGGACTTAAGCTAACAAATAAGCGATCCATGCAAGGGCTTCAAGAGCAACTACAAGGACAAAAAAAAGAGGTGAAAGAAGAACGCCATAAACGAGAGAGTGTAGAATCTAAACTTAAAGAAGTGCAAGAGCAACTTGAGGAGGAGCGGAAAAATCTAGAAGTCATGAAAGCTCATGTAGGAGTCATGGAAGCTCGTGTAGGATGTGAGCAGAAAATATTAAAATAGGGCATGGTGGGACTTGCATCCCATATACAAAGTTTTGTTGTTTATCTGTATTTGTAAAATAATTATGGAGAAGATAAAATAACATAAATGTAAAAGAAACAAAATTTAATCCGAACCCACTGAATTCACAATGCTTCCTTAAGGAATTTAATCCCCTCCTAGTACCCAAGGTTGTAAATTATTTCCTCCCAGGATAGAACGAATTACACACCGCTGTAGCGATACTTCAAACACCAATGTTTCAGCGAACACAAAATCGGTAGCAAATCACACTTACTGATGCTTTGTTTGTAGTTAAAACAATGCAGAAGAAAGGAAGAGAAGTCAGAAATTCGTATGAAAAATCTGAGAGAATGGACTGGTATTTATAGCCAATGTTGAGCTCAATCTGAAGAGGTGCAACTCTTCAAATCCGAAGAGGTGCCAACTGTTTCTTCAAATCTGAAGAGGTGCAAACTGTTCTTCAACTCTTCAGATTTGAAGAGGTACAAACTGTTCTTCTGAAGAGGTGCAAACTGTTTTGTAAATGTCTTTTACAAAAAGCGAAGGGCATATACTATTACGTTTGGATTTAATATTAATATTCCGTTTAATCAATCAATCAATCAATCGATCATTTGACCGAATCCGAATTCGAATCCGAAGCCGTAGCCGTAGCCGTAGCCGAGCTGAGCCGAGCGAGCGAGCGACGATGACGGCGCGAGGCTTGCCTTCTTATTAACTCTTTAAGAGCTAGAAGAAGTGCAATTGTATATATACCCATCAAAATCTCTTCCTCTTCCAATATGGGACAATATCCCTTTGTCAAGGAGGGAAACTCAAATATTTTCAATTTCCCTCCATTTCCCATTCACCCTCTTTTAAGCTACATTTAAGCTTAAAAAACCCAACAATCCCCCACATGAATGTGGAATGGCTATATCACAGAAATATGCATGAAAAACTGTGTGATTCGCAAGCAAGGATTAATTGTATCAGGATAAGTAGGTTTCCTTTTGAACTTTCCGTAGTGAACTTATGTTGGATATACTCGGTCAATCGGTAGATTTGATATCTTTGAACCGTCGAACTTCGGTGTATACCTAGACAACCATAAGTCACACAATCGACCCTTAACCGTCTTTGGTTCTTATTGTTGTGTTCGTTTCAGCCATGAACACCGCCTGGTTTAATAAGTGCGAAGAGAATTGGCCTTACAAAATTCTCCTTGAAGCGGCTAACACTTCATACTTACATAGTTGATTCCTAAACATGTCATCCCGTAGATACATTATTTTATATACCCCGTATCAAATTTAGAAATTATTAAAAAGCCTTAATGCTTTATCCTTGGTACTGAACATTATCTCATCACGAGAATGGACCAAACTTTTAGTTGACAATGTTGAACCGTCATTAATGACTTTGTTTGATCTCTTTGAACCTAGATCTTGGGATCTCCAGTCTTCTAGGTAGAGTTACCGCCACAATGGCTTGTTCTCGGCCATAGTCCCATTCCCCTCGATGATTTCTCAACTACCTTTCTAGTTAGGCCTTTTGTAAGTGGATCCGATACATTATCGCTTGACTTTACATAGTCAATCGTGATAATTCCTCTAGAGAGTAATTGCCTAACGGTTTTATATCTTCATCGTATATGACGAGATTTACCGTTATACATCACGCTCCCAGCCCTTCCAATTGCAGCTTGACTATCACAATGTATGCATATTGGTGCCAACGGTTTGGGCCAAAATGGAATGTCTTCCAAGAAATTCCGGAGCCATTCAGCTTCTTCACCGGCTTTATCTAAGGTTATGAATTCAGCTTCCATTGCAGAGCGAGCAATACAAGTTTGCTTGGACGACTTCCAAGATACCGCTCCTCCACCAATAGTGAATACATATCCACTTGTGGACTTAGAATCAGTTGAACCGGTGATCCAATTTGCATCACAATATCCCTCAATCACCGCAGGATATTTACTGTAGTGCAAAGCAAAGTCCTGGGTATGTTCTAAATATCCCAAAACTCGTTTCATTGCCATCCAATGAGATTGACCTGGATTGCTCGTGTATCGACTCAATTTGCTTATAGCACAAGCTATATCTGGTCGTGTACAATTCATGATATACATTAAACATCCCAACACACGAGCATAATCCAATTGTGATATGCTTTGTTTGTTCTTTACTAATGCAAGATTCACGTCAATTGGAGTCTTTGCAACTTTAAACCCTAAGTGCTTAAATTTTCCAAGTACTGTCTTAATATAATGAGATTGTGACAATGCCACACCATGAGGAATCTTATTGATCTTAATCCCTAGAATTAAATCAACAACTCCCAAGTCATTCATATCAAACTTGCTAGTTAGCATACGCTTAGTCGCATTTATGTTGGCATGTCATTACTCATTATCAGCATATCATCCACATATAAGCAAACAACGACTATGTGATTTGGAACATTTTTAATGTACACACATTTATCACATTCATTTATCTTAAAACCATTTGACAACATTGTTTGGTCAAATTTCGCATGCCATTGTCTGGGTGCTTGTTTGAGTCCGTAAAGAGACTTAACAAGTCTACATACCTTCTTTTCTTTACCAGGAACCACAAACCCTTCAGATTGTTCCATGTAGATTTCTTCCTCCAAGTCTCCATTTAAGAAGGCCGTCTTAACGTCCATTTGATGAATTTCAAGCCCATAAACTGCAGCTAATGCTACTAACATTCGTATGGACGTAATTCTTGTAACCGGAGAGTATGTATCAAAATAATCAAGATCTTCTCGCTGTCTATACCTTTTGACTACAAGTCTTGCCTTATATTTATCAATAGTGCCATCATCTTTCATTTTTCTCTTAAAAATCCATTTAGAACCCAAAGGTTTATTTCCAGGAGGAAGATCAACCAATTCCCATGTATGGTTATTCAATATGGATTCTATTTTACTATTGATTGTCTCTTTCCAAAACAATGATTCCGAAGAAGACATAGCTTCTTTAAATGTTCGAGGCTCATTTTCCAATAAGAAAGTCATAAAATCTGGTCCAAATGAAGTAGACGTTCTTTGACGTTTATTACGTCTTGGATCCTCCTGATTAAATATACTTTCTTTTGTTTCTTCCCGAGGTCGTTTAGATCCTTCACCAATCGACTAACATTCCTTATTATACGGGTATATATTTTCAAAGAATTCAGCATTATCTGATTCTATAACAGTATTATTATGAATGTCGGGATTTTCTGATTTATGAACCAGAAATCGATATGCTTTACTATTGGTCACATATCCTATGAAAACACAATCAACGGTTTTCGGTCCTATTTTTACTCTTTGGGGTTTAGGAATTTGCACTTTTGTCAAACACCCCCACACTTTAAAATAATTCAAGTTGGGTTTCCTTCCTTTCCATTTTTTCATATGGAATGGATTGTGTTTTGCTATGGGGTACTCGATTTAGTATCCGGTTAGCCGTAAGAACGGCTTCCCCCCACAAGTTCTGTGGCAAAGCAGAACTTATCAACAATGCGTTCATCATCTCCTTTAATGAGCGATTCTTTATTTCCACAATCCCATTGGATTGGGGCATGTAAGGGGCAGTTGTTTGATGAATTCTTCCATATTCTAGACATATTTCTTCAAAAGGAGATTCATATTCGCCACCCCTATCACTTCTTATCATTTTAATTTTCTTGTTAAGTTGCGTTTCAACTTCATTTTTGTATTGCCTGAATGCATCTATTGCTTCATCTTTACTATTAAGTAAGTAAACATAGCAATATCGAGTACTGTCATCAATAAAAGTTATGAAAATTCTTCTTTCCACCGCGAGATGGTATTGACTTCATGTCGTAAATATCTGTGTGAATTAAGTCTAAAGGATTTGAATTCCTTTCAACTGACTTATAAGGATGTTTAACATACTTAGATTCCACATATATTTGATATTTTGGTTTGTCGCATTCAAACATAGGCAATACTTCCAAATTAATTATTTTTCGCAAGGTTTTATAATTGACATGACCCAAACGTATATGCCATAATTCATTTGACTCAAGTAAGTAAGAAGAAGCTGAAATTTTATTATTATTCTCAATAACCATTACATTCAGCTTGAAAAGGCCCTCAGTGAGGTAACCTTTTCCTACAAATATTTCATTCTTACTTATTACAACCTTATCGGATACAAAGACACACTTAAAACCATTCTTAACAAGAAGTCCAGCAGAGACTAAGTTCTTTCTAATCTCGGGAACATGAAGAATGTTGCTCAAGGTCACCACCTTACCAGAAGCCATTTTCATAAATATCTTTCCAGATCCTTCAATTTTTGCCGTTGCAGAATTTCCCAAAGAAAGCGTCTCTTTGGGTCCAACAAGAGCATATGTAGCAAATGCTTCTCTAACAGCACAAACATGACGAGTGGCTCCAGAATCAATCCACCACTCCTTAGGATTTCCTACCAGGTTGCATTCAGAAAGCATATCACACAAGTTATCAATATCTTCGTGCTTTTCAACCATGTTTGCTTGACCCTTCTTCTTGTCTTTCTTTGGAGCACGACAATCTGTAGATCTGTGTCCAGCTTTTCCACAGTTGTAGCAATTTTTGTTGAACCGCTTCTTACTTGGGTTGCTTTTCGGTCCATAAGCCTTCTTCCTCTTTCTATCCTCAACAATGTTTGCTCCCATTATTGTTGAGTTTCCACGTTCTTTCTTTTCAGCAGCTTTATTGTCCTCTTCGATTCTCAACCGAACAATGAGATCTTCAAGGGACATCTTCTTTCATTTGTGTTTCAAGTAGTTTTTGAAGTCCTTCCACAAAGGAGGCAACTTTTCAATCATTGCTGCAACTTGGAACGCTTCATTGATGACAAGACCTTCAGCAAAAATTCTGTTAGTAGAAATAATATAATTAATACTTTCAACATTAGTATTAATTTGACTTATACCTTCAGCAAGGAGATCGTGAATAATCACTTGCAATTCTTGGACTTGGGTAATAACAAACTTGCTATCTACCATTTTATAGTCCAAAAATTTAGCGGCAACGAATTTCTTTAACCCAACATCTTCCATTTTGTATTTCCTTTCAAGCGCTATCCACAGTTGTTTTGACATCTCCATATTACTATAGACGTTATACAGATTGTCCTCTAGTCCACTAAGAATGTAATTCTTGCATAGAAAATCAGAATGCTTCCACGACTCAGTCACGAGAAAGCGTTCATTTTCTGGAGTTTCGTCGGGCAGAACAGGAACATCTTCCGTAATGAACTTCTGCAGACTTAAAGTCGTCAAGTAGAAGAACATCTTTTGCTGCCAGCGCTTGAAGTCAATCCCGGAAAATTTTCCAAGTTTTTCTACCGGTGCTAGTGCCGGTGTTGTTCGGCTTGTCGATGCATTGGCAGTTACCATAGGAACAGTCTGGTTCCCGTTGTCGTTCGTCATTTCTGTAAAAGAATGACACAAATAAACATTAAAATCACGTAGATTTTAATCTCCAGTGGAGTAGAAAACCACACAGATTTTAGTCTCCAGAAACAAAAATATAACACAAATACAGAAAAGATTAAATTCCTTAAGCTTGTTGTTTATCTGTATTTGTAAAATAATTATGGAGAAGATAAAATAACATAAATATAAAGAAACAAAATTTATTCCGAGCCCACTGAATTCACAGTGTTTTCTTAAGGAATTTAATCCCCTCCTAGTCAGCGAACATAAAATCGGTAGCAAATCACACTTACTGATGCTTTGTTTGTAGTTAAAACAATGTAGAAGAAAGGAGGAGAAGTCAGAAATTCGTATGGAAAATCTGAGAGAATGGACTGGTATTTATAGCCAATGTTGAGCTCAATCTGAAGAGGTGCAACTCTTCAAATCCGAAGAGGTGCAAACTGTTCTTCAACTCTTCAGATTTGAAGAGGTACAAACTGTTCTTCTGAAGAGGTGCAAACTGCTTTGATTTGCCGAAGCCGAAGCCGAAGCCGAAGCCGTAGCCGAGCCGAGCGACGACGACGGCGCGAGGCTTGCCTTCTTCTTAACTCTTTAAGAGCTAGAAGAAGTGCAATTGTATATATACCCATCAAAATCTCTTCCTCTTCCAATATGGGATAATATCCCTTTGTCAAGGAGGGAAACTCAAATATTTTCAATTTCCCTCCATTTCCCATTCACCCTTTTTTAAGCTACATTTAAGCTTAAGAAACCCAACAAGTTTCAAGGTATTCATTTAGTATAAGTACTAAAGTTTCTGTAGGTTCCTTATGAAGACCAAATAGTTATTTTATAAATCTTTTGAGCTAAATCAGAAGTTGTAGCATGTAACAAAGATTCACGTGTTATATCTTTGAAAATTTCTAATGTTCCTCTGTTTGGTATCATTCTACCTGAAATTGGTCTTTTAGACAAACTTGAAAACCTTATTATGTTTGGAGATAACTTAACTGGTACACTCCCTTTAGAAATATCCAAGCTTTCTTCTATCTAATACGTTAATCTTTCGAATAACAATTTTACTGTACCTTTTCCTAGGGAAATCTTGTTGGGGGTAATAGAACTTGAAGCATTTGATATTTATAACAATAATTTTACTGGTGAGCATCTTACTCAGTTTGTGAAGATTAAAAAGCTTAAGACTTTACATCTTGGAGGAAACTATTCTCATGGGGAAATACCAGAAGTTTACTCTCATATTGAAAATTCATTGTGGTTAGGTGTAGTGGGTAACTTACTTACTATAATAATACCAAAAGAGTTTGGCTTTGCTTCCAAATCTTTAAGAACTTAGGTTAGGTTATTATAATAGTTATGAAGGTGAAATTCCACCTTCATAACCTATATATTAGTACCCTTAAGTTTCAAAGATTCTTAAAGTATGTTAACTAACCTATATATTGCACTTGTGTGCCCCAAGTCATGGTCCATACCCATTTTTCCGCTTTCGAGAGGAAAACTATAAAAAGAATCAGAAAAACATAGATAGCAGACTGTGACAATACCTTCTCACTACCTTCTTAATGAATTATATTGGTATATTTAGTGATTTAGAAGTGTTCATTTGCCTTCTAGATGTGTTCCCTTGTGATTCTTGTTTGCTATGTGCATGTAATGCTAGCTCTACGGACGTGCACATACTTTCCAGTGAAATGTGTTCCTACTGAGGTCCCTGCAGCTGTTTCATCACACAATTAAATAAAATCTCCAAATATCTAGATGAAAGTTTTTAATTGCTTTAGAAGTCAATGATTCAATGTAGCGAAAGAAAGTGATTAGTTTTAAAGTATTTGCTCTACACTATAGTGGCTAGCCACTTTGCGTGACAAAAAGTCTTGATTTTCATGGAAGTATATAAAAATATTGGCAACAATAAGCTTCAATGCTATGACATGATATTCCTTAGAACTTAAATTTTGACCGCTGGCCTAGTGACTTGATAAATGGGATGCTAACCACTCACAAGTGTAAGTTTTCCCTTCCCGTGGGTCTAGCTAATGCTTGTCCAAAAACGTCCCACTCGCAAAGGATAAAGGATAATACATGTTGTGACTTATGTCTTGCCAATTCACTATTTATGCTGTAGTTTAAGAGATCTCAAGTTGTGTATCTTCCCAAACCATGCAACTTTTCTTCAGTGAGGTAAATGAACTTTCTAAACTAAATTATCGACTAGGTATCGAAATGAATCGTCATCTTCTTATAGCATTTTGGTGAGTCTTTAATTCTACATTAAGAGGAGGGAATTGACAGTGTAATGCTTCAAATGCTCTGCCAAATATACTTTAGAAATAGTGAAGTTTAATTTGTTTTCATTCTTTTCTTGCCTCATTTATTTATTTTGCTTTTGGGGTGTTACTGAGTGGAAGGAGGGTTATCTATAGTTGAAACATTGAGTTCTGCAAAATTGACTTGTTGCATCAAAATCCACTGAAGGATGCTTTTATCTAAGATTAAGCTTCTCCATAATGTCCTAGCTATCACATTAGAGGTGGCAGGGTCTTTAGAAATTATGTTTCTAATAGTTTCTTCTGATTTTCTGATTCTTAGCTCGTTGGTACTATCTTTCTGGTTATGTTATTGTTACTATTCTATTGTCGCAATTCATCCTCTTGTGCCGAGAGTCTATCAGAAACAGCCTCTCTACCCCAGGGTAAGGGTAAGGTCTGCGTACACACTACCCTCTCCAGACCCCACTGGTGGGATTATATTGAGTTGTTGTTGTTGTTGTACTCAGTGCTTTCCAATAATTCTTTGCTATTGTTCTGGAATATGAAACTTGTCATAGTTTTTTTTATATTACAAAATAGTTTTATCCTTGGTACTATCATGTTTAAGATCTTTATTTGTGCTTTGTTTAACAGACTCAATTGCCTGCTGCACTTTTCAATATTATTACAAATTTAAGTAGTTCAAATGAGGCAAGTCCTGCAAGTCCTACAGATGATATCATGGTAAGTAAAGTCCACCTAATTCATGTAAAAGTAAATTTCTTATCGCGCCTGACATAAGTAGATATATCTTAGAAGGAACAAGAGCACCGGAAAGAATTGTGTTAATTCATGAATGCCTTTTATAACTATCTTTCATCCTAAGTAATTATTTGATATATTTCACCTAAACTCTGAAAAAATATAAATCACAATATCTTCGATTTCAGTACACATCTTAAGTAAGAGTGGAAGCCACCGCAGCCTTTTTAAAATTTGATATATGATTTTAACAATTTTGCTAAGATTTTGTAGCACATTTATCGTCATATTTTCTACATGGCGGTTTCTTTTTTCAAGAAATAGGATCCTTATCATATGTCCCCACGCTTGTGCATCATTCTCTAGACAATCCATTGCTTTGCTTAGCTCCAAATACAACCTTTGCTATGCTTATGTTCATCTTTTGTACTGCAATGAAATGGATTATTTGTCTCTCCTCTCCTTCCTTTTTGACTTCTTATTTGGCTACCTAATAGTACTATGGATGACATCATAATAAGTAATATTCATAAAATAATACTAGTAAATAAATTTTAAATATATTTTAGCCTCTCTTCTTTCATTTTACTTTAGATTTTTCCACTGAAACATAAAAATTTCAGTTTTATATAAGTACAGAAAATATTTTTTACTTTCAAAACTCTACAACTTCATTTATGTACAAACTACCTTTATATGATAGGATCTTGTCACTAATAGTAATTACTCAATAAGAGGAATAATAACCTAAAGAAAAAAGAAATTAATTATATGTATTTGCAAGACAAAGATGCTTAAATTGGGGGAGGTACTGACAATGAAACATTATATGTTCAGTTGAAAATTTAAGATCAAGAAGATCCAATTTAAATTCTATGAACAGTAAAGAGTGTTTGTCCAAGTTGGATAATGGTGTCCCTTCATTTTTGTATTTTAAATAGTGTTACCTTTCTATTGTTAGCAATGTACATGTTAGTATATGTTTAGTTGGTTGCACCTCTGTTCTTATAGTCATTTTAGTTTAATGAGGTTAAGGAGTTCCTGAAATATTTTCTAATCTATTTTTATTCAGTTTTTTTGGAGTGAATACTTGATATGATATCTTGGAGCTTATGTTATAATATTTTTTTAGCTGAATATTTCTATCCCTACCATACTGTCTAATGTAAATAGGTCTTTGTGGTTCCCTCTATTTTAAATCAAAGTCTAATTATATTTTTCTTTTTGTAGGATGATGAAGCGTAAGCCAACGCTACTTGCAATCTGGTTCATGTGCTGCATAAGCCGGAAGATTTATCTTTTGGGTTCTATTAAATTAGAATTTAGTGACCTAGAACATATGATGTTTTTATCCTTTTGTAAGTAAAAACTTTTAGAAGTATTTAGATTTTAGAAGGCTGTAAATATCTAGTACAACAACTTTATGTATTGACCTTTTGTGTGTATATATATATATATATATATAGTAATTTATATACATTTGTTAAAAATCTAAAAGCATATAGGAATTATGTATATAGCAACAATTCATAAGTTGTTGTTAAATTATTTCACGAAGTTTATATACAATAATTAATGGTGTTGACACAAAGTAACTTATTGCCACAATAACGCTTGTTGCTAAAATTCTTGATAACAAATTAACTAGTAACTCCCGCCATTTTTTTTGGAACAACTTATATTGTTGGAAAAATGATTGATTTGTCGCAACAATTATTGTTGTTGCTGAATATTTTTATAAACCACAATTATACGCCTTTATAACAACAAAATATAATTTATTACAACAAAAAGATTTGTTGCGTTAATTTAGCTTTTTGGCAACAACATTGGTTCTTGTTGCATAGTTTTTTCGTATCGGAATTTGCTACAACAACGTGCAAAAACTTATTTTTTGTTGCAAAAAGTATTTTTCGCAACGACAACCAACATATTACAACAAAAACATGTTATTGCAAATTTCGAAGTTTCTTGTAGTGAAGTCCATTTTATTATTTTCAAGCCCAAGGTCCATTTCATCTTAAGACCCACACTCATGCCATGACATGACTTATCCAATCAAATTCAAAGCCAACAAGGTGACGCCACGTGTTAAATGATGCGGCAATCTCAGTCCAAAATAATGACCAATCAAGAGTCATCAAGTGTTTAAAATTATATGTCTTGGCCAATCACAAGCAAGCTTATTATATAAGCTTGTGTGATACGTTTGATGACTCACATGAGCCAATCAGAATCAAGCAAGAGAGTTCGTATGTTGCTGGACTACAACTACAAATAGAGGGGTTACATAACTCTCTAAAGACATTCAGAGTTGGAGAAAAGCATTCCGCAATTGGTGAAGGCATCCCCAAACAGAGAGATCAATCATCAAGTGCATAGTTGTTCAACAAAGGAGTGGTCAATGGAGTTCTTTCACGATATCAATCCGTAACAACAAAGTACTGCTCGATGTTCTTGACGATTAAATACATCACAAGGAGGTCTGAATCGTCCTACATTCGAGAAAGACGCTTCTCAAGCCCTCGAATCACGGAGAATTTCAGAAAGGAGAATCAAGTAATACATAGATTTGTACTCACGACTATTTATCAATAAAATCTCTTTTTCTTTATATTTTTGTTGCAGTTTATTTTTCGTACTACAAAAGTGGGACCAGTTCTGCCCTTCATCTCTTCCTCTTGCAAGTTGAAAATTATGAACTTCAGATCTACTACTGCGATGGCCTTTCGGAAGTGCTATGATATTCCATGCAAGGATGTTACTACTTCATCTGTCGATCTCAGTCATGTTGGCCCAATCATTTAAAGCAAGTTCAAGGATAGTGGCTTGGATGAATCCGAATATTTCACCTCCTTAGATAGCAAAAAAGAGCAGATCTCACATGACGGCCGCAACCGCAGTCTCTGGGGCAATATCACGTTCTCGCTATTTGACGAACTTTCTTAAATAGCCTCCGACCTTGGAGGATTTGAGGATTTGGTGGATTCTCCATCTTTCACGAAAGTCAACGCCTTAATGACTGACGTAACTAACGTGGATGAAAAGTTTGCCATGATGGAACAAACTATAGAATTCTTGAAGAAATCTGTTAAAGGCAAATACCTTCAAATCTCTCAACTCGAACAAATTGGAGGCCATTGCACCTGGAAAGTCGAGCCACATTCCTACTTATTGACCTAGCTTCACCTCACAAAAAATGCTTGCCAACTTCAACATCTGAAAGGAAAACCAATCCACCTTGGTTGTGGTGTTATCCGTCCAACAATTGCAAGACATGATAACAAATATCATCAGAGCTCAGTATGGAGGACCATCACAAAGTTTATCATACTACTCTACGCCTTATACTAAGCGGATTGATTGTCTAACCATGCCAACTAATTATCAACCACCAAAGCTACATCAATTTTATGGCAAAGGAAACCCAATGCAACATATTGCCCACTTTGTCGAGACTTGTAGAAATGTTGGAACGTATGGTGACCTTTTGGTAAAACAGTTTGTTCGTTCACTGAAAGAGAAGGCATTTGACTAGTATATCGACTTGAAGCCCAAGTCTATTGATAGCTAGGAGCAACTTGAGAAGGAATTTCTCAATCGTTTTTACAGTACCCGAAGAACTATAAACATGATAGAGTTGACAGGCATCAAGCAAAGGGAAGTCGAGCCCGTGGTGGATTACATCAATCGTTGGAGAGTGTTAAGTTTGGACTACAAGGATCATCTTTTAGAAGTATATGTTATGGAGATGTATATTCAAGGAATGCACTAGGGCCTTTTGTACATCCTACAAGGGATCAAACCGCGACCTTTTGAAAAACTTGTAATGCGAGCACACGACATGGAGTTAAGCATCGCAAGTCATGTAAAGACATCTCCATTTGCTGATAAGAAGGAGTTCAAGAAAAGTGTTGCATCAAAGAACCAAACCAAAGAATTTATGGCGGTGAATGCAATAATTATAAATCTACTAATAATTGTAGTAATTATTATTTTGTATTATTTTTAATAAGAGATTAAATTAAAATTTTCTTCCCGTTTGTACTTAATATGAAAGTTTAATTTTTTTTATTAAGATTACTATATAAGAAGTTAAATTATATCTTTATATATATATTTTTTATTTCTTTAAATTATTGTTTATATTTTTGTGTTTAGTTTATCTTATCCATATAGCATATAGCATGACCATATGAATTATTATTCAGAAAATTTCTCATCTCAAAAAATAAATTAGTCTTATTATTTTATATATTTCTACATTGAAGTTCTATATTTATATATTTTTTCCTTTTTTATAATAGTTTCCTTAAAAATATATAGATATTTGATAATTTTAAACTCAAATTCAAAAAAAGTAACTAATTATTAACTAACTTAACTAATTTTGTCCTACAATTTGATACTTGTTGATTTTTTATCATAACACTTGACATCATCACGTTGATTTGCTTGTCCTATTTTATAGAGAATATAGATAGATATATTCATCCCTCATTCGCTTGCTAACTGCTCAACTGCTATTAGAATCTCTTTTATCATTGAAGTTAACAACGAACCTGCTCTTTCACTATCCTCGAAGAGATAAACTTCTAAAATCGATCAAAAAAATCTGAATTTCAACTCGATTGTCGCTTGGTTGAAGAAAATGGCAACTAGAGAGAGAATTTCTCTACAAGTTTTTTGTATTGGAACAGCTGATACTAAGCTCGACGAGCTCCGTTTTCTCGCCGAATCAGTTCGGTCCAATCTTAACTGTTTCTTCAATAACTCTTCGTTTTTTATTTTTGAGTATCGAATGCTCCGTCAAAACATTCTGCTATTCCTGGTCATGTAATTGAATAAGTCACTTCGCAGCAACCAATCCCTATCCCAGAAACTATTTAGGCTGAATATATGTGTAGACACCAAAAGTTGCTATGATTTTTCTTTTAGACACTTCAAGTAGGCTTTGTTCCAATTAAACACCTGTAGTAGGCCCAAACTGTACCAATCAGATATATTTCTCTGATATGGTTGATAGCGTGAGTTGTACCACGTAGAATGCTCTTTAGCTTGATGTTCCTTACTGTAGTTTGCTAAAAGATGAACCACAATTGGTAGATTTTTCAAGTGAAACTACAATGATTAAGAGATAAAAGTGTGTATGAACATACATTTATGCGTTGAAGATATTCCTAGAACATCAGTAGAGTAGATGACAATAAACACGAGCATTATATAGGTGCAACTCACGTTATCAACCATGTTAGTGAAATGTGTCTGATTGGTACACTTTGGACCTACTATAGGTGTTCAATCGGAACAAGGCTTACTTGAATTGTCTAAATGAAAGAACATGGCAAGTTTAGGGGTTACACAAATGTCTAAGACTTATTCTTAGACTACTAAGTTTCAAAAATATTTATTTCCTTCACTCTATGCTTAGTCAAATACTTTTACATGAATTGGGATGAAGGAAGTAAATGATTAAGTATGTGGTATAAGTGAGAAATATAAAGTCTTTTGGTGTTGCCGCATTGAGAACACTTAGGAGTATTTTCCTCATAGCTTCTGCACTGCAAATAGAGAAACTATTATAGTTTCACTATGCATTTTACCATTCTTGAGACATTAACAAAAGGATTTAAGTTATCTATGCAGGAGGAACAGGTCATAAGGCAAATACTACAGGATGTCTTCTTGAAAGGATCTATGAAGCCTAGATTAGCTAAAAGATTAGAGGAGTTGGATTTCTATCTTTAATATAAGTCTGAACTTGGTACATTGAAGTGCTATTGGTAGGAGGTTAGAGTGCTTAGAGTGTTATCTCTGTAATTGGGCTGCTGCCCAATTCCAGTTTCTTTTTTTTTTTTTTTTTTAGGTTTGAGCTGTACAAAGTTATTTGGTAATTAAAAAAATTATTTACACAATAAGTGTAGTTTGACTTGTTTTAGCAGAGCACACACTTACTATAGACAATAAACATTTATGGGTTGCTTAGGCCCGTATAGTCCATAGCTCCTCTTTGGAAAGAAGTTCATGTTGACTTTTGGGAAAGGGGAAATGGCTGCTGTTATGTACTGATCAGGAGAAACTTTCAGTTGGGAGCCATTCTTTTGCAGTTATAGGAGACATTGTTGTTACGTTTTTCAGTTATGAGCCATTATAGTTGGCTTTTTATGTTGTTCGTCGCGCAAAAATTCTTTGCACTACTAGGGTATAATTAACCCCTAAGAGAACTACATTTTATATATAAGTAAGCTAATAACCGTCAAGAGCAAAAGTTATAATATCAATTGTTTCCGGTGGTTAGAACTGAATTTATATTGGAATTGGTGGGAAGCGTGTCAGGCTAATAGAAGGGAAGAAATATTTAAAAGAGAAGCAATAAATTACACAAGACAAGATAAGACAAGATAAAATTTACGTGGTTCAGCAATTTTTGCCTACTCTATGGCCACACAAAGAATAACTCTTTATTAATTTAAGAGAAAGAAGAGGTTGATGATGATCTCCAAATAAAATGGCAAACCCCTTTTATAGGCATTTTAATGCACTGCTGACGTAATCACTTACGTCATAAGAAAAGAATTCAAAGATGAATTCTTCCGCCTACCATTTTGTTTCATATTACTTTTTCTCCTCTCTTTGACTTTTCATTCTTTTGTTTTGTCTACTTTTCTTTCTTTCACATACAACAAGGTTTTCCCCATCAATCTCCCCCTCAAAACCTATATTACATCAAGAAAGATATTAAAAACGATTTACCATTTTCTGGTGGCGCCTTCACATTATTAGTCTTGAAGGCTAACTGAGGCAGTACACAACATCAGTTTGTCAACATCGACAACTTTGGTCAACATATCTGACGGGTTCTTTGATCCTGGTATCTTCCGTAGGGAAAGAGTTTCTTCATTTATCAACTCTCGGATATGATGACACCTCAACAGGATATGCTTCGATCTTGCATGAAACACTGGATTCTTGGCAAGATGTATTGCACTCTGGCTATCGCTGAAAAGCTCACAATTGTCCTACTCTTTACCTAGCTCTTTAAGAAAATTCTTGAGCCAAATCATCTCTTTTCCAGCTTCTGAGATTGTCATGTACTCTGCTTCAGTGGTAGACAGAGAAACACTTTTCTAAGGTCTGGACATTCAGCTAACATCAGTACCACCCAAGGTGAACACGTAGCATGTGGTACTTTTTCGACTATCCAGATCGCCACCTAAATTTGAATCAACAAAACTTTGTAAGATAATATTGCTCTTTTTAAAACAAAGTGTCATACCTGATGTGCCTTTGAGATACTGCAATATCCATTTTACACCTTCCCAATGCTCCTTTCCTAGATCTGACATGTATCTACTGACAACTCCAATTGTACGGGCTATGTCAGGTCTAGTGCAAATAATAACATACATCAAACTTCCTATTGCTGAAACATATGGAACTTTGGACATGTACTTCCTTTCTTCATCTGTCTTAGGTGATTGCTCCTTCGACAGATTAAGATGGCTTCTGAGTGGAGTGCTTCAGGTCTTTGCATCATGAAGACTGAACCTGCTTAGTACATTTTGTATGTACTTTTCTTGAAACAACTTTAAATTTCCTTCAGACATGTTTTTACTAATCCTCATCCCAAGCATTTGCTTAGCTGGTCCCAAGTCTTTTATTTCAAACTCCCCCGCCAGTTGTTGCTTAACCCTGTTGATCTCTTTTATGCTAGATCCTGCAATTAGCATATCATCAACGTACAACAGTAAAATGATATAGGATTCATCAAGATTTTTGATATAACAGCAATGGTCCTTCTCACATCGCATGAAACCATTGTTATGCATGAATCCATCAAATTTCTTGTACCATTGTCGGGAAGCTTGTTTCAAACCATACAAACTTTTCTTGGACTTACACACAAAGTTTTCTTTACTAGAAACTTAAAAATCTTCAGGTTGCTTCATGTAAATGTCTTCTTCAAGGTCACCATGCAAGAAAGCAGTTTTAACATCTAGCTACTCCAAATACAAATTTTCTGCAGCAACGATACTTAACACCAACCTGATAGTAGTTAATTTGACTACAGGAGAGAAGATCTCGGTGTAGTCAATTCCTTCCTTCTGCTGAAAGCCTTTTACTACTAAAAGTGTTTTGTATGTCTTCTTACCATCATGCTTTTCCTTGACCCTGTACACCCACTTATTTTGTAATGACTTCTTTCCTTTTGGTAACTCTGTAAGTATCCATATTTTATTCTTTTGAAGAGAATCCATCTCTTCTTTCATGGCTAGCTTCCACTTATAAGAGTTTATCACCTGCATTGCTTTAACAAAATATTCTGGTTCTCCAGCATCAGTCAGAAGTAAATAGTGGAGAGAGAGTTAACATATTTGGAGCATTCGTAACTCTTTTAGATCTCCTTAATGTAGGTTCAGGAGTAACTGATCCCGAATTTGATTCAAGTCCTGACTCCAGATTTGGTTCTGCATTTAATTCTATCTCTGGTTCTGGTTCTGATCCATATTCGACTTCTGGTTCTTCATCTTCAATTTCATAGTCAGTTGTAATCCCCCTAGCCACTTCATTTTCTGAGATTTCTTCTAACTCAACAGCTTCAGATGCCTGTTTGTTGGTGCTGGTTGGTTCTACTTTAAACTTGTCCTTGTATATCACATTTTCAGTAAATGTGACATTCATGTGTCTTAAATTGATAACCAAAATTATCGTCACCATAGCCATTAAAGAAACATTTCTTGGCTTTAGGATCAAGCTTATCTCTATCATTAGAGTTTACATGCACATAAGCAACACAACCAAAAAATTTCAGATGTGAGAGAGTTACCTCCTTTCCTCTCCATACCTCCTCAGGAATTTCAAAATCCAACGGTACAGAAGGTCCCCTGTTTATAAGGTAAGCTGTTATGTTAACAGCCTCGGCCCAAAAATACTTCGGCAATCCAGAATGTATTCTCATACTTATGGCTCGTTCATTCAGGGTTCTGTTCATCCTCTCAGCAATGCCATTTTGTTTCGGTGTTCCAGGAACTGACTTGATCATTCTGATCCCATCCTTAGAGCAGAATGCTTTAAACTCTTGACAATCATGCTTTCCTCCATTGTCAGACTTCATACATTTTAACTTTAGACTCGTGTGATTTTCAACTTCATCTTTTCATATTTTAAAGGTAACAAACACATCAGATTTATTTTTCAGAAAATAAACCCATACCTTTCTTGTGAAATCATCAATGAAGGTGACATAATAGTGTGAGCCTCCCAGAGAAGTTACTGGAGTTGGTCCCCACATATCTGTATGCACTAGTTTCAGTTTCTCTTTCTTTGGCGTCCTTCCCGCCTTTGAGAAACTAACTCTCTTTTTTTTTCCGTAAATGTAATCTTCGCACAAACCTAATTCAACATGCTTTAGGTTTGAAAACTTTTCTTTGGATGCCAAAAACTTTATTCCGTTCTCATTCATATGCCCGAGCCTCCGGTGCCACAGTGTTGTATCACGACCATGATCAACTGTTGCTATAGTATCTAATTTCTTTTGGTTATTTTCCATGATCCATTACCGAATACTGTTGTGTATCCTTCACTGTCAATCTGACCCATAGATATTAGATTTTTCTTGAGGCTAAGAACATGCCGAACATTTTTCAATTTTCATAGCGTCCTTTGTGAAGTCTTTATATGAATTTCACCTTTCCCGACAATATCCAAAAGTCCGTCGTCTGCTAGATAAACCTTCCTGAATTTTTCAGCAATATAATTATGCAATAATTCTTTGCATGTGGTAGAGTGAAAGGATGCTCCTGAGTCCAGAATCCAATATTCGACTAGACTATCTGCACAACAAATTAGTGCATCACCGACTTTTTCAGCAATTGCATTTGCTGAATTATCATCCTTGTATTGGTCGTTCTTCTTCTTCTTTGGCTCTCTACATTGACTACTGTAGTGACTCTTTTTATCGCAATTCCAATAAGTAATGTCTTTGCGGTTTTAGAATTGCCCTCTTCTCCTTGACTTTGATCTGCCACGACCATGACTTTGTCCTCTTTGACTGCTTCTCCCCCTGTTTTCGGTATTAAAAGCAGATCCTGGGGAATCACTTGATTCTCTCCGGCGAATATCTTCGCTTAGATTCAAGTCTCTAATATCATCCAATTTGAGTTTGGTACTTCCTGATAAACTGCTAATTACAGTTACTGTTGCATACCAACTCTCCGGTAGAGATGATAGTATAATCAACGCCCTAACTTCGTCATCAAATATTATATTAACAGAACTCAACTGAGTTAATATTATATTAAAGTCATTGATATGTTCCGTAACAGATCTACCTTCTGCCATCTTTAAGTTGAACAATCGATGTATCAAATAGACTTTATTTGAAGCAGATGGCTTCTCGTACATATTTGATAACGCTTTCATCAGGCCTGCAGTGGTCTTCTCGTTAATGATGTTAAACGCCACATTTCGTGTTAGCGTCAAACGAATCACATCAAGAGCTTGGCGATCTAATAGATCCCAATCCATTTGGCCATATTCTCTAGTGTTACCCCGGTCAGAGGGAAGTGTAATTTTTTCTGGTACAAATAGTCCTCTATTTATATTTTTCAGAATCCAAAATCTTTGCCATTGAACTTGTCAATATTCACTTTTCCTTCTTCCGACGTCATTTTGCACGCACACAAAAATTATGTGAATAGTGCCTTACCATTTGTGAATAGTACTTTACTATTTATGAATAGTACTTCAGTATTGTGAATAATGAACAATAATCTTGCACTAATTTTGTGAATAGTAAATTGCACCAATACTATATTTTTTCTGCCAGAATTATGTTGCATGTGCTTTTATATCAGTTGTTGGGAAGCGTGTCAGGCTAATAGAAGAGAAAAAATATTTAAAAGAGAAAAATAATAAATTGCACAAGACAAGACAAGATTTACGTGGTTCGATAATTTTTGCTTACTCCACGACCACACAAAGAATAACTCTTTATTAATTTAAGAGAAAGAAGAGGTTGGGGATGATCTGCAAATGAAAAGGTAGACCTCTTTTAATAGGCATTTGAATGTCCTGCCGACGTAATCACTTACGTCATAAGAAAAGAATTCAAAGATGAATTCTTCCGCCTATTTCATACTACTTTTTCTTCTCTCTTTGACTTTTCATTCTTTTGTTTTGTCTACTTTTCTTTCTTTTACGGCAAGGTTTGCTCTCGTCAGGAACATCAGACTTGGTATTGTTTCCTTCCGACGGGCTTCCGTTGTATATATTTGTGGGATTAACAATGTTAGTAAGATTGTTCTATCTAATGCCGGTGCAGCATTTGCTGGAATGATAATTGGAAGGCGTGAAAGATCAAAGGAGTACATCAACACTAATGAAAAGTTTACAGTTGGTATAACGATGTATGGGGTTACAACTCCTTGTGTTAATGCTGTAACAGAAAGATTAGCTAAAGAAGGATATGAAACTTCGGTTTTCCACGCCACTGGTGTCGGAGGCAGCGCAATGGAGGAACTCGTTAGAGGAGGTCTTATACAGGTAATCCTGTCGCTCTATCACCACTCATGGTGTCAGTTGTATATAAATTAGGGAAGGGTAATCATATTTCCTATTTTCCCTTATAATGAACTTTAAAGTCTTAAAATTGAAACTTCTGCAGACCAATAAGTCCTCTTTCTCCTAACAATCCTTAAAAAGTACTACGTAGATACCATTAATATTATGTAGGAACCAGGAAAATTCATCTCGAAGAAGGTGGACACTTACATTTCGTTCACTGAAATGGCTTGTCAATTGTTACTGCTATCTGTGCGACTTTGAAAAGGAAAAATTACTGAAGTAGTATTACATTATCTCTGTTTCTGGAACACAATTAATATCCTATATCTTATTTATCTTATTTTAGGGTGTGTTGGATATTACGACAACTGAGGTTGCAGATTACATAGTTGGAGGGATTATGGCAAGTGATTTTTCCCAATTTGATGCAATATTAGAGAAGAAGATTCCTTTGGTTCTGAGTGCGGGAGCATTGGATATGGTCACTTTTGGTCCTAAAAATACCATATCTCCTGACTTTAAGCAAAGGAAGATTCATTAACATAACGCACAGGTGATTTATATTCCTGACTCTGTCAATATTCATCTTTCTATTTTCTCATTGTATGGCTCTGATTGAATTCATGGACATGTTCCCTCAGGGATGAGGATCAGTTCTTCTTGTTCAGTTCTCCCTGTCAGGTTTTCCTGAGTAGAAGGACCTATTCCATCACCTGTTCCTTCCTTTGGTGCAGCTTCAGTCTAGGATGTGGTTTCATTTGAGTTTCTAACTAGCCCAATTGCTTCATATTTATGTTCCTGTCTCTCATAAAGAATGTTAGTTTCATCAAAAACTATATGTACACATTCTTCTACACACATAGTTCTTTTGTTATAAAATCTTGTAAGCTTTACTATGTGAAGAATATCCCAAGAATACTCCCTCATCACTTCTGGGATCAAACTTACCTAGGGAGTCTTTACCATTATTGTGCACATAGCACTTGCATCCAAATGTCCTAAGATGGGATATGCTTGGCTTTCTCCCTTTAAGTAACTCATAGGGAGTCTTCTCTACAAGAGGTCTAGTCATGCACCTATTTATGATATAACATGCAGTGTTCACAGCTTCTGCCCAGAAACTATGGGGCAGTTTACTAGAAAGAAGTATAGTCCTAGCCATATCTTCAAGTGTCATATTATTTCTTTCAACTGCTCCATTTTGTTGTGGAGTCCCAGGAGCAGAAAAGTTATGAACTATGCCATGTTCATCACAAAATTCAGCAAATTTAGCATTCTCAAATTCAGTACCATGATCAGACCTAATTGATGCAAGTTGATTACCTAGTTGTTTATGACTTTTTCTAACAAACGAAGTGAACATGTCGAATACTTCATTTTTAGATGTTAAAAATAATGTCCAAGTAAACCTAGAGTAATCATCAACAATCACCATTACATATCTCTTATCACCTCTGCTTAATGTTCATTTGGTCCACAAAGATCCATATGGACCAGTTCCATCGTCTTGGTGGTGCTTACCACTTTTTTGCTTTTAAAAGAGGATCTTACCTGCTTCCCCCTTGCACAGACCTCACAAACCTTATCTTCCTTGAACTTAATGTTAGGCAGTCCTATCACTAAGTCCTTGGAGACAAGTTTGTTGAGTTGACTTAGACTGGCATGTCCAAGTTTCTTGTGCCAAATGAGGGGATCATTATCCAACACACTTAAGCAAGTGAGTTCATTTTCTGAAAGTGTGGACAGATCTACAACATATATGTTGTTCACTCTTTTTCCCTGCAAAACTATCTTGTCAGTGGTAAGATTAATCACAAAGCATTTGGTAGATGTGAATGCTTCCATGTTACCTCTATCACACAGCTGTGATACACTTATTAGACTGTACTTTAGTCCATCTATCAAGTAGACGTTCTCAATAGAATGAGAATCATTCTTTCCTACCTTTCCAACCCCAATGATCTCACCTTTCCTCTCATATTCAAAAGAGACATTACATCCTTTAAGGTCCTCAAGTGAAAGGAACTGCTTCTTGTTTCCTGTCATGTGCTTTGAGCAGCCACTATCCATGTACCATATTTGACTGCTCTCCTTCACTTGGACCTCAGTTTCCTCATCAGATTCTCCAATGGCCATAAGTGCTTGTTCATCCCCATAATCATCATCTGAGCTTTCTCACTAAGCAGCGACCATAGCCTTGGTTGATCCTTTGCTCTTCTTGGATTGAACCTGTTCCTTCTTCATGTTCCTTCGTTCAGCTCTTTCCTTCTTCCATTCAATTTCCCATTGGGGATAGATTTTTGATGTGGTGATCAATCTTTTCCACACTTATAGCATCCATCATTGTTTTGCTTCTCAGGAACTTTTGATTTACTATAGCTTCCACTTCTTGAAGAACCCTTTCCTCTCCTCAAGTATTTCTTGAAATCCTTAGTGATAATAGCCATTTCATCATCTTCAAGATCAGAACCTTCAGTGATTCTGAGTGCCAGGCTCCTTTCCTTCTTTGGTACATCCATTTTCATGGTTTGTCTCCTAAGTTCATAAGCAGTGAGATTTCCAATTAATTCATCCAGTGGGAGGGTTGCAATGTTCTTTGATTCCTGAATGACAGTAATTTTGCTCTCCCAAGTAACACGCAGAACCCTTGTTAATATTTTCTCGACTCTATATTCTTCAGAAATAATTCTTCCAAGAGACTTTAGTTCATTTGTCAATGTAGTGAACCTTGTGTACATCTCTTGAATGATTTCTCCTTCCTTCATAGTAAAGTTCTCATATTGAGAATACAGTAGAGTTCCTCTGGACCTTTTCACCTGATGTGTTCCTTCGTGAGCCACTTGCAAAGTGTCCCAGATTTCCTTGGCAGTGGTACAACTTTGGATTCTGCTATACTCATCTGGACCAAGTCCACAAACAAGTCACTTCTTGGCTTTGGCATTCTTCTCCCATTTCTTCAAGTCATCAGCTGTGCAATCTGCTCTTGTCTTTGATACCTCTACTCCTTCAGCATTTATCTTCATGGTAGCTAGTGGGCTATTGAGCAGTAGCATTATCTAAAAAGTTAATGTTGGAATACCGACCAGTCACACTCTTACAATTATACGGTCTAGTAACAAAGTAGCATTGTTTGATCATCATCTTGCACAATTTACAACAAGTAGACAGCTAAACATTTTGGGGCGTAATTTTTTTGTTATTAAGAGATATTTTGCCTCAGTTTTGAAAATTTACTGAATTATGTTGTGTCTGGACTGCAGAATTAAGCATATGATTTTCAATTTGATAAACTAATGATCAAACAAGTACTTGAGGTGTTCCTTTTAAGTTATAATTTACAGAATGCTTATTGTTGGAGATGTCGTTAATGTGTACCACAGTAGGTGAGAATAAGAAATTTGCTGCAATTATAGCAGAAAAGCTGAACAAGGCGTCATCAAGTGTATGTGTTTGCTTGCGAGAGAAAGGTGTCTCTGCAGTGGATGTACCGGGCAAAGTCTTTTATGATTCCGAGACAACTAGTTGTCTTATACATGGGCTACAAATGCTTGTTGGAAATAGTTAAACATCGTTAGGTACCACAGTTACTTATAAGGAAGAGGATTAGCAGTCTATAAAGCTACATTCCACTGCTAAACTCAACTCAGAACATTGAAATGTTTGTTCATTGATAGGTTAAGGTCTGCCCTTACCGTATTAACGATGTGGAGTTTGCAAATGCTTTAGTTGATTCATTCTTGGAAATCTCTCCAAAATCTAGACGTGTTGAATATCAGCAATCCAAGACATTCAGAAAGATAATGCTGTTCTTCGGAAATATTCGCCATGCAACAGAACAACCTTTTCCAGTGTCAACGACTTTCCAAAAGCAAAACCAGGTGAGGAATCTTCCTAAACTTCAAGGCTGATAATTGCTATCACAATGTCAAGGTAAATACATAACCGAGCAGCTTCCAATATATGATTACTGAATTACAATTGATATTATCTCGGGAATTATCTGCTTATAAATGGATTGTTGGGCTAGTTTGAAATACCATCATGGATTCTTGTCCTTTTTTCTCATCGTAATCATCTCTATTATTGTTCGGTGAACGTGTATACGGTCGAAATCGAGCTCGCCAACAACTTGGTAGACTAGGCTTGGAACGTGGCAACCAAGGACTGAATATCAACCTCGAGTCCCACCGAACTAGAACCCGAGGTTAGAACGCCTGCCTTCGAGGAGCAGTGAGTTCGGTGTTGACCTTAGCCTCGAACGAGCTCAGAGAAACATTGTTGAGATAACTAACAAAAGATCGAAATATCCGTGACCGGTCGGATATTGCGGCGGGAATCTCGGCACGTATCATTAAGGAATCGGCAATTAGCGAATCAAGCGATCTTTACCTTTTATGAAAATGTACCTAGAGTAGGATTCCTCTACTATAAAAAGGGGGTCTAATAATTCATTCAACACATTGTAACGTGCATCACAAAGCAAGTTACTATTATTCTCTTTAAGTTCTTATTATAAATACTTTTGGCTCAAGGGTGGCTAATCTTCCAAGGCTAAAACTGTTCAACTTGTGCGGTCAATATTTACTTTTCCATTACTTATTTCAATTGTAATCTGATTTATCATTTTGTATCAAGTTAGATCACGTATCCTTAAAACTACCTACAAATTCAATTGTTATCCGATTTTGAGGGTAAACAGTTTGGCGCCCACCGTGGGGCTAAGGATAATAGTGGTTATTTGATACAAATTTCCATAACACATACTGCTTTACACTTGTTCTTTGAAGTGTCTCTACTTTCAGGTTAAAACTCGAAATGTCGAACTCTCAATCAGCACCCTTACATGTTGATAACGAGTCCGGTTATCACGATGAAAATAGCAACAATACCTCCCGTTTATCCCGTAGGAATTCCAGTCGCGGACCCAATTGACGCTAATTCACATGTGGCTATTGACGCAAATTTGCCTACTGACCCCGAGAATAGCATCTGTGGTGGATCTCGATCGGAAACTCAAAATACATAAAACATTAGAGGGGACGGGATCAGTTTACGGTTGATCTTCGAAATGCTGCAGGCACAATAGGCGGTGATAGCTCAGTTACAGAACCAAACCCATGCACCGAGTAGAGTTGAACCCGATCTACGTATCGATGGCTAACCCCGAGATCGTAAAGATGCTCGAAGAGCTAACCAAACGGTGGAAACCTACCATTCTAGGGTAGACCAAATCCTAGGAGCACCTCCAATATTGAAAGGCCTGGATTCCAAAAAGTTCGTGCAAAAACATTTTCCTCCGAGCGCGGCTCCAAAGCCAATCCCTAAGAAATTCTATATGCCCGAGATTACCAATTATAACTGAACGACCTACCCGAATGAGCATGTAACCTCTTACATATGTGCCATCAAAGGGAACGACTTGGAGGATGCCGAGATCGAGTTTGTCCTGTTGAGGAAGTTTGGAGAGACCCTATCAAAAGGGGTTATGATATGGTATCATAACTTGCCTCTCAATTCTATTGACTCATTTGCTATACTTGCGGATTCTTTCGTGAAAGCACACGCCGGGGCCATTAAGGTCGAAACCAGGAAATCAGACATTTTCAAAGTAAAACAGAAGAATAACGAGATGCTCAGAGAGTTCGTGTCCCGATTTCAAATGGAACGAATGGATCTGCCTCTGGTGCTGATGATTTGTCCATTCAGGCTTTCACCCAAGGGATTAATGTTCGAAGCTCGGTGGCTTCACAACAGTTGAAACAAAACTTGATAAACTATTCGGTCGTTACTTGGGCCGACGTGCATAACCGGTATCAATCGAAAATCAGAGTAGAAGATGATCAACTCGGGGCCCCTTCGGGGTCTGTTTATCCAATCAGAACCATCGACAGATTCAAGAGAGACATCATTCGTGAACCAAGGCCAAACAGGGATCGGTATCAACCGTATAATGGAGATTGAAGAAGCAGTGGGTCCGGGCAGAACTCTATAAGGAATGAAAGGAGAAGAGATCGAGGTCAGAGCAACCGAGGACTCATGAGCAGGAACGACTTCGACAAGATCATCGGGCCTAAAAAGGCACCGAGGTTATCAGAATACAACTTTAGCGTCGATGCTTCCGCCATTGTATCAGCTATTAGACGCATCAAAGATACCAAATGGCCTCGACCTCTACAATTCGATCCAACCCAAAGGGATCCTAACCAGATGTGTAAATATCACAGCACTCACGACCACAGAAAGGAGGATCAACCGCAGTTGAGAGATGAAGTAGCCCAACTATTCAACAACCAGCATCTTCGAGAATTCCTGAGCGACCGAGCAAAGAATCATTTCGGAAATAGGGATTCTAGCAAACAGACCAAACAAGAGGAACCTCAACACGTCATTAACATGATTATCAGTGGGGTCGATGCCCCTCAGGGGCCGATGATGAAGCGCACCAAAGTATCCATCACGAGGGAAAAATGGACTCGAGATTACATACCAGAAGGGACCTTGTCTTTCAATGACGAGGACGCGAAAGGGATCATACGGCCCCACAATGATACACTGGTAATATATGTACTCGTAAATAAAGTTTGAGTTAAACGTGTGTTAATTGATCCAGGTATCTCGGCCAACATCATCCGATCGAGGGTCGTAGAGCAGCTCAATCTACAAGACCAAATCATGCCTGCAGTTCGAGTTCTAAATGGATTCAACATGGCATGTGAAACCACTAAGGGTGAGATAACATTACTGGTGAACATTACTGGTGAACACCGCCGGAACCATCCAGGAAGCTAAGTTTTATGTGATCGAAGGATACATGAGGTACAACGCTTTGTTCGGGAGGCCGTGGATTCGCAACATGAAAGCAGTGCCCTCGACACTGCACCAGGTACTGAAATTCCCAACACCTGGCAGAGTCAAAATAGTGTATGGGGAACAACTGGCCACTAAGGAAATGCTCGCGGTCGATGAAGTGATACCGACATCCGCAATCTTAACTGAGCTATATCCGAACCAGATGGTCAAAAATTGGGCCAAGTAGCAATCACTGATGCCAACCTCGACAGAATCAGAGGAACAAGGGGTAGACGAGGATGATGATTACGGGGTCCCCAAATCTTTTATAGCCCCTGATGATTCCGACGCCACTAAATCGATGGTCGAGGAGTTTGAATAAGTTGTATTGAGTAAACACTTGCTTGATCGAAAGGTATACCTGGGTACGGGATTAAGCCCCGAGCTCAGGAAAAAACTCATTCAATTTCTTATGACTAACGAAGATTGTTTCGCTTGGTCCCACCTTGACATGACAGGGATACCACCGGAGATAACCACTCACAAGCTAATCCTGGATCCGAAGTTCCATCCGGTTAAGCAGAAGAGGGGACCCCATTCCGAGGTCAAACACTCTTTCATCAAATATGGGGTATCTAAACTTCTTAAAATAAGATCTATTCAGGAGGTTAAATACCTGGATTGGTTAGCGAACGTAGTGGTAGTCCCTAAAAGGGGGAATAAATTAAGAATGTGTGTAGACTATAAGAATTTGAATAAGGCATATCCTAAAGACTCCTTCCCTTTGCCCAACATCGATCGTATGATCGATGCCACGGCCGGCCACGAGATCCTCAATTTTCTCGATGCCTACTCCGGGTACAACCAAATACGGATGGACCCGGGTTATCAGGAAAAAACCTCCTTCATCACTAAATACGGCACATACTGCTATAACGTGATGTCTTTCGGATTAAAAATTATTGGTGCCACTTACCAACGCCTAGTAAACCATAAGCTCGAGAAACAAATAGGAAAATCAATGGAAATTTACATTGATGATATGTTGGTTAAGTCCTTGCGAGCAGAGGACCATTTAAAATATTTGCAAGAAACCTTCAACATATTGAAGCGATACAATATGAAGTTGAACCCGGAGAAATGTGCATTTGCAGTTGGGTCATGTAAATTCCTCGAATTCATGGTATCCAACCGGGGTATCAAGATAAACCCCTACAAAATCAAAGCAATTGAAGATATCACGGTTGTGAATAACGTGAAAGTCATTCAAAGATTAACCGGGCGCATAGCTGCCCTGGGGCGATTCACATCGAGGTTGTCCGATAAGAGCCACTTGTTCTTCACACTATTACAAAAGAAGAATAACTTCTCGTGCACCGCAAAATGCCAACGGGCTTTGGAGGAACTCAAGCGGTATCTATCAAGCCCACCACTGCTTCACACGCCAAAAATAGACGAACAATTATACTTGTTCTTGGCAGTATTGGAAATAGCGGTAAGTAGACTCCTGGTCCGGGAAGAACAAGGTACGCAATTTTCAATTTACTATGTTAGCAGGACCCTAGGTGAGGCCTAAACTAGGTAGCCTCACCTAGAAAAACTAGCGCTCGCTTTCCTAAGCGCCTCTAGAAAGCTAAAGCCGTACTTCCAGTGTCACCCCATATGTGTCGTGACCAATTACCCGTTAAGGAATGTTATGCATTACCCCGAGATCTCGGGCCGGTTGGCCAAATGGGCCGTGGAAATCAGTGGGTACGATATTGAATATCGACCCAGAACCGTCATTAAGTCTCAAATTTTGGTAGACTTTGTGGTCGACTTTAAGCCAGCCCTAATACCCGAGGTCGAAAAAGAGTTATTAATTAACAAAGCTACCAACAGGCAATGTAGTTAGACAATCTATTAGGACTGTGAAATTGACTAACAATGAGGCCGAATACGAGGCCATGATTGCAGGCCTTGAACTAGCCAAAAGTTTTGGGGCAGAGGTGATCGAAGCCAAGTGCGACTCTCTCCTTGTGGTAAACCAAGTTAATGGAACGTTCGAGGTCAGAGAAGAACGAATGCAAAGGTACCTGGACAAGTTACAGGTAACATTACATCAGTTAAAAGAATGGACTTTACAACACGTACCTCGGGATCAAAACAGCGAGGCCGACACCCTCGCTAACTTAGGGTCATCGGTCGAAGACAACGAGTTCAACTCGAGGACTATCGTATAACTTACGAGATCGGTGGTGGAATAAAGCCATGTCAATATCAACTCAACGAGCCTAACTTGGGATTAGAGAAATAAATATATAGAATATCTAAAGATCGGGAAACTGCCTCGGATCCAAAAGAATCGAGGGCACTCCGTACAAAGGCAGCCCAGTTTAGCCTATCCGAAGACGGAACCTTGTTCAGAAGAGCATTCGATGGCCTACTTGCAATATGTCTAAGGCCAGGGGATACTGAGTACGTTTTGAGAGAAATCCACGAAGGTACCTGTGGAAAACATTCAGGCGCCAAATCATTGGTTCGAAAAATAGCCAGAGCCAGTTATTACTGGATCGATATGGAAAAGGATGCGAAGGAGTTCGTACGAAAATATGATGAATGTCAAAGACACGCTCCGATAATTCATCAACCCGGGGGGATGCTGCATTCGGTTTTGTCACCATGGTCGTTCATAAAGTGAGGAATGTATATTGTTGGCCCCTTTCCATGGGCACCCGGTAAGGCTCAATTTATATTGTTCATGACTGACTATTTTTCTAAGTTGGTGGAAACCCAGGCATATGAAAAGGTCGGGGAGAAAGAAGTCATCGACTTCATTTGGGATCATATCATATGCCGATTCGGAATGCCGGTCGAGATCGTGTGCGACAACGGGAAATAATTCATCGGCAACAAGGTAAGAAAATTTCTCGAAGATCATAAGATCAAAAGGATCCTATCAACACCCTACCACCCTAGTGGTAACGGGCAAGCAGAATCGACCAACAAAACCATACTCCAAAACCTCAGAAAGAGGTAAACTGACGCTAAAGGAAGATGGAAGGAAATCCTGCCCGAAGTCTTATGGGCATACCGAATGACCTCGAAGTCCAGTATAAAGGCCACCCCGTTCTCACTAGTTTATGGCGCTGAAGCTCTAACATCGGTCGAAGTCGGAGAGCCAACTCTCAGGTTCCGATATGCAACCGAGGAATCAACGGCGAGGCTATGAACACGAGCCTAGATTTGTTGGATGAAAGGCGCGAAGCAGCCCTTGTCCGGTTGGCCGCCCAAAAGTAGCGAATTGAGAGATATTACAATCGAAGGACCAACCTTCAATACTTCAATGTCAGGGACTTGGTAATAAGGAAGGTTACACTAAACACCTGAAACCCGAACAAACAGAAGTTGGGGCTGAACAGGGAAAGCCCTTATCAAATTATCGAGATCACCGGTAATGAATCATACAAACTCGGAACGATTGTTGCGACCAAACACACTCACGCAAGTATACGCGGTCGTCAAGTAATAAAGTGACTCAAAGTCGGATGTCGAACCCACGAGGACTTATGATTAACTATTAACTAAATTAGCCTATCTTAATTATCTAAACAAGAATTAAATCTAAAAATATTTTATTCCAACTAATTAAATAAGAAAAATATAAATAATAGACTTTGAACAGAGAAAGAGCAGATTTTAATGATATCAATGTAATGAAAACGATCTAGGGTTATGGGCTATCTAACAATCCTATTGTTTTCTTCAATTGAATTGACCGACTAATTTATCTAGCTTATTGGTTGATAGGGTTAATATTGCTCATAAGAATCTGTCGAGTTCTTACTCGCCTATTCAAGCTAACCTAACGCCTATATGTCTATGGAGTTAGAATCAACAAGAACGCATTTATAATTCCTGTAAATCAACCAAGCAAGGTAATTAGGTATATGTCTATCCTAACCACGAATCCGTTCCCCGATGCCCGAGTTCAAGAACTTGCCCTACTCAATCCTATATGCAATATAGAATTCCCACTTTCGAGTTCAATTCTAGATTCGTAGATAATATTCAATTGGTGATCAAGCAATTAAATAATTAAGTGCAAGATTGAATAAATAAACTAATATGATAAATCAAGAAGTCAAAATCAATATCCGAATAACAATAGTCATAAAAGAACCACAACCCTAGAACGTGAAGTTTAGCTCCACATAGACATGGTAGCCAAACAACAAATCATATAAAGAAACATAAAAATTACTAAGTTTGGTGGGAGAAAGAAGAAACTTGATGAATTCCGGCCTCCACAGCTTTGTCGTGGCTTTTTCCCTCTTCCCAATATGTTAGATGACCTAAAAGAGGCGTTTTTGGCTTATATATTGCGTACCAAAGTCGTGGGCCAAAGTTCTCCTATTTCTAATCCAAATCAGCTTCAGGGATTGATGCTAGGGTGGATGCGTCGCATCCACCTCGTCCTCCACTTCTCAGCTTCGTGGGCCAAAGTTCTCCTATTTCTAATCCAAATCAGCTTCAGGGATTGATGCTAGGGTGGATGCGTCGCATCCACCTCGTCCTCCACTTCTCAGCTTCGGATGCTACGGTGGACGCTATGGGCCGACTTCACTGCTAAGGGTGCACGAAATCTGATCTTTTTCTAGATTGGATGCGACGCATCCAATCTCTCTTCCTCTACCTAGAGCACCTTTTATTCATATTTTTGCACTCCAAACACCCTAATTCACCACACACAACTCAATTAGTCATAAAACCAATAATTAAACCATGTTGGGCATTTTAAAGATCAAATAACATCAAGAAGCGGTTAAAACATGGGTAAAGTAACATCAACACATATCGAAATATGCCAAACATCACTACCCCACACTTAAACCTTTGTTCGTCCTCGAACAAACCATCACTATAGTAAACAAAATAAAATTAAGCTCTGATCATTCAAAGCACACTACATCTATGACCATGGTTATTTACTACAATTAGGCTCTAGACTATGCATCAACACACTTCCCTTTTCTTAGGCCCTTCTTTAAACATATTCGAACAAAGACAACATGCTCATAACAATCCTAACCTCAAAAACCGACTCAATGTCACAATGCACTCATGGCTTGAACACCCAACATCATAGAGAAGTCTAATAACGTTACCTATCCCTCGTGAAACCATGTGCCCTCACAACAAAAGCAAAGAGAGTAGAATCAATCCACACATTCGAATCTCATGCTCACAAAGAAAATCGCTCACTCTCACAAAAGAAGTCGCATGCATGCAGTTGGTACCATAGGCTTGCCCTTAATGTAAATCTCTACTAATGTAAGCTCGCTCGATCTAAAATCAATTAGGACTTTTTCATGGTTGTAATGTGGGCTAAGGGACGGGTAGGATATATTTAAGGAATAGTGATTCACCCTCCTAAGCACTTTAACACATCATCAAATAACTTAAGCGCAAATTCTTCAACACCACTTCAATTTCACAAATAATATCACCCCAACAATATTTCCTCTTTCTTTAAGCACTACTTTAATTCATACCCACTAGCAAGAACAAGACAACAATTTATTCATTTATATTTTTCTTTCTTTCAATTTCCGCTAGTGGTGTATTATTTTACAAAATAAGTGCACCCTTCTTTCTTTCATTGGTTCCACTCAAAAGTCACCCCACACTTAGTCCCTTCTTACTTCTTTTAGCGCTCATCTAACACTTAAAGTGCTTTAAGAGGTAAAAGGATCAAAACAATGTCAATTAAGAATAAAAAGGGTATAGGCTTGTAATGTGGGTACCAAATAAAAGGTCTACAGGCTCAAAAGGTTTAACTAGGGATAGATTTTATTTGTGATAAGCAATAAGCTCAAAAAGATCAAAGAAAGCCTAAAATCATTTTTCAAACCGAGCATCACCTAAAATTTCGCTTCAACTGACATACCGGGCAAGTTCTCGACACAAGTACACTACATGGACTACACAAAAACCTCACCACACATGGCACATGACTCGCTAAGGACGGTCACATTCCGACTCTCAAACAATGCAAGTATTCACGGAGCAACGAGATATTAAGCATTAAGCGCAAAGTGAACACAAGTCAAGAAAATGAGAAATAGGTGCCACAAAACATGCTATCCGTTTTAACAAGGCATCATCAATAATTTCAGAGTAAGAAGGGAAGATATTACATATGTAAAAGCTTAAATATGCCAGTATCAACCAAGTCAAGGTCACCTAGGTTCATCATTCTTCCTCCTTTTATTCCCTAAATTCCTAATCTACTCGGAAAGATAAAAACTACCCGGTTCAAACTACATCCCATGGAAAAGAACCGAGGCACAAAGAAAAACCACAGGGGATTATTACTACCTAAAGAAAGCTAAAAGATATATTTTGGATTTTTGTTTAGACTTTGATCCCTCAAGAAAACTGTCTAGGAGATCAATCGTCGGGAAAAGTCCAATTTTTCTAATTTTTCATTTTTTTTTCCTTCACAAAAGCTACTACACTTAAGAATGAGTACTACAACTAAGCTAAAATAGCACAGAAACTTATCCAAATGATCTCCTCACCCCACACTTAAAATTTTGCAATGTCCTCAATGCACATTATAAATAATAAGAGGGTAAACGAGACTCCCTGGTAGGCCAAATGCCGAAGCAATAGCGGCTCACGAGGTACTCAGACTTCCCCCAGGCATCGTCCTTTGTGTGGGCACCCCACACTTAGTCCTCACCATCAAGCTCGCTTTTGCACTCTTCTAATGGCTTTGCTTCCTATGCTCATAATCCTACAAAACAAAAATAAATACTACAAAATAATAAAAATAAAATAAAATAAAAAGTGAACAAAAATAAAAGAAAGCAGTAACGCTGGGTTGCCTCCCAACAAGCGCCTGATTTAACGTAGCGGCACGACGTGAACCACTTTTTGCCTCCACCTCGAACTTATGAATTGAGCCCCTAACATGGCATCCAGTTTGCGGCTATGCTCCAGTGGTGGGGCTACAAAGATAACCAGGCCAAGTAATAAATTTTTCACTCTACACTTCTCGGCCTTTAGATGAGGAATGTATTTTTTGCTTTTTGGCATGACAAATTCAAAAATATAGGCATCATGTTCCTCTTCCATTGACTCCTCCAAAGGCTTAGATGACTCGATTTCCATGTCATCATCCAAATACAATGTCGAAAAATGTTTAGAATGAGGACCAACACGCCCCAACTTTAGAATTGTATTACTATTTATATCCTCATATGTGCACACATTAGAGTCTTCAAATATAACATTATCTGCTACCTCGCATGGCTCTAGTGTACTTTTCTCAACATGGGCATCATCAACAGAAATATGCTCGAATGATTGGCTCTCCACTTTTAGCTCCTCAATTTGGCGTATAAGCTCCTTTTCAGCTTCTGACAACTCATTACTATTTTGTTGGGCGATAGACGCAACAACCTTTGCATTTAATTTATCTTGCAAGTCGTGAATAGTAGTGACAAATTTATAGATCCCTTGTCCCAGTTTAGATCTTCCCTCTATAAAGTGTCTCATCCCATCAGTAAGTTCCTCATGTTGAGCTTCATATATTTCTAACTTTTCAGCCTGTTCTGCCGGCCAAGTTTGGCTCAAAATCTCCTCTTTTTCAAAAATTTTCTCTTGCTGGTACTCGCTCTCTTCATTCAATTCTTCCATATTGGCCTTCATTCTTGTGATTGCTGCCCTCATTCTTTTCATATCTTTTTTGAGTTCATCCTGTTGCTCTGCTACTTGCCTCAGAATATCCCTGATATATGCATCAGGCTCCATATCCTGCACTTCATTGCCCCTATCAAACTCAGAAATATCATTAGAAAGATCATAATAAGGGCTCAGAGAAGGATGAACAAAATTAGGACAACCATCCCAATGGCCATCTTGACCACCACACATATTACAAATATTCCACTCAAAGGATTGAGATTGTGCGCACAACTCGCTCCTGGGAACATTCTGACAATTTTTCCACCAGTGGGGTCCTCCACAATATGGACAAGGATCATCAAAATAAGAATAACCATCATTCGAACAATTTTTATTCCAAGATGCCATGCTAAAATAAATAAAAAATACTAACTAAAATAAAATAATAAAAAAAAACATGAATAGATAAAAAAATGTCTAATCTAGAAAAATAGCAAATTTCTAAGTCCCCGGCAACGGCGCCAAAAACTTGTTGCGACCAAACACACTCACGCAAGTATACGCGGTCGTCAAGTAATAAAGTGACTCAAAGTCGGATGTCGAACCCACGAGGACTTATGATTAACTATTAACTAAATTAGCCTATCTTAATTATCTAAACAAGAATTAAATCTAAAAATATTTTATTCCAACTAATTAAATAAGAAAAATATAAATAATAGACTTTGAACAGAGAAAGAGCAGATTTTAATGATATCAATGTAATGAAAACGATCTAGGGTTATGGGCTATCTAACAATCCTATTGTTTTCTTCAATTGAATTGACCGACTAATTTATCTAGCTTATTGGTTGATAGGGTTAATATTGCTCATAAGAATCTGTCGAGTTCTTACTCGCCTATTCAAGCTAACCTAACGCCTATATGTCTATGGAGTTAGAATCAACAAGAACGCATTTATAATTCCTGTAAATCAACCAAGCAAGGTAATTAGGTATATGTCTATCCTAACCACGAATCCGTTCCCCGATGCCCGAGTTCAAGAACTTGCCCTACTCAATCCTATATGCAATATAGAATTCCCACTTTCGAGTTCAATTCTAGATTCGTAGATAATATTCAATTGGTGATCAAGCAATTAAATAATTAAGTGCAAGATTGAATAAATAAACTAATATGATAAATCAAGAAGTCAAAATCAATATCCGAATAACAATAGTCATGAAAGAACCACAACCCTAGAACGTGAAGTTTAGCTCCACATAGACATGGTAGCCAAACAACAAATCATATAAAGAAACATAAAAATTACTAAGTTTGGTGGGAGAAAGAAGAAACTTGATGAATTCCGGCCTCCACAGCTTTGTCGTGGCTTTTTCCCTCTTCCCAATATGTTAGATGACCTAAAAGAGGCGTTTTTGGCTTATATATTGCGTACCAAAGTCGTGGGCCAAAGTTCTCCTATTTCTAATCCAAATCAGCTTCAGGGATTGATGCTAGGGTGGATGCGTCGCATCCACCTCGTCCTCCACTTCTCAGCTTCGTGGGCCAAAGTTCTCCTATTTCTAATCCAAATCAGCTTCAGGGATTGATGCTAGGGTGGATGCGTCGCATCCACCTCGTCCTCCACTTCTCAGCTTCGGATGCTACGGTGGACGCTATGGGCCGACTTCACTGCTAAGGGTGCACGAAATCTGATCTTTTTCTAGATTGGATGCGACGCATCCAATCTCTCTTCCTCTACCTAGAGCACCTTTTATTCATATTTTTGCACTCCAAACACCCTAATTCACCACACACAACTCAATTAGTCATAAAACCAATAATTAAACCATGTTGGGCATTTTAAAGATCAAATAACATCAAGAAGCGGTTAAAACATGGGTAAAGTAACATCAACACATATCAAAATATGCCAAACATCAACGATGAACAGTGAGCAACTACCGAACAACTGGAACGTAGCTCACTTGAAATGATACTATTGCTAAGGTAGAACCCCATTTATTTCCTTTTATTTATTTTCATTCTGAACTAACACTTGCAGGGAATCATCAAAGAACGATACAACCTTTAGGCTTGAAAGAACGTGTTGCACTCTTTTTCCCTTGAACCGGTTTTGTCCCAAATAGGTTTTCCGGCAAGGTTTTTAACGAGGCAACAAGTAAATCGTGCTAGCTTAGAATTGAAGGTCGGTTACGAACCGGTATCGAAGACCACAACAGTATTCGAGGTATCACCCTCGGATAACAACTTTAGCAAGGAAGGAAACCTTATGATTCAATGGTCTCGACTCGATCAATAGGATTTACTTTAAGGGTCAAACGGTCAAATAAATCGTGCACGCATAGACTGCTCGAGCCCTGACACAAAGCTTGTACATATTTGTAACTATTACGCACAAGAATAAAGTCTCTACTTTGCGGATAAATATCTTGTCCCTTAAAAAATTTTCTTTTCGTGAAGGAATTTCCTACATACGACCCCCTAAAGGTATCGAGCCCAAGGGCCGCCTTATCCGGATTCAAACGATCAACCCAATTGGGGACTACCATTCAAAAATAAACTCGAACGGCTCGGGCTATCGAAGCCCGAGGGTGCAAGACTTATTAGGTGACGCCCGAACTAAAAAGGCTACGACCATACTAAAACGGCTTGGAGACGTCCAAAACCCGTAACAAAAACAAGGCCTTCAAAAATTTCATAACCAGTTCTAAAGGCTTCCCTCGGAAAACTACAATCTAAAAGGTCATAAGTACTTTGGGGAAAAACGTTTTCGATCATGTCGAACCCCCACGACGCCTTAAACAAAATAATGTCGAAGGAAGAGCCTGTTCGAATCTCCGGACATGACCTAACTATTTTATGCTAAGGCATTTCGACCTTTGCAAACATAAAAAATAAAGTAAAGGAAAATAGAATATATAAATTGCCGAAGGGGAAAACAAGCCTCGTATATTATATACAATCTTTACAAAGGCCAAATGGCCCTAACAAAAATACAAAAGTACACGAGTACAAAAAATAAAAAGCAAACAAAATTTACAGAGACGTCTAAACAGCCTGGTTTTCTTCGCCCCCGGTACCATCGGAACCATCAGAGTTTTTTTCTTCTTCTTCTTCGGGGCAGGCCAATTTCTTGGCCTCGACCTCGAGCCCCTTAGCGGTCTCGATCTCGGCCGATAGCTCGAAACCCCAAACACGGATCTCCTCGAGGGCCTCTCTTCGTGACTGCCGCTTCTCATATTCAACGATATCCTTCAAGCGGTCCTGGGATGCCTTGGCATCAGCCTTATATTGGGCCACCATCTCGTTGGCGTCAGCTTTAACCACCGCCACCACTTACTTGGCCGTTTCAAGTTCCTTGGCCATAATTTTCCACTTGGAGGGAGCTGAACCTAGCCGATACTGGAGCTCTTCGACCTTTTTGGCCTACGCCTCGACCTTTTCCTTTGCTGCTCGAAGCTAGACCTCAGCCGAAGCCAGTTATGCCCGATCAGTCTCCTTCTTCGAGGCTAGACGATCTCGGCCTTGACAACGTCCATTTCAACTCGAAGTTGGGCGTCTTGGTCAATTTTTTGTTGGACCTGTGGATTTCGATTGTTAGTTACCAAGCCTAGCTCATCATCGCTAACCTCAAATATCTTTACCTGCTCGACTAAATCAGCATGCTCCTTCCGAGCCACCTCGAGCTTAGCTCGGAGGCTCTTATCCTTCCCCTCACGCTGCTCACTAAGAAGTTTGTAGGAATCTCTCTTCTCAGTGAGCCCTCGGACCTCGGCCTCAAGTTGTTTCAGCTCATCCCGGTATCGTAGAAAAGCTTCGTGGTGAAGCACCGAGACCTACAAACACAAAGAGAAAATGTTAGAGTTATCTGCAAAATAGCCTAAGTACAAATTGAGAACCATTGAGGAACGTCTAGAATTACCCGGTTTAACGCTTGTTGCGCTTCGTTAAACAGACAGGGTGCCTCCACCTCATTCATCTTGGCCTGATCATCCTCGGTCACCAGACACCGAAGATAACTAGCCACCCTTACGGGGGTGGAGAGGACCCGAGAGTCCTCCATAAGGGAGAAAGTGATGAATCGCTTCCGGCTAGGATCCACACTCGAGGAAGGGAATTGATTGAACAGTTTGGGACTCGAGGAAGGTCCGCTTGATCCTGAAGATGGGCTCTTCCTTGGTATCTCTAAATCACCCAACCCGATGACACCCTCTGTGGCCGTAGAGTCTACTCCATCAAAGAAGCCGCGGAAGGGATCGTCCGCTCCGAGGACTCCCTCATTGGGATGTTTTTTCACCGTCTGAGCCTCATTGTGCATGGACTCAGTGAACGAAGGTGATTCAGTGATCTCTATTGCACCGAGAGCTTTCTTCGGTACACTACCCATGTCCCGGGAAGCTTCAGTCTCGGCCTCCTCCTCGACCTCCCTAGCTCGATGAAGATCTGCATCGTCTCCCTCTAGTTCGGAGGCCCCTTGCCCTTCGAGTTGTGTGGACACTCGGGACACCAAATTGAAGGTTTCTTCCTATTGTTCGTCTTCAGATTCATCCCTCAGCTGATAGAGAGAACCCGAAGGTGGTGCTCGAGCACTGGTGCTTTCTTTGGACTTACGCACCAGCCTTCTCTTTGGCTTTTTTCTTCTCCTAGCTCGGAGAACTCGGTGCCTTTTTTATTTTCTTCTCTTCACCCTATGTCGGAACAGGGGACTCATTGGTGAGATCGTCGCTACCAGATGGGGGCCTCATTTGGACATCCTTGGGTAAACGTGCAAAAAGAAATAAAACAAGTAAGGACTCAATCGTGCAAAGAGGAAACCAAATATCACTTATGGAAGAGATCTCACCGTGCAAATGGGCCTCCCATCGGCCCTTTGAAAGCTCGCACCACGAGCGTTCAGAATAAGGCCTTTGCGAAATGATGTCCTCGACCCATTCCTTGAGTCGAGGAACTGCGTTCGGGATTCGGGCAACAACTGCACCGTCACAGAACACCGATAAGAAGGAAGGAGAAGGGCGATGAATAAAACCTTGAAAGCAAAATTATATACTTACATTTCATATTCCACTTCTCGGGAAACGGCATGTGCTCGGCTGGGATGAAGTCTGAGGTCCTCACTCGGACGAAACGACTTAGCCAACCTTGGTCCCTATTTTCATCGATACTCGAGAACGTAACTTTACTATCCCGATGAGCGAGCTTGATAAGTCCTCCTTGGTAGAGTCGGGGACTGTATAAAATGCATAAGATAGTCGATCGTGAAAGGGCACCCCTCGATCTTGCTCACAAAGAAACATAGGATTACGATCCTCCAGAAATAGGGGTGAATCTGACCGAGGGTTACCTCGTATCTCTTGCAGAAATCGATGATGACCGGGTCCAAAAGACCCAACGTGAAGGGATAAGTGTAAACACTTAAAAATCCCTCGACGTGGGGGGTGATGGCCTCGTCAGGTTCAGGAACCACCACATGTTTGTCAACCCAGTTGCAGTCCTTTTTAACTTCAGAGAGAACATCCCCGGCGATCGAGCAGATATACCTCAAGACCGCCTCACATCGGCCTAGTACAGAAGAAGATTTTTCAACCTTGAAATCGACATTGACCGGGCACTCTCCGGGAATAAACATTTTCAGAGGAGGCTCTGGTGCCGGTTCCTAGACAGCAGTGCGCGAAATGGTTTCCTCGGTAACTAGACACGAGGAAGAGGGAGTTTCTTTTTGGGAAACGAATTTTGAGGTCTTCGCCATTTCTTTGAAAAATAAAGGAAAAGGAGGGAGGTAAAAGAGTATACTTGATGGTTTGGGATAAAGACAGAATATAAGTTCTTATAAAAGGATTTCAGAGTAACCAGAAAATTAATGCTTAGAAGTGTTGAAATTTATAAGGTACGGGGTCAGAAGGTTTGAAAGTAAAGTTTGAATGAACTAATGAGGGGGTATTTATAGTTTTCCAGCAACTGTTCATATCTGGGAGCGGCCGACCTGCAACTGACGAGCATTTAATGCCATTAAGTCTTGACTGACAAGACGTTTGGACTGTTTTGCTGTTTCTGTCGCAAAATATCAAAGTCAGAATCAAAAGTTCATGTCGTTTCTCGTCATCTACTCTCCGAAAAATGAGAGGACTATCTGTATACGGTCGAAATCGAGCTCACCTATAACTTGGTAGACTAGACTTGGAACGTGGTAACTAAGTACTGAAGATCGACCTCGAGTCCCACCGAGCTAGAACCCGAGGTCGGAACGTCTGCCTTCCAGGAACAGTGAATTCGGTGTCGACCTTAGCCTCGAACGAGCTTAGAGAAACATTGTTGAAATAGCTAGCTGAAGACCGAAATATCCGTGACCGGTCATATCAGTAAGGAACCGGTAATCAGTGAATCAAGAGATCTTTACCTTTTATGGAAAGGTACCTAGAGTAGGACTCCCCTAACTATAAAAAGGGGGTATGATAATTCATTCAATATATTATAACGCGTATCCCAAAGCAATATATTATTATTCTTTTTAAGTTCTTATTATTCTCTTGTTGTTCTGATATCAATAAAAACACTTTTGACTTGAGGGTGACTAACCTTCCAAGACTAAAATTGTTCAACTTGTGTGGTCAGCATTTACTTTTCCATTACTTATTTCAATTGCAATCTGATTTATCATTTTGTATCAAGTTAAATCACGTATCCTTAAAACCACTTACAAATTCAATTGTTATCCGATTTTGAGGGTAAACAGAATATCTTTGAAATGGAGCATGCTGGCTTGTCAACAGGCAAGTGAATTTCACAGTGTATATTAATGCCAAGTATGCTTTTCTCATATTAAGTTAGTAAATCCTTTTTTGGTTTTTAAATCATTTATGATTGATTTATAAAACGCCATACTCTTTTATATGAGTAAGGTATGGTTATACAGAAGGAAAGAGCTCAAGCAGCTAAAATTGTCATGCACAAATGTGTCCAGTAATTCAGCTTTACACCCTGGATTTTGATCGGCCTTTTGTTGCCACCGAATAAGATAAAGCGGACACATGTGGACAGGGGACAATAGTGATTAGAAAGTTACTTGATTTGAACTTACAATACTGTGGTTCGAATTGTTACCTTTCGACCATTAAGTTGTTATGATGATGAAAAAAATACTGCTACAATATATGGTGTATTATATTGATCTGAACGTTTAGAGATTTTGAGTGTGCAGGTCTGGATAAGATTGAAGATGGAGCAAAAGGAAGTTCGAGGGCCACATGTGGTGCTGATTGCTGACCCATATGAGATCATTTTGAGAATACTGAACGCTGGGAAAGCTGTGAGGATAGTGAGTATTGGACCTCCATAAACAGAATGAAAGAAAAAACAAAACAAAAGAAGCAAGAGAAAAGGCTAGTAGATGTATATTATGATATACAACCATTAATAACAACAACAAAAAATTGATAGTCTGTAGATGAACTATTCGAGTTCAAACTAAAGTATATGTTAGAGATAGCAATGGGGTGAAATCAGAGGCGGAGCCAGGATTTGAAACTAATCGGTTCGTGATTATATTCCTTCGAAGTTACTTGTCACGACCCAAAGTTCAACTAATCGTGATGGCACCTAACCCAACCCGCTAGGTAAGCCCAATAACAGTCGACACAGTTGTAATAAAATAAAAGTGATCAACAAATGATATAACTGAATTCCAAATAATATCCCAAAAACTGGTAGTACAAGTCAGGAGTTACTAAGAGTGGGTTTTTGCAACAAAAAAAACTGATATGAAATAAATACAACTTCTGTTTGAAATGTACATAAATAAAATTCAACTCTAAAACTACATAGGGACAAGTGGTAGCTAAATCCGGAAGGCAGGTACATCTTCAGTGTCAGCATCCATCATTTACCGCATCTCAGCTCCAAGATTTGCACGTAAGGTGCAGATGTATAGTATGAGTATAACCGACCACATGTATCCAGTAAGTATCTTGACTAACCTCGGTGAAATAGTGACGAGATGTTTTAGTTAAAAGATACTCACTGATATAACCTGTGCAATAGATATGCAGTAGAAACAATACTAGAACATAACAGAGAGGAGTACAAGAACAAAAATGCGAAGCAGTAAATGATTACTAGTATAAATTACGGACAATATTTCTCAATATCACAACCAATCATTTCCTTAAAGCGATGACCATCAAACTACGGTAGAAAATCCAGAGCTTTCATAGTGTGAAAAATGCACTCAAGATATCAAATCAAATGGTACGGTAACACCCTTCATGTATTTATCCCTTTCTCACCAAGCATACGTATAAAAACACCAACCAGATGAAAGAAATGCCAATAACGGTGATGACAAAGTGGGAAGTACACAAGCAGCAATAACGAACAAGGCAGTGCATATGGACACCAATAACAAACTAGGTCGGAGGCATAGAAGTAATGATAGCAATTAAGATAGGAGAATATAAATTTCACTAACTAACAAGGTAGAAGGCTTATACGACAGTGCAACAAATGAGAAATGGCATAGATGTAGACATAGCAAACAAGAAGGAAAGCATGATCTTTATAAGCTAAACAATTAGAAGGCATGGATAACTAACATGGTAGAAGGTTTATACGAAAGTGCAACAAATGAAATACGATATAGATGTAGATATGGCAAACAAGAAGGAAAGCATGATATTTACAAGTTAAACATATATAAGGCATGGATAATACGTCAACAATTGATGTAGAGGACAAAGGCAGAACAACAACGACAAGTCACATAGAAAATATATGTGCAACATTAATAACTCAAGATAAAGATATGAATGTATACACAAGAAAACATTATCATAATATAATGCATGTCTCTCGTCCTCGCCTACACGGAAACATCATTCGTGCCATGAACACGTGATAATATAAAAACAATAGTACGATAGCACCTTTCGTGCTTTTACTCTCATCCTCACATGATAATGTAAATGAAATGGCACGACATCACCATTCGTGCTCTACTCACATGGCACGTCATTACCATTCGTGCTATACACTCTTCCTCTCATGGTAATGTATATAAAACGTCATGACATCACCCTTTGTGCTTTACAATCTTCCTCACCAAGCACATATATATCAATAACAAGCAAGGTAGAAAGCATGCTATCAACAAGGAGAGTGATTAAGCAAATATTCCAAATGAACGTAAATCACATCTTTCAAACCAATAACAATTCAACAAACCTTAAGAACCTCATTGTTGACCTATATCAACCAATCTCAAAAAAATGATCTTCAACTCAAGTATAGAATTCAATATCCCAAGAATAATGGTTGTAGCAGTGTATTTATGATTAATTATAGTGATGATCGAATTTAGCATATTAATAGTTTCACAAAAATCCATCAAATTTCAATCAAGTTTTAATAAGCTAAATCATGATTTCTAGCATTTAACTTCATATTCATATTAATCTAGAAGTCGAGTAAAATATAAAGCAAGAAGGTCACATATTCCAACAAGGCACAAATAATTGTATAATCTACCCCCAAGCATGATTAACTCTGGCACATGCATATATGCTCGTAACCTCATATATGCATCACCCCCGCATGCAGCAAATAATATCAATTAGTAAAAAAAATATCCCTCCCCCCACAAAGTTAGGCAAGACACTTACCTCAAACAAGCCAAATCGATACACTAGAAACGTCATCTCGCTCAAATCGACCTCCGAACAGCTCGAAACTAACCAAAAGCAACTCAAAATCATCACATAATGCCATAGGAAGCAAACCCAAACGATAAAGGTCGAATCTTTAATCAAATACTCAAAATCAACCAAAAGGTCAACCGGGGCCTGCACCTCGAAACCCCACAAAACTTAAAAAATTCGACAACCCATTCAATTACGAGTCCAACAATACTAATTTTTACTCAAATTCCAACTCCGAATCAATGTTTAAAACCCAATTATTCACTTTATGAAAGTTTAGACAAAACCCCTAAATTTTTCTTTTAGATTCATCAAATTAAATGCCAAAATCAAATATGGAATCATGTAATATAATCAAATTCGAGTAAAAAAATACTTGCCCCAATCCAAATTGGGAAAATCTAATCTAAAATCGTCCAAATCCGAGCTCCAAAATCATGTAAGAAAAAGTGATTAAATTCCGGAATAAGTAAAATATCGCAGCAATTGTTATAGCTCGAATCAGATCCTAGATGACTCCGAAACTCACATTTGATAAGCCCAACATAATCCTTATGATATTACACCAAAGATAATTTTTTGAATCATCCAATTTGGCCTTAAAATGAGGGAGATATCGTGTTTTGAAGTTTTAAAGGAAGTCTGTAAATTTAAGGGATAAAATGACATTCTCGTAATTAATTTACATCAGAAAATGAGCAACAAAAGGATCTTTGTTTTAGCACCCAAAACTCATTCGGAACCTCACGGACACAAACCATATATGCATTTCAACTATAAAATATGCTACAAACCTGCCTGCATACTCAAAATATCGAAAAGAGGTCATCTTGACCCGATATTGACCATGATCAAACTCCAAATCCTTAACTTAACTAGTTTCTCAACCAATAATGCAAAATATACCCGAGCCCCTCGGGACCCCATCCAATCATACCAACAAGTACAAATATATTATCCAAACTTATCCAAAGCCTCAAAATATCTACGAGAATATCACAACAAAGAATCGAGACTCAAACGGAATAGAATTTCTCTAAAGTTATTAAATCTTCATTCTTTCAAAAGAGTATCTGAATCACTCTTGAACACTTCGGATTACTTTTAATTTTTGCACAGAAGTTCAATTCAACTATATAGACCTATCCAAAGTCTCGGAACACCAATTGGAGTCCAATAACATCAAAGTCAACTCTTGGTCAAACTTATGCACGCTTAAGTTATTCAAATTGCCAACTTTCGACAAATAGTGTCGTATCCTTCTAGGAACCTCCAAAACCGAATCCGAACATACGCACAAGTCCAAAATCATCATACGAATCTATCAGAACTATAAAAACTCGATTCCAAGCCCGTTTACCCAAAAGCCAAACATTGGTCAACTCTTCCAACTTAAAGCTTCCAAATCGAGAGTCATTCTTCCAAATCAATCCCGAATCACTCGAAAATTAAAACCGGCCATACACGTAAGCCATAATACATCATATGAAGATACTCAAAGTCTCAAACCACCGGACGGAACACTAAAGCTCAAAACAACCGATCGAGTCGTTACATTACTAGGCTCTAAATTAATAGTTTGTACATATTCTATGAATTTTTAAAGACAAATATAGAGTTGGGACCAAAACTACTAGTTTCACCGAATCCACGTCTAAAGCTCTAGCTCCGCCCCAGGATGAAACGAGAAAGAAGCTGAGTTTGCTTGCGCTAGTACGTTGAATTATACAACAATTTCAAAACCTATTGTTGTTCTGTTTCATACTTCCACCGTTCAATTTGTTTGAACCTTTTCGGATTGACTTATTTTCGATGTAAACTCGGACATAAATTCTTTAAGTTTTTTGAAATAAATGTTACACATTTAGAAACTACATAATAAGTACTATAAGTTATAATAGTTAACGATTTAAAATATTTTAAAACTATTTGTATAAAATATGATCAAAGAAAATCTTATTTGACTTATCAAATAGTAATATGTTCATTCATTTTTCAACGAAGGGAGTATTAATTTAAGTCTAATTAGTTCTAAAGTAGAAGTAATTCCATTTTAGTCGAGGCAAAATAAAAATAGAGATAACTTTTAGTTCAATACAAATTATTTTGCATATGAGTAGTTCCAAGTGTTTAAAAGTACATAGGAGTGACATAATATTGAGAATCTTTTTAGAGCTTGTAGTTTCATGAGCATTCCAGACGTTATTGATTGCCTGTTTGGCCCAGCTTCTCGAGAGGGGCCAAAAGTATTTTTTTTTTCCTTCCCAAAAGTATTTTTTTTTAACTTGATGTGTTTGACCAAGCTTTTTTAGGAAAAAAAGTACTTTTGGGAAGAAGCAGAAGCAGTTTGACTTTTCTTCTTACCAAAAATACCCTTAACAAAATATAGTATATACCAAAATAACCGTTAAACCTAATACTTAGGATATTAATGTATAAATATTTCTTATTATTTTTAGAATACCTTTCTAATATATAGCGACTTTAGGGGCGAATGCTTTTATATTTATTAAATAAATTTTAATATATTTAACTTATATTAAAAGAATTAAGTACTTTTGAATTTTAAGATTATTTATTTACTTATAATATTAATTATTAAGTAAATCTACTCATGTCATTATTCGTAATTTGATACTTAAAAGCACTCTCTGAAAAGCTTGGCCAAACACAAATTATTGCTCAAAAGTACTTTTCAGAGTAATTAACCAAATACAAATTGCTTCTCTCCAAAAATACTATTTTTCAAAAATACTTTTCAAAATAAGCTGATTTCTCCGGCTTAGGCTATAAGTCAAGCTTGAGTCAATTTAAACATCTGGTGCTTGACCATGATTTCACGGGCAAATATCGAAGTCATTATTTGCGAAGTTGGAATTTGATTATAAAATTTTAGGTTTTAAGTGAATACTTAAGTAATAGTTTGAAAATATACTTGAAGTGAAGTATTTCGAATCTTCAATATTTATGCACGGATTTTTTATTTTTCACAAACTTTTTTCCACGTAAAGTAAATGTTCAAACACAAAACTTTCACAATTTTTGTTTAATCTCAACTTAAAAAAGTTTTTTCTTCTTCTTCAAATTCAACTCAAATATTGCTCAAACGTTATACTCCCATTTGTTTGGTCTTAATTGTTATTTTAAGAACAATATGGGTACAAAAATTGATATTCAAAAGATTGTGTTTCTTGCTTTGAATTTCCAAATTTACCCCTCAACAACAACACTCGGCACTCCCAGCTGCTGCTAGATGATCTTTCATCATCGGAAGTTAACTCCCGAATCTGCTCTTTCACCATACTCAGAGAGATAATTACTGAAATTGACGTCAAAATCTCAATTTTTAACTCGAAATATAGCAATTGGTTGAAGAAAATGGTAACTACAGATAGAAATTCTCTACAAGTTTACTGTATTGGAACAGCTGATACTAAACTCGACGAGCTCCGTTTCCTTGCCGAATCAGTTCGATCCAGTCTTAAATGTTTCTCCTCTAACTCTTCTTTCAAGGTTTGTTACATCGATCGTTCTTTCAATACTGTTTGCTAGTAAACTTTTGTCATGTAATTGAATTCGTCATTTCGTATCTGCTACTAAATGATTAAGCGTATGTGATAAATGACATATTTAAGGTCTTTAGTTGTTGCCGCATTGTGATTAAGGGAAGGATTCAAGTTAGAGTTTAAGTTGTGTCGGTGTAAAAAAATATTTACACAAGCAGTCATTTATTAGGTAAACTGTAGCTAAATCTCTTGATAAGTATTAATTGATAATCTGTTAATAATGGTAACTAACTTGCTATCACACGTTGATATTCATCGATAGTGTAGTGCATATAATCTGAATTCTTCAAGTTATATATGCTAATGAGTGTCCTTATCAAAAAAATATATACTGATGAGTGTGAAAATAATTTCTACATTTGTCAGTGTAGTTTAACCTGTTTTAGCACAATAATTATCTTTTCTTAAGTTACCAATCCACACTTACTATAGACAGTTACATGTCCTTCGCTTTTAAGAACTTGATCGTGCAAAATTTACACTTTTAGTATATAAAATTAAACCCTTATAGTTCATAAAAGTAACCTAAAAACTGTGATATGAAAAAGTATGCATTGGGTTATTTTGATTAGTGGAATATTTGTTGTCCCACATTTTGACTTCCCTTGACCAAAATTAACCTTATGCTTACTGTATAGGTAGGCGTGACAGTTGTTGATGTCTCAACCAGTCCGAAGGAGACGGATAGTTGTGCTGATTTTGATTTTGTACCAAGGAAGGATGTGCTGTCATGCTATGCGCCAGGCGGAGAATCTGTGGTCCAGCTTCCAGATGATAGAGGCCAAGCTATTGCAATCATGACTAAAGCTCTTGAAAGTTTCCTAAGGAAAGCTCATAATGACCACATTCTTGCTGGAGTTATTGGCCTTGGGGGTAGTGGAGGAACATCTTTACTGTCATCTGCCTTCCGATCGATTCCCATTGGGATCCCAAAAGTTATAATATCGACGGTTGCTAGTGGTCAAACTGAATCTTATATTGGAACTTCAGATTTGGTATTGTTTCCTTCTGTTGTAGATATTTGTGGGATTAACAATGTTAGTAAGGTTGTTCTATCTAATGCGGGTGCAGCATTTGCTGGAATGGTGATTGGAAGTCTTGAAAGATCAAAAGAGTATAGCATCAGTAATGAAAAGTTTACAGTTGGTGTAACTATGTTTGGGCTTACAACTCCTTGTGTTAATGCTGTCAAAGAAAGATTAGTCAAAGAAGGATATGAGACTTTGGTTTTCCATGCCACCGGTGTCGGGGGCAGGGCCATGGAGGATCTTGTTAGAGGAGGTTTTATACAGGTAATCCTGTTTCTCTATCACTGCTAATGGTTTCAGTGGTATATAAGTAGGGAAGGGTATTGATATTTCCCATTTTCCCTTATAATGAACTCTTAAATCCTAAAATTGAAACTTATACGGACAAATAAATCTCTTTTTCCCTAACAATCTTAAAAAGTACTAAATTCTATTAATATCATATAATATTTTGTTTCAAACCCCTATTCTACTATTGGACCATTGAACATCTTATAATGAATAAATACCATCTGATTTAATCATAATAAAAATATATCTATTTAAGTAAGAGCAATGATGATACTAATGGTAACAATGGTGAGAAGCTAGGCAATTTTGGTTATTCATTGTCTTGTGTGGTCATGTATTTCTTTGAATGGTTTACAATTTATTCAATGGGTCATACATCTTATTCAAAATCAACTGAGTAAGAGTGCAATTTAAATATATTATAATGCTATTAGCAATTAGGAACTATAAGGAAATAGTATGAGAAGTAGGATTTATTGGTCTCTAAACTTTTACTAGGATTACAGTCAGTCACGAAGGAAAATATCACTCATTTGCCTTGTGCATTGGCTTGGATAATATAAAAGTGCGGCTTCATTAGTTCATTGCAATTGATCATTTCAAACTACGGGTAGAACCAGGGTAATTCATTTCAAAGAAGGTAGAGACTTGCAGTTTGTTCGGAAATGGCTTGTCAAACATGTTATTGATGTCTCTGCAAAAAATTACTAAAGTACTATATCATCTCTTTTTGGAACATGATTAATATCCATCTGTTGTTTATCTTATTTTAGGGTGTATTGGATATTACAACAACTGAGGTTGCAGATTACATAGTTGGAGGTGTTATGCCATGTGATAGTTCCCGATTTGATGCAATAATAGAGAAGAAGATTCCTTTGGTTCTGAGTGTGGGAGCTTTGGATATGGTGAATTTTGGTCCTAAAACTACCATACCTCCCGGCTTTCAGCAAAGGAAGATTCATGAACATAATGAGCAGGTGATTCATCTTTCGTTTGCTCATTGTTTGTCTGTAAAAGAATTCCTTAAGATATTGAGCAGTAGCATTATCTAAAAATTTAATGTTGGAATACCCAGCATTCACAGTTTGACAATTATGCGTTGTGCAACAAAGTAGTGTTGTTTGATATCATCTTGCACAACTTAGAACAAGTAGGCAGCTAAACATTCTAAAAGTATCTCAGGACGTCATGCTTTTGTTGCCATCAAGAGATATTTGCCATACTTTTGAAAATTTATTGCATTGTGTCTGGACTCTGGACTGCACAATTAATGATATGGGTTTAAATCTGATAAACTATCAAATAAATATTTGAGGTGTGCCGTTTGAAAAAACTTTAACAGAATGCTTATTTTTCAGGTTTCCCTAATGCGTACTACGGTAGGTGAAAATAAGAAATTTGCTGCATTTATAGCAGAAAAGTTGAGCAAGGCATCATCAAGTGTATGTGTTTGCTTGCCAGAGAAAGGTGTCTCTGCATTGGATGCACCAGGGAAAGCCTTTCATAATCCCGAGGCAACTAGTTGTCTTACGCGTGAGCTACAGATGCTTCTTAAAAATAGTGAACACTGTCAGGTACCACAATTATTTATAAGGAAGAGGATTCTTATGATGTTACATTCCACTGCTAAACTCAACTCTTTCATTGAAATATTTGTTCATTGATAGGTTAAGGTCTTTCCTTACCATATCAATGAGGTGGAGTTTGCAAATGCTTTAGTTGATTCGTTCTTGGAAATCTCTTCAAAATCTAGACATGTTGAATATCAGCCAGCCGAGTCTGAATCTATCCAAGACATTCAGAAAGAAAATGCTGTTCTTCAGAAATATTCCCCGCAAAACGGAAAAGCGTTGTCTCGCCTGAACGACTTTCCAAATGCAAAACCAGGTGATGATTCATCCTAAATATCAAGGCTAATAGTTTCCATCAGTGTCATGGCAAATAGAGCTGCTTGAAAATTACTGAACAGCTTCCACTAAATGATTACTGCAAGTGAATCCAGGTTTCTTTCTATTAATTTATTTGTCAGTTCCTACAGAAGTGTTGGGTTGTTCGCATTATTTTCTAGGATTAAGAAAAAGACTTTTCGTCTTGTCTTTGCCAAAGCTCATGCACTTCTATCCTCGACCCGATTTTAGATTTAAGATGATAAGTGGAATAACTTGGCATTTATGTCAACCTTAGCTTGCCACAGAAACCAATAAAGTTAAAGATGGCTACAGAGTATGCTTTATACTTTTGTTAGCCTGAAATATGATTGATCTTTATCTCAAGAATTATTTGCTTACTTTTGAAGAGTCCACATCGGTTGGTGAAGGGATGGGTGGTCTCTTTATATGGTTTGGGCAATCCTCGCCTCTTGAGCTAGCTTTTGTGGTTGAGTTAGGCCAAAGGTCCATTTTCTTATCATGGTATTGGTAGCAAAGCAAGACTGATTCCACTTCTTGGTTTCCTGATATTGGATCCCAATAGTATATCGTCCACGCACCAGATATCCAGTCATGGGCGTGTGAGGGGGTATAGAAGCATCCCACATCGGTTGGTGAAGGGATGGATAGTCTCTTTATATCGACTGGGCAATCCTCACCTCTTGAGCTAGCTTTTGGGGTTTAGTTTGGCCCAAGTTCCATTTTCTTTATCACCTACCATAGGTTACTGGTTATGGGCTAGCTTGAAATTCCATATAATGGATTCTTTTCCTTTCTTGTCATCATCTATGTTGCTCGAACTCTTCGAAAATGTTGCCAGATGCATGTCAGATCCTCCAAAAGTAATGTATTTTTTGGAGGATCCGGCACGGGTGTGGCATCATCTTGGAGAGTCCGCGCAACATAGGCCATCATAATCATCTCTCTACTACTATTATGTGAATGTCTTTGAAATGGAATTTGCTGGCTCATCAACGGGGAAATGAATCTCACAGCTCTGAGTCAATTCTTTTTCTTTTCTTCTTTTAATTTGGATGAAGATTTGATGAAAGCCTAATCTTCCTTGAGCAGAAACCTTGCAGAAAAGAATTGTGGTACTGCAGAAATTGAAAGATCAAATAAGTAAGGGCAAGCCCATTATTGGGGCTGGTGCGGGTACAGGTATTTCTGCGAAGTTTGAGGAAGTTGGTGGTGTCGATTTGATTGTCTTGTACAACTCAGGGCGTTTTAGGATGGCAGGAAGGGGATCCTTAGCTGGTCTATTGCCTTTTGCTGATGCAAATGCCATTGTACTTGAGATGGCCAACGAAGTATTGCCTGTAAGTCCTAATTATTGTCTACTTCTTTAGTTCTTCTGAAAACCTTTAGGCTTTTAGGCTCAGCTTCATCAATCTTCTACTGTTTGATATTAGCTCAGGTTGGATTTGAACACGAATTTACTGTTCAAGTTAAATACAACCTGCTGTCTAGCAAGTTCATGTTCGATTCAAAGGCTTAACAAATTGATAAACCCTTCACGTGACTCAACATGAGCGAAGCACCAACTACGAGCAGTTGATTTTAATGGAAAAGGAAACTTTGAGTGAAGACTGAAGATCACTGTACCAAGACAGCTCTGCTCTCAACGCAGTCTAAAAAATTAACTTCCAGTTGACATCCATAATCAGACACATTAAAGCTGATCCATGTCATATCTATGTTTCTTGTTAGTGTTTCCTCAAAAGATGCTCTCAGGAAATCCCTGCCAAATTTGCAGTAAGCTTGGACACATCATTCTGGTGGTTGGTTAGCGACGAAAAAGAATGTAGATAGAATTGGTTCTAACTTCAATTCAATTTGGGCTTTCAACAGTTTCTGTATTGTCAGTTTCAGTCCGACCTTAGTCTTAATCCAATTACATAGTTGGACCTCTAACACTTACTGAATTAAATCAAAAGCTATGTAGTTGAGATGTCCACTTACAACAACAACAACAACAACCACCCAGTGAAATCCCACTAGTGGGGTCTGGGGAGGGTAGTGTGTACGCAGACCTTACCCCTACCCCGAAGAGGTAGAGAGGCTGTTTCCGAAAGACCCTCGACTCAAGAGGACAAAAAGACAAAATAAGACAATATCAGTATCACCACAGAAATCATAGGAAAAATAGGAACAACATGAAATCCAGAAGAAAGATGCAAAGCAAAAACGAAAAAAAGCAAAAACAAAAACGATAGCTAGTAAATAGGTCCGACACTGAAACGCAAAATAGTAAGACACGACATTGCCACTAGCTAACTTAGACAAAAACCCTACCAGACTAGTCTCACAACGGTACGAAATAAGACGAGACTCAACTACTTCCTAACCTACAACCCTAATACTCGACCTCCACATCTTCCTATCAAGTGCCATGTCCTCGGAAATCTGAAGTTTCGCCATGTCCTGCCTGATCACCTCTCCCCAATACTTCTTCGGCCGCCCTCTACCTCTTCTCGTGCCCTCCATAACCAGCCGCTCACACCTCCTTACCGGGGCATCTGGGCTCCTCCTCTGTACATGCCCGAACCATCTGAGCCTCGCTTCCCGCATCTTTTCATCAATGGGAGCCACGCGCACCTTCTCCCGAATATCAACATTCCTGATCTTATCCATCCTAGTGGAATATCAGAGGTTTACCTTTGTTCTGTAGAAGAATGACTAACCCTACAGAACCACTTTTCTGGCTGGGTATCTATTAATTGTGACCTTTACTTGCTGCATTTCTCATAGGACAAAAAAACCCTCACCAGTCCAGGCATGGAACTGAATTTTTTTTATCATTCTTTATAATTGCAAAGGTGGATTACAACAGATAACATAATTGTTCATCATGTATATATATATATCTTTTCTTATTATTTTTCTTGCAAATAATAACCATGATTGAGGTTTCTTTCTCCTTCCTCAGATATATACCTTCCAGAATGGTGGCTTAGTTTTTATCAATGTTGAAATCTTCAGGTGGTTAAGGAAGTGCCAGTTCTGGCTGGAGTTTGTGCTACCGATCCTTTCCGCAGGATGGATAACTTCCTGAAGCAGTTGGAATCTGTTGGGTTCTGTGGGGTGCAAAACTTTCCAACTGTTGGTCTATTTGACGGTAACTTTAGACAAAATTTGGAAGAGACTGGAATGGGTTATGGGTATGTCTCGGAAGATATGTTTTTGTCAGACTTAGCTTATGCCCTTCCTTCATATTGTAACAATATCATGATACCTTACATTTAATCAGCTTGGAGGTTGAGATGATTGCAACAGCTCACAGGATGGGCCTTTTGACGACCCCATATGCTTTCTGCCCAGATGAAGCCATTGCTATGGCAGAAGCTGGTGCTGACATCATAGTGGCCCATATGGGGCTCACAACATCTGGTTCAATTGGTGCAAAAACAGCTGTCTCATTGGAGGAAAGTGTAACCTGTGTCCAAGCTATTGCAGATGCTACTCATAGGAAAAATCCTGATGCTATTGTGCTCTGCCATGGAGGTAAATCCAGGAACCCTAAAGTAAGAAAAAAATTCAAAGGCAAAAAACAAAACGAAATGGCTGGATCAATTCTGTGTCATGTCATGTAGCAAAATCCCTGCTAAATTCCAGGTTCAGCTAAAATAATTTGACAATCAAGTATTACTCTGATGGTGTATCAGATGGATTCACTGGCTTCATTTATTTTGAAGTCATTTTGTCTTAATTCCTTGGCGTGTAAAGAATAAGTTAGATAGATAACTGAAAACTTAAGCACATGTGGGAGCAGCTTCTCATAGCACTTGTGAGGATTATCATACAATATCGTTATGTACAATGTCCTTATCCCCATGGTTACAGGTACCAATCCTAAGGTAGTTGCCTAATTTATATTGCACCAATTAATTAGTGCACTAACTACAAATTATACATGTTTATATGAACCTGGAGATTCTAATGAAAGAAACATTTTGTCAAGTGGTGAGGATTGGTAATCTACTGTCTTTATTAAATGATCCATGTGGATGTTGTAGTCCACATAGCTTTAGCATTGATTCCCTGCGGTTTTTCCTCTGTCATGAATCATAACCAGGAAAACAAATGCTGGTTGAAACTTTTTGGATTTGAAGCTGCATTTTTATGGTGTATTTCCCTAAAAATTCAGTCCTAAAATATTTACTATGCACATATTTCTGTCTATCTTCGATGATGTTTGTGCTAGTAGACATTTTTTGTTGTTGGAGGTATACTTGAGGTTAAATTTTGGTACTTCTTTACATTTGTGTTTTTCTAAGTCCTAAAATTTACATTCAATTTTTTTGTGGAACGAGGAGGGGTGTGTGTTTTTATCTGCTTTCTTGTAACTTCCAGAAAATTGTATGATTGTCATATTTGTGTTCTTTAGTTTGTACCTTTGTGAGGCTAGTCTAGTAGGGTTTTGTCTAAGACAGCTAGTGGCAATGTTGTGTCTTACTACTCTTTCGTTTTCATAGTGCCGGGCCTATTTACTGGCTAGCGCTTTTGCTTTGCATCTATTTTCTTGTTTTCATGATGTTATTTTTTCTTATGGTATCTGTTGGTGATACTGATATTGTCTCCTTTTGCCTTCTTGAGCCGAAGGTCTTTCGGAAACAATCTCTCTACCCCTCGGGGTAGGGGTAAGGTCTGCGTACACACTACCCTCCCCAGACTCCACTAGTGAGATTTTACTGGGTCGTTGTTGTTGTTGTTGTTTCTCATATTTGTGTTGTCTTCCTTATAAGCCAAAGGAAATATTGCCTTTTGATGGATGACAATAGATACTTATGATTTAATTTTCACTGCGGATGAAGTCCAACCCTAATCCAGGCAATGGATAAGGCTGCTCTCTTTTCTCTGTCTTTTTTTCCCTTATCATTCTTCAAAGGCTTGGTATATATTATAGTAGAATATCCTTAGCATTTCTTTTCTAACATAAAGTATTTGCTAGTTACTAGACTAGGACTATTACTATCGTTTTGTAATTCCAGCATTTTACTTGACATCTTAATGCTGTTCAAAAGAAATAATGGTGTTATTTCTCCAGGCAATCCGGGAGGTCTAATTTGGTACAGAATTCTAAGCTGTCAAACAAATACTAGTAGTTGTCAAATTTTACAATTATCTGGGGTTCTGGGTAGGATTAACATCGTTGGAAGTAGATTTTATGTTTGACAAGTTTTTGTATCATCAGTTCTTGAGTCTTTATTACAATGGCACGCTCTTTTCTTCTCCTGATTTATTTAGTTGCTACTGAAGAATCTTTCCGTTACTTACAGGCCCTATATCTGGCCCTAAGGAAGCAGCATATGTACTGAAGAGAACCAAAGGAGTTCATGGATTTTATGGCGCTTCAAGCATGGAGAGACTACCAGTTGAGCAAGCTATAACTGCTACCATCCAGCAGTACAAATCCATTTCGATGGAGTGAGATGCAATGAGTGTAGGTGCTTTATAAAGTCGAGACCAATATGTATGATCTTCACCTCTTTCTTATATATTAGTCTTGGTCCTCTAAGCTCTTGAATGTTCAAAGAATTTTGTAGCTTGAGCCTGAGATTTATGACGCAAATCACATGCAATATTTCTTTTTTTGTCTAAGATGTTGAGTTTTAATAATTATTATCCCAATTTCAATAATAATTTATACTTAAGTCTCAGTTTGTTTTCATGGTGGATAGAAATTCTCCTAGATGTTGCAACAGATCTTGTTCTGCATGCAGTGGTCAACTCTACCTTTGCGACCAGATAAAATCTGGTACCTGATGGTGCCTGGATTTGATAGAAGGCAGTCAGTTTCTCGTTATCGGTAATATAATATTTAAGTCAAGTTTAGCATCTTAAATTCCATACCGTGTATGAAATATGACAGATGGAGGACTACTTCTACCCAAGGCAACTGTCATGTTTTCTTACGATGACTTTTTCCGCGGAAGTTATGTCTATAATCGTTGATTTGAGTTGGAATGGAAACTTTCCCCATTAAACAAGTTGCAAGGAAGCTAGACGTGCTGATGTGAGTGGCTGGATAAGTAGAATCTTCAAAATCTACGCAGTCTAAACTGACTCTTGACTCCTCTGCATTTTCTTAAACAAATTTCTGGTTCCAAAAGTCTTTCCACACGTTGTTTTTCTTTATTATAAATTTAGCACTTTCCCTTTAGCCATTGCTTGCATTCTAGTATCCAATCAAACCGGCTCGCATTCCGTCCCTTTCAGAGAAGTCAGAAATTGGTGTTCTATTTTTCTGATACCCTTGGCTATCTAAACAACTGCCAATAGCAAAATCTTGAATGCCCACCACAAAGCGACGAGTCCCTCTTAAGGAACATGTCTTCTACTGCAGAATCGAAAATGGTACTGACCAAGACCGTTTTATCCACAGTAGGCTCTGTTGCTGCAACAGCTATGGTGGTTCGAACAGTAGTCAATGAATTCCTTCCCTCAGAATTGCATGAATATTTCTTCTTTGGCCTCAAAAACATCTTCAGCAGGTTCTCAAATCAGCTAACAATGGTAATAGATGAATTTGATGGCTTGGTCAACAATGACATCTATGAAGCAGCTGAAATGTACTTGGGAAACAAGCTGTCACCCAACACCCGTCGAGTCAAAATCAGCAAGCCTGAGAAGGAGAAACATATCAACATAACCATGGAACGCGATGAGGAGGTGACAGATGTTTATAGTGGGCAGAAATTCAAGTGGGTTTGGCTATGCAGACGAGTAGAGTCTAGAGACTTTTATAATCCCAGAGACCTGAATTCCACTCAAAGATCTGAGGTGAGAACCTTTGAGCTCACGTTTCACAAGAAAAACAAGGACCTTGTTCTTAATTCTTACTTGCCTTATATTATGAGAGAAGCAAAGCTGCAGAAACTTAAGAGCAGGGCAATCAAGATTCACACAGTGGATCATGAAAATATGTATGACTCGCAGTCGATGAATCTTGATCATCCGGCAACCTTTGAGACTCTAGCAATGGACTCAGAACTGAAAGACAAAATTTTGAAGGATTTAGACAGATTTGTGAAGAGAAAAGATTATTATAGGAAAGTGGGGAAGGCGTGGAAAAGAGGGTACTTGCTGTATGGCCCTCCAGGGACTGGAAAATCCAGTTTGATCGCCGCCATGGCTAATTATTTGAACTTTGATATATATGATCTGGAGTTGACTGAGCTGATGAGGAACTCTGATTTAAGGCGGTTGCTTGTGGCCACGGCTAACAAGTCCATCTTGGTGGTGGAGGACATTGACTGTACCATTGATTTGCAAAATAATTTGGCTAATCGAGCAAATGATTCTCCTTCAAACGGTGCTAATCAGCAAGAAAGCAAGGTAAGTCTCTTTGATATTAGCTTGTATTTTCTTGTCTTACTTTAAAAGTGTTCCTTGCAAATGCTAATATTTTCTTGTTCATTGCAGGTGACATTATCTGGTTTGTTGAATTTTATTGATGGATTATGGTCGAGCTGTGGTGATGAAAGAATCATAATTTTCACAACAAATCACATAGAAAAGTTGGATCCAGCATTGTTAAGGCCTGGTAGAATGGACATGCACATTCATATGTCATATTGCACCCCCTGTGGCTTCAGGCTTCTTGCTGCTAATTACCTGGGAACTAAAGAGCACATATTGTTCAAACAAATTGAGGAACTGATAGAAACTGCGATGGTGACACCGGCCGAAGTGGCGGAGCAACTATTGAAGGAAGATGAGATTGAGATTTCACTTAATGGTTTAATTAACTTTCTTCACGTAAAGATTAAAGAAAAGGAAGATGCCAAGTTTAAGAAAGTAGAGGCAGCACAAGTTGAGACGAATGAGAAGAAGGAAAGTGATGAAAAAGAAACTGAAGAAAACTTTGAAGAAAAAAGATTACCAAACGAGGAAAGTTAAAAAGCCAAAAAGAGAGTTTGCTGAACCTAACATGGCATTGGTATAGGGAAAAGGTCAAAATTTGTGTATTCACCGAAATTGCTCAATTTCACCCAAACCTACACTTTTGCAAATTTTTTTTGCACATTCTCATATTTGTTCATTTCTCAAAAATATCGACTGTACATATACATACATGCTCATATCTAAATAATTCAACATATTTTGTTACCAGACACAAGCAAACACATATACTAAAGGGGCCGGATAGAGTTCAATTTTGGGAAAATGACATTGTATAGCCGTTCTGAAAATAATAGCCGAAAAATGTATATTTTTTTTTTGTATATTTGTACATTTCTATTTATTATATACAAAAAATATACAAATTTTATGGACTTTTGTGGCTACCGAATATAAATAGTTTCGGCCGCAGGTTAAAAGTGATCTTTGCCCTTCAATTTTTTAGCCTAACCAAAGCTGGTCCGAGGGGGCTTTTGCATCTATACCCGGTTTTGGGGTCACAATTGAACTTATACCCACTTTGCAAAAACGTTTGCAAGCGTATCCACTTTACGATCAACTTTAGACTTATCGGGTCTGAAGTTAAACAGAAATAGTGAAGTGAAAAAATTGCACTTCAAATGTACTTAAGGCCAAATAGATCTAAAGTGCAACCAATAGTTTCATGCACTTAAGGCCAATAAGTCTAAAGTGAAAAGTTGCACTTCAGATGCACTTAAGGCCAATAAGTCTGAAGTGAAAAATTACACTTCAGATGCATTTAAGGCCGAAAAGTCTGAAGTGCAACAAACGTTTTACTTCACTTAAGGCCAATAAGTCTGAAGTGAAAAATTGCACTTCAGATGCACTTAAGGCCGAAAGATCTGAAGCGCAACAAACGTTTTGCTACACTTAAGGCCAATAAGTCTGAAGTAAAAAATTAACTTCAGTTGCACTTAAGGCCGAAAGGTCTGAAGTGCAACAAATGTTTTGCTACACTTAAGGCCAATAAGTTTGAAGTGAAAAATTGCACTTCAGATGCACTTAAGGCCAAAAGGTCTGAAGTGCAACAAGCGTTTTGCTACACTTAAGGCCAATAAGTTTGAAGTAAAAAATTATACTTCGGATGCACTTAAGGCCAAAAGGTCTGAAATGCAACCAACATTTTTATGCACTTAAGGCCAAATAGGCTTGAAGTGCAAATTGCCCAGCACCAGAAATTTGTTCTTCGAATTATAACAATCCAATATACTATTTAATACCTAAATCTACTCCAAATGAGCTCAAATTTGAAAAATAACCTCCAAATATCATCACGAACAAACCTCAATCATCAATTTGTCAAAACAACAATAAATCTAATGAACCCATTTTGCAATTAAGAAAAAGAAGAAGAACGAAGAAGAAACCCTAAGCAATAATAAAAATTAAAGCGTTATAACAACTCACCATTGTAAAACATCATAAACTACATTAAAATATGTTCGCAATCACCATATAAAATCATTGTCACCCGAAGAAGAAGAAGAAAAAAACGAAGGAGGATGAGAAAGAGGCCTGAAATTATTTAAAAAATGGGTACAAGTTAATTTTTTTTTTAAAAAGTGGGTATAAGTTAAATGGGGACGACCAAATAGAGCGCCCCGTGCAAATTTTACTGGTCCGAGTCGGTAGAAGCCCCCGGGCCAACCAGGGGCTAGCTAGACCCAAATAAGAATAAACTTCCCTAAGAAATAATTATTTAAATTTTACATATTTTAGTTTTTAAAATTTCAATTAGTCAATTTGTAAGATTTAAAAATGTAAGTTTTCATTATTCAGATTTTCAAATCTACCAAAAAGGAAAGGACAAATATCTAGCTATAAGAAATATTACTCTGTTGTGAGCAGGAAGTCTTATGCGGTGTGGTTTTGAATGAAAGGTTGCACTCTTTGAAAATGGAACACATTAAAAATTATTTCTATTGTTAAGAAAAAAGTACAACAACAACAACCCAGTATAATTTCATTAGTGGAGTCTGGGGAGGGTAGTGTGTACGCAGACTTTACCCCTACCGTGGGGTAGAGAGGCTGTTTCCAAATGACCCTCGGCATCCTTCCCTCCAAGAACTCCCTATCTTGTTTTTAGGATGACTCGAACTCACAATTTCTTGGTTGGAAGTGGAGGATGCTTACCATCAGACCAACCCACTGAAATTACCATAAGAAAAAGGTACATTGACTCTAATCCTCCTCTACCAAACACCACTGAAATTACAAGGAGCAAGAAAAATCTACCCAAAAAAAGAGAGAGAAAGAAAGAAAGTACAAAGATTAAGCTATAAGAAATGTGCTAAACGACTATTATTATTATCCTCACATAGTTAAATTGCAAGAGGTTATCGAACCTCAACCATGAAAAGATAACATTAGTTGTAGCCTAATCCATGGCAGCGTTGGCATAATATTAGTATCAATGTGGAATGGCGAATATGTCAAATCTTTCTACAGAGTATTTTGCAAAGATATTATCAAAGATTCTAATTTATATATATGGTCGAAATTTGAATTAGTTAATAAACCAAGTATCAAGTTTTTGTTGAAGTTTTTGGCAATTCAAGGGAGGGCTCTTCTCTTCCTCAATTTAATACTTGCTTAAAGAAAATTTGTCATGGATTGTAATGAGAGATTTCAATCTTAGTAGATGTTGTTGTGGTGGAACCATTGGCCCGATCCAACCCCCTAAAGTCGAACCTTTTTTTAGTAAGGGGCAGATGCAAATATAGTTACAACTAGTTGCGATGACAAATTTAGAAAAAAATAAATATCACTAACTTATCTATTGGCACATAATCGGAATTACCGCTTCCAAAGGTGAATATCTTTTTATCCTTAAAACAAACTAATAAATTTTGAATTTTGGAGTTTATGGATTTTATTAGCCCAATTTAAAGCTTCCAAAAAGAAAATTAAAAAAAATATAATTGTGCAATATTTAAATGAAATTATAAAATTATAACAACAGTAGTTAATTAACATTTGACAGCAACTAAATATTAATATATCATATTCTAATTTTAAATATGCTATAAAGGTAAATATATCTGCTACTTTTAAAATAAACTAAGAGTTATGTTGTTTATATCAAGAAAATTCGCCAATCTTACCACAGATTTTATTATTATGGAACAATTGGGCCCGATCCGGTCTCGTAAACCTTAGCTTTATTTTTGTTTAGGACGTGGTGGATGGGGTAATAATACAGCTCTTCAAACTTAGTGATTTCGCATCCTATAAAATAAATAAACAATTGACATAATTCCGAGAAATAAATTAAAAAAATTAAATATAATTTATATTCTTATATAGTTAATTTAAATGGAAATTTAAAGTCAAACTTCCATATAAATGAAATAATTATATAAAATTTCATAGTAGAGGGAATAATATAGAAAGAGGGGGTATAAAGATAGTGTGGGTAAATTGATACTCTTAATTAATTTAAAAATAAATGTATATCTCTTGCTCAATTAGCATTTCAGTTTTGAGAATCAAGATGTGTGATGTATGTAGTTTGGAGTCGATACTTTTAAAATGATTCTAAGAAAGAGAATGGTCACATAAATACAGTTCGATTCGATCAATTTTTAAGCAACTCCAATAATGTTAGAAGGGAATTAATCAATCATAAATTTACACAAGAATAAAAGAACTGATGACATACATTTCTATGGGATAATGTTTTAAACTATGAATCGACTTAGACATCGGCTAAACAAATGTCAATTGTGTTGCCTTACGGTAAAATTAATTATCCAATATTTTATAATTTATTTTATATCTCAATTGTTTGGAAGCCATAGATACATTTTTTTTGTCTTATTATTTTTTTATTAGTGCTAGCAGTTGCTATGCTAAAATAGATAAGAAGGGAGGATAGATTCTTTTCTAATGACTCAGGTATGGACTATAACTTTTTAGCTCGTTATTGATATTTATATTTTTTCAAATTGTATGAGCCAATTGATCGAGCAATCGATGGGGTCATATATGTGTCAATTAGAATGAAATAGATTTGGATAGGGTAAACATATAGAGGAATATAACTGCACTATTTGGGATTGCTATTTATACAAAATAAAATTAATTACAAAAATCATAAGATAAGATTCATTTAATTATGAATTACATGTAAGAACTCATCTTATTTTAGTACATGTGCATAGTAGAAGAAAAATATTTAAAGTAGATTAACATTTATTTAATTATAATATATTAATCTTAACTATATCCCATAGGTATCATTTAAATTGTTAAAAACAAAGTGACTTTAATTGTGTGGTTAAAATTGAGGTGACATTAAAATTATTGAGCTAATTACGATCCAGCTGTTTTATAAGTTGGTAACTCCCAAAAGTTAGAATATATTGGTTGCTAATAAATTATCATGTATGTATATATTAATTTGTCATTGTGTAATTTTAGGTTGGTAGAAGTTGATATTGATATGAGAAGTTATTATGTTGAGATAATAATATAATATATTTTTATAATTTAAATTAAGATATTACTAAATGTATTTTTATTAGTTATTACTCTATATAGTATGACTTCACTCAGTTTCAATATATATGAGATAGTTTGACTTGACACGGAGTTTAAGAACGAAAAAGAAGACTTTTGAAACTTAAGTACCTAAAAGTTTTGTAGGGCCATGATATTTGTATTAGTGTAAGAACTTCTCATTATAGGTAAAATGGGTAAAATAAAAAATTTAAAGTTAAATTATTTTCAAATACATAAATGTGTCATTCTTTTGGAACAAACTAATAAAAAAAATATTTTATGTAAATTGAAAGGAAATGAGTATTTATTTTTGAATCATATTATATTTTTATTTGTTTGTATCACCGACCATATATGGGGTTATAATATTTAAGTTTATGTCAATAGTTATTCTTATAATTTGTTCTTTTTTATTCACATCGTGCAGGTACTAACACTAGTCTTTTTATCCTTAAAACAAACTAATAAATTTTGAATTTTGGAGTTTATAGGTTTTATTAGCCCAATTTAAAGCTTCCAAAAAGAAAATTAAAAAAAAAATTATAATTGTGCAATATTTAAATAAAATTGTAAAATTATAACAACAGTAATTAATTAACATTTAACAGCAACTAAATATTAATATATCATATTCTAATTTTATTACCTTCGAAATCATAAATTTTTATTAAGGAAATTTCCACCTTTAAAATTACGAGTACATACATAACTAGTAATGCATGAAAATAAAGGTGATAATAATATGCGAATCCGTGAGCATCGACTAGACTATCCCAAAATCCGGTGTCACAAGTGTATGAGCATTTACTAAGGAGTAGAATAATAATACAACATCTATCTAGAATGTAAATAAGACAGGATAAAGTAAATAGTACGATGGAAACTCTGTGGGCTGCGATACGTAGCCTGAAATTTGCAGCTCACCATAAAGTCTCCTCAGCAGCTGCGCATGCGTGCCAAGATGACCACCAAATAAACCTGTCAGATCCTGCACATTTAGTGCAGAAGTGCAGCATGAGTACGTAAATCAATGCGTACCCAGTAAGTATCTAGCCTAACCCTGGAGAAGTAGTGACGAGGGGTCGACATCAACACTTACTAGAGGTCTAATAAAGCAATAGGATAAATCATAAGTAGATATGAAACACAACAGTAATAATGGGATAAAACTGTAAGCTACATAATCTTCCAAAAATTTCCTTTAAAGATATATATTACTCAGTCTCGTATTCTATCTCAACAGCTCAGATGTATCAAGTGCCAGTATCAAACGGATAAGGAATACCATATAAAATGTCAGGCATCAGTGGAAGGATAATCTCGTAAATATTTGGACTACTAGCGATATAACGCACAATTATGTCGAGATCGTACGACCCGATCTAGAATAATATGTACACTGCTGAGGGTCGATCGACACGAACCATAGATGCATCTATTATACTGCCGAGGCGTTCGGCTCACTCCACAAGAAAGGAAGGAAATTATGGAGTTATGAGACACGTGCTTACAATACAGTACATGAGCATAAAGTGAAGATAATCTTTACCGTTTCTCAAATAACTTGCCAACAACTCAAGGTGATAAGTCTTGGCCTAATATATATATATGTATTTCTAAATCAATTCAATTATAAATTCAATTAATTTAGCCAGCAGAATTAGTTCAAATAATTCAAATATGACATGATAAAGTCCTAAGTCTACCCGGACATAAACATGCTTTAGTTATGTACGGACTCTCGTCACCTTGTGTGTACGTAGCACCCACAACTAGTAGCACATAACAATTATATCACCTAGGCGGTAGTTTCCCCCTCTCAAAGTTAGACATGAGACTTATCTTGCTGCGAAGTTCCATAACCGGCTCCAACGCCTCTCAAAACACCTTAAACCAATGCCCCTCGATCCGAAACTAGTCAAATAAGGTGCAAATCAATCAAAATATACTCCAATGCGTATAATTTAACACTTTAGAAAAATTCTCAACTCCGCTCTAAAAGTCAACAAGGTCAACCCTCGGGCTCACATGCTCGTATTCTGAAAATTCTTGAAGATAATCATTACCCATAACATCACAAACTCGAATATATAGTTTATTCCTAATTTCATGTCTAATTTCGTGGTAAAAATCCAAAAATACTAAATTCTAGGTTTTCTTCAAAATCTCACAATTTTCACCAATTTCCATGTTCAAATCCATGTATAATTCACGTATTTAACTCACAATGTGTAGAAACCACTTACCTCATGATTGACGATGAAAATGGCGCTCCAAAATCGCTTCAAAGTCGGCTCCCATGGAAGAAGTGAAAAGAAAATGAGCCAAACCTCCCGTTTTAAAACAACATTGCCCAGGCGTTTCCTTTCGCGATCGCGGTCTGAAGCCTTGTGATCACGAGACAATACCACCTCTGCCTCCAAAAATCCCCTACGCGATTGTATCTGAAGACTCGCAATCGCAAAGTACGACCAGTCCGACAATCGTGAATGCGAGACAACTTCGCGTTCGCGAAGACCAATTCTATCTGCCCCTACTTCAACACTACACGAACGCATAACTTCATTCGCGAACACGATGTCCAACCCAGGACACTACGTGATCGCATTCCTTAGCACGCGAACGCGAAGAGAAAATTCCATCTGCTCCCACTTACCTTCCGCGATCGCGTCTCCCTCTTCGAGATCGCAAAGCATGCCAAGGACACCAGAAACCAGCAACTGCAAATCAACCAACTTGGTCCGAAACTACCCAAAACACACCCGAGGCCTTTGGTACCCCGTCCAATCATACCAACCAGTCCCAAAATATGACGCGAACCTGCTCGAGGCCTCAAATTACACCAAACAACATCAAAACTACAAATCGACGATCGAAACCTTCATTTAAACTTTCAAACATTCAAACTTCAACGAACTGGTCCGAATTACACTTAAAAATTCCAGAACGATGCCAAACTCTACGCACAAGTCATAAATCACAATATGAACCTATTCCAAGGCTCGAAAATGGACATCGATAATACCAAAGTCCACTTCAAATAAAACTTAAGAAATTCTTAAACTTCCAAAATGCCAACTTTCAATAATAAGCACTGAAATGCTCCCGGACCCCCGATACTCAATCCAAACATACACCTAAGTCCGAAATCATCATACAAACCTATTGGAACCTTCAATTCCCGATTCCGAGGTCGTTTACTCAAAAGTCAAACCTTAGTAAACTCTTCCAACTTAAAGCTTCCGAATTTAGAATTTTCCTTCCAAAACAACTCTGAACTTCCCGAAATTCAATTTCGACCACATGTACAAGTCATAAAACATGAAGTGAAGCTACTCACGGCCTTAAACCGCTGAACGACGCACTAGAGATCAAAACAACCATTTGGGTTGTTACAAATACCCCAGTGCACGCACATGAGCTTAACCCCACACATGTGTGCCACCCATAGCACATAAATATCACAAATAACTCAGGAAACTAGTGCCTCAACTAAGTTTAGATAAGATACTTACCTCGAACAAGCCAAATACATAATCTTACAATGCCTTCCCGCACGAACTAACCTCCGAACGGCTCGAATCTAGCCAAAGCAACTCAAAAATATCAAATAATGCCATAGGAATAAACCCAAACAATAAAGGTCGAATCTTTAATCAAATACTCCTATTCAACCAAAATGTCAACCCGGGTCCGCACCACGGAACTCGATAAAACCCATAAATTCTGATAACCCATTCGAATACAAGTCCAACCATACTAAATTCACCCAAATCCGACTCCGAATCGATGTTCAAAACCCAATTATTTACTTTAGAAACGTTTTGCCAAAACCCACAAATTTCTCTTTTAGATTCATCAATCAAATGCAAACATCGAAGATGGAATCATGAATAATAATCAAATATGAGTAAAAAATACTTACCCCAATCCAAGTGGTGAAAATCCCTTCAAACATTACCTAAATCCGAGCTCTCAATCTCAAAATGTGATGAAATAACCAAACCCTCAAAATAGACTTATTTAAGTCTGCACAGGCCTATGCATCGTGATCGTAGGACCAACATCGCGATCGCCAAGGCCATAATCATACCAGCTCTAAACCGCCCTTCACGAACGCAACACTACTCTCGCGATCACGACCCTCAAACGACCTAGCCCTTTATGAGCGCGGTCATCCATACGCGTGCACAAAAGGCATAGCTCCGACCATTCCCCAGCTTTCCCCAACTCTACACGAACGCGAGGCCCTCTCGCGAGCGTGAAGGCCAACGACCACAACGCACCGCAAATGCATCCACCACCTTCGCGATCACGAAGAACAAAATGCCAACTACCCAGATTACTCTACACGATCGCAAGCCTAGCTCCGAGATCGCGAAGCACTGTAGAAATACCAGCAACTAGCAACTCCCAAAACACATAAGAATGGTTCAAAACTACCCAGGAACTCTCCTGAACCCCTCGGGACCCCGTCCTATCATGCCGACTAGTCCCAAAACACACGGACCTACTTGAGGCCTCAAATTTCACAAAATAACATCAAAACCATGAATTGTCAATCAAGATCAATCTATTAAGTTCATAAACTTCAAACTTCGAACCAAATATTCGATTCAAGCCCAACTAATCTTGTATCCAACCAAACTTTGCACACAAGTTCCAAATGACAAAACAAACGTATTCCAACTTCCGAAACAACAATTCAAACCTAATATAATCAAAGTTAACTCCCGGTCAAACCTATGAACTTTCCAAATCTTCAAATTGCCAACCTTCGCCAATTAGAGCCAAAACTTTCTAAAAACATCCAAATGCAAATCTAGGCATACGTCTAAGTCCAAAATCACTATCCGGGCCTAACAGAACTATAAAAACTCCGATCCGAAGTTAAATTCACAAAAGTCAAACATGGCCAACACTTCCAATTTAAGGCTTCCAAATTGAGAAACCATTCTTCAAAATCAATCCCGAACCACTCAAAAACCAAAACCGACCATACGCATTATAAGACCTAATTGAAGATCCTTTCTTCAACCTTAGTCCATAAACCGTGGAACCCAATCTCCAACCCTTGGAATTCATTATAAGACCTGATTCTCGCATCTATACATTACATCAATCTCAACAAGTTGTAGCAATCATAAATATGTTCCTAAGATATAACCACATGACGTAACCCATCGCTCATATGTTCGTAGCAATATCTCTGACCATAATATCTGCCCATTATCAAACCCGCTACCGATAACCTACCCCATATCAAATAAAACCTTGTTCCAAACCTTCACAACACTACTAATGATATAAGAAACATGTAGAAACTCATAATCACTCACCCAACCAACAAGTCATGGAGTTCTCTCGACCGACAATAACCACTGCCAAACTCTAAGCTGATTAATGACATTACTATCCAAACACACCTTATCTATGTTCGATTGCACAAATTCCAAGTTCATTGATCTCATCTCCCCCAGCACAAGCTATTCGACCGATATGGGTTGTACCGGCATAATACCCGGAGCCTGATCCACATGAGCCTGCTGCTCTGGAGTACGGACGGCGGGAGTTTGAGCTTCTCCCCCAGCCTGCGAGGTAGTTGGTGCAACCGGGATCATTCCTGCCCGAGCCAAGGTATCTAACATGCTCAGGAAATGTGCCAAGGTCTACTGAAGTCCAAGGGTAGCAACAGGAGTCTTAGGTGCATGTTCCCCAACCGGAGCTACTGGTGGCTCCTCAGTCGTGGCCCTAGCATGACCTCTTGCTGCAGAACGCCCTCCACCTCTGCTTCGGTCTCTGCCTCGGCCTCTAGCAACACCGGCACCTGGGGTAGCATTGTCAGTAACCGAAGCTCGTGTCCTTTCCACCTATGAGAGAATAGAAAGACAAAGGCTCAAATTCTGAAATCAATAAATCTTCACGATAAGGAATGAAAGAAGTGAATTTTTCTAGTAGTTTCGTAGCCTCTCGAAGATAAGTACAGACGTCTCCGTACTGATCCTCAAGACTCTACTAAACTCGCTTATGACTTGTAGAACCTATGAACCTAGAGCTCTGATACCAATTTGTTACGACCCTAAATACCACCTTAAGGATCGTGATGGCACCCTAGGACTAGGTAAGCCCAACATATGATAAGATTAACAGATTAAACTATTTAACTATTAAATAAAACTGATAAATGACATAACATAGTCAAAAATGATCAACAGTCATACATCCCAAATCCGGCAGTATAGAGTCATAAGCTCTATTGAGAGTAGTCTAGAATCTCATAATGCATCACTGTTTTGGAATACAAATGACAATAATAAGAAAAATAACATAATGTGACTTCGAGGTCTGCGAGCAGACAACAGGTACACCTTGAAGTCTCTACAGAAACTTGAAAATAAGCTCCCTAACGACCAGCTTGCTTAGAGGTACCTGGATCTGCACAAAAATGTGCATAAGCATAGTATGAGTACACCACAAACGGTACCCAGTAAGTATCAAGACTAATCTCGGTGAAGTAGTTACTAGGTTCAAGTCAAGACACTAACTAGATGTCACGACTCCAATTTCTCACCGTAGGATGTCGTGATGACACCTAGCCTCTACGACTAGGTAAGCTTAACATGCATAGAGAAATAGTGGAAATACTAATAAAACTTCACATTAAACCTTCACACTGTTATAATAAACTCAATAGTACAATAACCAACACTTTCCCCAAAACCTGGCGGAACAGAGTCATAAGCTCTACAAGAAAGTACTAATAGTCTCTAAATACAATACTATTGGAAACAAGAAATAAATGGTAGAATGTCTAAAACAAAAGGTGATTCTGAGGCTTGCAGACGTCGAACATGTAAACCTTGAAGTCTCCAAAAATAGCTACTCAATCGACCTCTAGCGTCCGGCACAGGCATACGTACCTGGATCTGCACAAAAGATGTGCAGAAGCGTAGTGTGAGTACACCACAATGGTACCCAATAAGTATCAAGCCTAACCTCGGTAGAGTAGTGACGAGGCCAGGTCAAGACACCTACTAGGACATAATAAAGAGAATGAAAACATATTAACGAGAAGTAATGGAAGGCGAAGAAAATAACCGTTACGAAACAAGTTAATAACATAGACTAATTTCGGAATTGTAAGCATAGAGATAACATAAAGGAAGCAATTAAAGAGAACCACCAAAGTCAAATACGGATCTAAACTGATAAGACAAGGAAGAATAAAAGCAACAAGAAGTGTTTCACCAATAACTCTTCATAACCTGAGAATAACAATAAGAATTACCAACGAGGTACTGCCTCGAACATAACAAGAATAACAACTGAGGTATCGCCTCGTATTCACATTTCTAAATTTCAATCACAATTTTTCCTTATACCGCCGCGTGATCCTTACATTAAATAGTTTTGAAAACATTTTTCCCAAAATAGCTACATGCACTTTAGCCCACATTATGATGTTGTATGGCTTCAAGTAATTTCCTTACAAGCAACATGCACATAAGTCCCACCTTATGCCGCCGCATACATATTAACCCCTATCCTTATATCGCCGCATGCGCATCAATATCACATCACAATAACAACTCACACTACAAGTACCCATATGTCACAACTTACAAATAATAGACAATATTAATGTTCCACAACAATAGCCCACGGCTCAACCACAATGTGTACAAGAATATCAACAATAATAATGAATGTAAATTTCTCAACAATAAAGATATCTCTATAATTAACACTTCATCTAAATATGATAACGACTTTCACAACTTCAATACTAATAACTCAACAATGAGAAAGATAATGTGAAACCATGATACTAAATAAGAATAACTCATAATGGAAGAGATAACATGTAACGATAACTTCAAATAAGGATCATCAACAATGAAAGGGATAACATGTAACAATGACTTCAAATAATGGTAAATCAACAGTGGAAGAGATCACATATAACAATGAAAGAGGCAACAAGTTCAACTAAAGCATAAGAGCAAAATATCAAGTAAGATGTAGAACAAATCAATCCCAAATCCTAAGGGGTAATTTCCCAACACAAACTTAGGCAAGATACTTACCTCAACTAGGCCAACTCAACCCTCAGAAATAGCTTTTCCACATGGCTCAAATCTAACCAAAATTAACTTAATATCATCAAATAATGCAAGGGGAAAAAATTGCAATAGACAAAGCTATGATCTTTACACTTTTTCCAAATAACAAAAGTCAACTCGGTGCTCGCCCGGTCGAAACCCGGGTCCAAGAGTAGATTCCGAATACCTATAACCCCACGAGTCCATATATATGATTAGTTTTAAAATCTGAGTCCAAATCAACTCTCAAAACTCAAATTCTTATTTTTCAAAAACTTGACAAAGTTTCACAAAATTTTATTTAGATTCACATGATTTTGATGTTAAATCTAAGATATGTTGATCGAATATAGTTGGAAATAGATTAAAATCACTTACCCAAAGTTTGTAAATGGAAATCCCCTCTCCAAATCGCCTCTTACCGAATCTAGAATTCTAAAATGAGAGAATATGAGATGAAATCCCGACTCCTAACCCTTTTGATCAGCTGCAGATGTCGCAATTGCGACACGGGTTCACAATTTTGAACCCTCGCAGTTGCGAAATATTCCTCGCAAAAGAGGACACAGGCAGTCCTATGAGAAGGTCGCAAATGTGACACTGGCTTCGCATTTGCGAAGCCTTTCTCTATCGCAAATGCGACTATTTTGTCGCAAATGCGAACTACCCCTCTACCTGAGCTACTTCGCAATTGCGAGCCAGGTATCACAATTCTAATAACTGAAGCCCCCTGCTAAGCTCGCAATTGCGAACCTGGTATTCGTAAATGCGATACCAGAGGCATCAGCACACCATATCATGTTTTTTTGTCCAAAATATTCTGAAATATGTCTGAAACTCATCCGAGCCCTCGGGGCTCCAAACCAAACATCCAAACAAGTCCAAACATATCATGCGAACTCGATCGCGTGATAAAAGCACAAAGATAACATCTATAACTACGAATCGAATACTAAAAGGCATGAATTTCAAAGTAAAGTTCAAGAACTACTAGAATTGCAACTAAGCATCCAAACCCTATCAATTCTACTCCAAATGATACCAAATTTTGCAGACAAGTTCTAAATATCATAACAGACCTATTCTAAGTCCCAACATTAAATTCCGAACTCGATAGCTAAAAGTCAACCTACGATTAAACTTTTCAATTTCAAATTGCCAAATTTCGGCAAAACAACACAAATCAACCTACGAACTTCCAAAAGTCAAAGTTTTCACCGAAGCTATCGAAGCCATCAAAACACCATTCCGTGATCGTTTTCACAAAAGTCAAAGTTTGGTTAACATTTCTAATTTAGGCTTCTAGACCAAAAATCAAAGGGTCCAAACCAACCCGAAATCTCCCAGGAATAAAACTAATCAATCCCATAAGTTATAAAATCATAAACATATATGTGTGGAGCATAAAAAGGGGAAACAGGGTGTAATTATACAAACTGACCGGTCGAGTCGTTACATTAGATATATAACATGAGTATTAATATATAACTAACAACATAAAGCATAATCAATAAATGACAACAAAGGGTAAGCATGTGATAACACACCAAATTAACTATAACAAGTAATACACAAAGTGAAATCAGTTAAGGAAACAATGATGTATTCAAATCATCAAGTCGTTCCAACACAAGAATCACCCTGAGGTACCACACCTCAAAATCACAAATCATAAGTCACCCTTATGATGCCGTGTGAAGTTCACATTTTAAAATATTTTCCTATGACGTTGTAACGATCCAGCCAGTCATTTTGAGTATTGTAGCCTCGTTTCCCCATTTATTGCTTCTTTGATGTTTAATTATAGTTATGTGACTTGCCGGGGTAGTTTGTTTGGTTCAGGGATATTTTGGAGTGAAACAAGACATTTAGTCTCAAGGTTGAAGGCTTAAGTTGAAAGAGTTGACCAGAGTTTGACTTTTGTGTATACGACTCTGGAATGGAGTTTTGATAGTTCTGATAGCTTCATATGGTGATTTTGGACTTAGGAATATGTCTGAATGTTGAGTTGGAGGTCCGTAGGTATTTTGGCTTGAATTGGAAAGAGTTAGAAAGTTGAAGGTTTGGAAGGTTGAGAAGTTTGACATAGAGTTGACTTTGTTGATATCGGGTTCAGATTTTGGTTCCAGGAGTTGGAATAGGTCTGTTGTGGCATTTATGAATTGTGTGCAAAATGTGAGGTCAATCGGAGTTGGTTTGGTATGATTCGGCATTAGTGTTAGAAGCTAGAAGTTCATAAGTTCATTAGGCTTGAATTGGGATGCGATTCATGATTTTGGTGTTGTTTGATGTGATTTAAGGCTTCAACTAAGTTCGTATCGTATTTTAGGACTTGTTGGTATATTTGAATGGGGTCCCTGGGGCCTCGGACCTCGGTTGTGATTGAGGTCATGTTCGGCTCATTTTTGGACTTGTAGGATTGCTCATATATCTGGTTTTGGTTTCCTTATACGCGATCGCGAGGGAAGGTTCGCAATCACGAAGGGTTGTTTGCTGACTGGTGGAAGTTAGTCTACACATACGCGATATTGGGCATGCGTTCGTGAAGCTTTGTGGTTTCAGGTAACCGCGAACGCGAGAATGATCATGTGTTCGCGTAAGAGGAGTGGTCAGCTGGGGTGTAAGGCTTCGAGCCTACGCGATCATGTAGCTGGAGACGCGTTCGCGAAGAGTTGGAACTTGTAAACACTGCGTTCGTGGTTGAATCTTCGCGTTCATGAAGTGTATTGTTTGAGGGCAGCATTTTTTGTTCTTCACGATCGCGAGGGTATTTCCGCGATCGCGAAGAGGAACAACTGGGCAGTAGATATTTAAATCCAAATCGAGGGTTAGAGTACCATTTTCATATTTTGCGTTGTATAGCTCGGTTTTGGGAGATTTTGGAGGGGATTTTCACGTCTTGGATCGGGATAAATGTTTTTTACTCGGATTTATTTTTATATCATGATTCCATCTTTGTTTTATCATTTAAATTAGTGGATTAAAGTGAAGAAATGGGGGGATTTTTGGAAACTTTTCAAAATAAAGAATGGAGGTTTGAAGGTTGATTTGAGGTCGGAATTGGATGATTTAGGTATGGTTGGACTCGTAACTGAATGGGTGTTCAGAATTTTTGAATTTTGTTGGGTTCCGAGGTATAAGCCCGAGGTTGACTTTTCGATTTTTATAAAGATCGAAACTTTATAGTTTGAAGTTGTTTCCTACAGCATTATTTGTTGATATTGAGTTGTTTGTGACCAGATTAGAGTCGTTTGGAGGCCGATGCATGTGGGAAGGGCTTGTTGGAGTTATGATTTGCGTGGTTTGAGGTAAGTAACACTTCTAAACTTGGATTTGAGGGTATTTAACCCTAAGGACTACGTTATGTGAAAGATATTGAGGTGACGTACGCGCTTGGTGACGGGCATCTGTGCGTGCACCGATTTGTTCATAGTTTGGGGAGGCCTTTAGATTAATACTGGATTTGTTTTGCTATCATACCATGTTACCCCCCCCCCCGGTGTCCCCTTTACTTGTTTGATTATTTGAAGTGTGAATCATATTAGACATCATGTCTAGGCTACATGCTAACTGTTTGAGACTTGATAAGGCTATTTTGTTGTTTCTAAGTTATATACCTTACTTGCACACATGTTCTAAGTCATGATACTATATCCGTGTATGATACCTCTGTCTCAGTAATTCTTATCTGATTACTCATATGTTGCTGATATCGCTTAAGGGTAAAATTGTTCAATTGAATATTTGAGATTTGCTCATTTGAGACTTGAACGGTAAATGACTGAGTTTGGGCCGTAAAGCCGGTTTGGTACTAATTTTGAGGTGACGCGTACGCCAGACCCATATTGGGCTGAGTGTTATTATTTTGAGGCGACGCGTGCACCAGGCCTCATTATTGGGCTAAGTGATTATAATTAGCGCTTAGGCAGGATCCACCCCTCCGGAGTCTGACATGCCAGCAGTGGACGCAGGCACAATGTTTCATATATGTGCTTGTTGATGGGCAGTTATACCAGACACTCGTACAGTGCTAAGTGTAAATAATATTGATGGATCTACTGTGATACTATTGATTTACGTGTTTACTTGACATGTAGGCATAGATATGTACTTTTCTCATGCTAACTAGCAATTGACCTATTTTATCCGTGTTGGGTTTTGAACTGTTACACTTGGAAGCACGACTAAATTCCTGAAATGAGAATGAGATGTACTTGATATCATTGATTTTCCGTTTCTATGGTTTATCCTATATTTTCTTAACTGTTATCAGTTATCGGTACTGGCATTTGATTGTTGTTCTGAGCTCGTCACTTCTTTCAACCAAAGGTTAGTATTGTTACTTATTGAGTACATTGGGTCGGTTGTACTCATACTACACTCTACACTTCGTGTGTAGATCCAGGTACATCCGACCGAGGTGATTTTCAGGCTTGAGTTGTGCCAGCTATTTGGGAGACTACGAGGTAGCTATCATACCATCTGCAGTCCTTGAAGTTCCCTTCTTGTTATCTTTATCTTTACTGTTTCTCATGTTCAAACAATTGTATTAGAGGATTTATTTTGTACCTTGTTATTCAGTAGTGATCTTATACTTGTTGACACCAGATTTTGGGGTTAGTTGTAGTAGCATTTTGGCCTTATTCTCAGATAGTTTAAGGTATTCTTCCGCTGTTGAGTTATTAGACTATGTTATTTCATATTCATTGTTAATCATGTGACTATTGGCTTACCTAGCGAGTTGGGTTAGGTGCTATCACGACTTGTGGATTTTAGGTTGTGACAAGTTGGTATCAGAGCCCTAGGTTGCCTAGGTCTCATGAGTCATGAGCAAGTTTAGTAGAGTCTTGTGGATCAGTATGGAGACGTTTGTACTTATCTTCGAGAGGCTACCAAACCATTAGAAAACTTCATTTTCTTGTACTTTTGTTGTGCGAATTTGTTGATTCTAGAAACTGAGCTTCTATTCTTCTATTCTCTCACAGATGGTGACGACACGTGCGACCAAATCGGGTGGATGACCACCAGTACCACCAATTAGTGTCGCGAGAGGCCGGGGCCGCGTTAGAGGCCGAGGTGCAGCTCGTACCACCGCTAGAGCAGCACCCGTGGAGCCACCAGTTGCTCTAGCTGAGGAGCAGATACCAAATATTATTGAGCCGGTGGGAACCCCTCAGGCACCAGTTGTGCCCATTGTGATTCCAGGCCTTCAGGAGGCTTTGGCCTAGATTTTGACTATATGCACTATCCTTGCTCAGGCAGTTTCAGTCCTGGCTGCACCAGCTACTTCTCAGGCCGGGAGAGGTGATCAAACTCCTGCCACCCGTACTTAAGAGCTAGTAGCTCAGGGACTCGACACTCGGGGTACTACCAGCACAACAGATTATTGCTGCTCGGGCTGAGGTTGGCCCACCTATGAGTGATTAGAAGCAGAAGAGACTAGAGAGGTTTGGGAGGCTTAAGCCTCCAGAGTTCGGCGCGGAGGAGTCAGAGAATGCCCAAGATTTCCTAGATTGGTGTCAGCGGATTCTTTGCATAATGGGTATTTTTGAGACTAGTGGAGTTGCATTTACCACTTTCCCGTTGACTAGGGAAACCTACTGATAGTGGCATGCCTATGATTTGAGTAGGCCAGTTAGCACAACACCACTTTCATGGCATGAGTTCTCTATTCCCTTTTTAAAGAAGTTTGTTCCACAGTCTCGTAGGGAGGAGTTACGTAAAGATTTTGAGCAGTTATGCAAGGGAGATATGACTGTGACCCAGTATGAGATGAGATTCGCAGATTTGGCTCGTCATGCTATATGGTTGGTTCTCACACAGAGAGAGAGAGGATCAGGAAGTTCACTTGATGGCCTCAATTATGGCCTACGTTATAGTTTGGCCCGAGAGGCCGAGACGGATGCTAGCTTTGACTAAGTGGTCAAGATTGCTAGGCGTTTGGAGTTTGTTCACAGGATTGAGAGCGAGGATCGAGAGAGCAAGAGGCCCTGTAGTTTTTGTGGTTTAAGTGGTACCTTATCTGGAGGTCAGTCACATCACAATAGAGGTCTTCCTTATAGGCCCGCTCAGATGGCTCATCCGGTTCAACGTGGTGCATCAGCTAGTCATGGTTCATACAGTGCTCGTCCGGGTCAGTAATCTTTCAGTTCCCTCCCAGCTCAAAGTTTATCACGTGCTCCATCAGTTCAAGGTTCGTCAGTACCGGGTTCTTCCAGTGGTTATTCTAGTTCTCTAAGTTTAATACAGGCCCCACCACCATTTCTTCCTCGATGTTTCTATGATTGTGGAGAGTTGGGACATGAGAGGATGTATTGTCCCCGTCACTACAGAGGTCCAGTGCAGCAGGGAGGCCTATGACCCCTGCACCAGTTGCTACACCGCCCGCTCAGCCAGCTGGGGGTGGAGGTCATAGGGGTCGAGGTCACCCTAGAGAGAGAGGTCAGACAGGTGGTGGTTAGGCTCGATGCTATGCTTTTCCCGCCAGGCCAGAGGCAGTTGCTTTAGATGTAGTAATCATAGGTATTGTTTCAGTGTGCCACAAGGATGTTTCCATATTATTTGATCTTGGTTCCACTTATTCATATGTGTAATCACACTTTGCTCGTTATTTGGATATGCCCTATGATTCCTTAGTTACACTTGTTCACGTATCTACACCGGTAGGCGATTCTATTATTGTGGACCATGTATATTGTCCATCTGTGGTGACTATTGAGGGATTGGAGATGAGAGTTGATCTTTTACTACTTAGTATGGTTGATTTTGATGTGATTCTAGGCATGGATTAGTTGTCACCATGTCATGCTATTCTGGATTGTCTCGTTAAGACCGTGACGTTGGCGATGTTGGGATTACCTAGGATTGAGTGAAGAGGTTCTCTGGACTATGTTCCTAGTAGAGTGATTTCATATTTAAAAGCCCAACGAATGGTTGGAAAGGGATATCTGGAATATTTGGCCTTTGTGAGGGATCTTGGTGCTGATACTCCTACCATTGAGTCTGTTCCGGTAGTGAGAGACTTTCCGGATGTATTTCCTGTAGACCTACCGGGCATGCCACCTGATAGGGACATTGATTTTGGTATTGACTTGGTTTTAGGCACTCAGCCCATTTCTATTCCACTGTATCATATGGCACCAGCTGAGTTAAAGGAATTGAAAGAACAACTTCAAGAGCTTCTTGATAACAGATTCATTAGGCCTAGTGTGTCACCTTGGGGTGCACCAATTCTGTTTGTAAAGAAGAAGGATGGTACTATGTAGATATGCATCGATTATAGGCAGTTGAACAAAGTTACAATTAAGAACAAGTACCCAATGTCGCGCATTGATGACTTATTTGACTAGCTTCAGGGTGCGAGGGTGTTCTCTAAGATTGATTTAAGGTCTGGGTATCACCAGTTAAAGATTCGAGATTCTGACATTCTGAAGACGGCATTTAGGACCCGCTATGGTCATTATGAGTTCCTTGTGATGTCTTTTGGGCTGACCAATGCCCTATCAACATTTATGCATCTGATGAACAGTGTATTCCAGCCATATCTTGATTCTTGTGTCATAGTATTCATTGATGATATACTAGTGTACTCACATAGCCAGGAGGAGTATGAGTAGCAATACATTGAGGGAGAAGAAGCTTTATGATAAATTCTCTAAGTGTGAGTTTTGTCTTGACTTTATGGCGTTCTTGGGGCACATGGTGTCCAGTGAGGGTATCAGGGTAGATCTGAAGAACATTGAGGCAATTTAGAGTTGGTCTTCAACTATTGAGATTTAGATTTTTCTTAGCTTGGTCAGATATTATAATCGTTTCATGGAGGGTTTTTTGTCCATTACTACATCTTTGACTAGATTGACCTAGAAGGGTGCCCCATTCAGGTGGTCTGATGAGTGTGAGGAGAGATTTCAGAAAGTCAAGGCTGCCTTAACCACATCTCCAGTTCTAGTTTTGACTTCAACATCGAGTTCATATACGATTTATTATGATGCTTCTCGGATTAGTATTGGGTGTGTCATGATGCAAGAGGGTAGGGTGATTGATTATGCTTCATGCCAGTTGAAGCCCATGAGAAGAACTACCTCGTTCATGATTTAGAGTTGGCAGCCATTGTTCATGCATTGAAGATTTGGAGGCATTACCTCTACGGCGTGTCTTGTGAGGTATTTATAGATCATTGGAGTCTACAACACTTGTTCAAGCAAAAGGATCTAAATTTGAGGAAGCGAAGATAGTTGGAGCTATTAAAAGACTATGATATTACCATTTTGTATCATCCTGGGAAGGCCAATGTGGTGGTCGATGCCTTGAGTAGAAAAGCAGTAAGTATGGTTAGCCTTGCATATATTCATATTGGTGAGAGACCGCTTGCATCATATGTTCAGGCCTTGGTCAATCAGTTCATGAGGTTAGATATTTCGGAGCCTAGTCGGGTTCTAGCTTACGTGGTTTCTCAGTCTTCATTATTTGAGCGCGTCAGAGAGCGTCAGTATGACGACCCCAATTTGCTTGTCCTTAAGGACACGGTACATCACGGTGATGCCAAGGAGGTTTCTATTGGAGATGATGGGTGTTGCAGATGCAGAGTCGGATTTGTGTGCCTAATGTGGATGGGTTACGTGAGTTGATTCTTGAAGAGGCCCACAGTTCACGGTATTCTATCCATCCGGGTGTCGCAAAGATGTATCAGGACTTGAGGCATCACTATTGGTGGAGGAGAATGAAGAAAGATATAATGGAGTATGTGGCTCGGTGCTTGAACTGTCAACAAGTGAAGTATGAGCATCAGAGGCCGATCGGTTTGCTTCAGAGACTTGAGATTCCTGAGTGGAAATGGGAGCGTGTTACCATGGACTTCGTTATTGGGTTCCCATGGACTTTGACGAAATTCGATGCCATTTGGGTGATTGTGGACCGGTTGACTAAGTCCGCACATTTCATTCCGGTTGTGACTACCTATTCTTCAGAGCGGTTGGCCAAGATCTATATATGCGAGATTGTTCGTCTTCACGGTGTTCCAGTGTCTATTATTTCATATCGGGACACGTAGTTCACATTGCAGTTTTGGAGAGCAGTGCAGCGAGAGTTAGGCACACGGGTTGAGTTGGCCACAATATTTCACCCCCAGACGGACGGACAGTCTGAGCGCACCATTCAAATTTTGGAGGATATGCTACGCATTTGTGATATAGATTTTGGGTGTTCTTAGGATCAGTTTCTATAGCTTGTAGAGTTTGCCTACAACAACAACTACCAATCGAGTATTTAGATGGCTCCTTATGAGGCCTTATATGGGAGGCAGTGTCGTTCTCTAGTGATTTGGTTTGAGCCGGGAGAGGCTAGGTTGTTGGGTACTGATTTGGTTCAGGATGGATTAGAGATAGTCAAGTTGATTCAGGATCGGCTTCGCACAACACAGTCTAGACATAAGAGTTACGATGATCGGAAGCTTCATGATGTTGCATATATAGTGGGAGAGAAGTTATTGCTCAGAGTATCGCCCATGAACTGTCTGATGAGGTTCGGGAAGAAGGGCAAGTGAGCCCTCAGTATATTGGCCCTTTTGAGGTGCTTGAAGGATTGGAGAGGTGGCCTACAGACTTGCATTGCCGCCTAGTTTATCGGGTATTCACCTAGTGTTTCATGTTTCTATGCTCCAGTAGTATTATGGCAATCCGTTTCATATTCTGGGATTTCAGCACAGTTCAGTTAGAAGGGGATTTGACTTATGATGTGGAGCCAATGACCATTTTGGATCGGCAGGTTCGAAAGTTGAGATCAAAGAATATACTTTCAGTGAAAGTTTAGTGGAGAGGCCAGCCAGTCGGGGAGGCTACTTGAGAGACCAAGAAGGAGATGCGGAGCAACTATCCACACCTATTTGAGTATCCAGGCATGATTCTAGACCCATTCGAGGACGAACATTCGTTTAAGAGGGGGAAAATATAATGACCCGACCGGTCGTTTTGTGTATTGTAGCCCCTTTCCCCATTTATTGCTTCTTCTATGTTTAATTATAGTTATGTGACTTGTCGGGATGGTTGGTTTGGTTCCAAGGATGTTTCAGAGTGAAATGGGACACTTAGTCCCAAGGTTGAAGGATTAAGTTGAAAGAGTTGACCGGAGTTTGATTTTTGTGTAGACGACTCCGGAAGGGAGTTTTGATGATTTCGATAGCTTTGTATGGTGATTCTGGACTTAGGAGTATGTCCGGATGTTGATTTGGAGGTCCGTAGTCGTTTTGGATTGAATTGGCGAAAGTTGAAAAGTTAAAGGTTTAGAAGGTTGAGAAGTTTGACCGAGAGTGGACTTTGTTGATATCAGGTTCGGATTTTAGTTTCGGGAGTTGGAATAGGTCTATTGTTTCATTTATGACTTGTGTACAAAATTCGAGGTCAATCGGAGTTGGTTTGGTTTGATTCGACATCAGTGTTAGAAGCTAGAAGTTCATAAGTTCATTAGGCTTGAATTTGGGTGTGATTCGTGATTTCGGTGCTGTTTGATGTGATTTGAGGCTTCAACTAAGTTCGTAGCATGTTTTAGGACTTGTTGGTATGTTTGAATGGGGTCCGGGGGGCCTCAGGTGTGATTCGGATTATGTTCGGCTCATTTTTGGACTTGTAGGACTGCTGATATATCTGATTCTAGGTTCTTTATACAAGATCACGTGGGAAGGTCTGCGATCATGAAGAGTTGTTTGGTTACTAGTTGAAGTTAGTCTACACGTTCGTGATATTGGACATGCGTTCAAGAAGGATCATGCATTCACGTAAGAGGAGTGGTCAGCTGGGGTGTAAGGCTTTAAGCCTACGCGATCGCGTAGCTGGAGACGCGTTCGCGAAGAGTTGGAACTGGTAAACACCACTTTCACGGTTGAATCTTCGCGTTCGCGAAGCGTATTGTTTGAGGGCAGCATTTTATGTTCTTCGTGATCGCGAGGGTATTTCCGTGATCGCGAAGAAGAACAACCGGGCAGCAAATATTTAATTCTAAATCGAAGGTTAGAGTACCATTTTCATATTTTGAGTTGTAGAGCTCGGTTTTGGGCGATTTTGAAAGGGATTTTCACGTCTTGGATCGGGGTAAGTGTTTTTGACCCGGTTTCTTATTATATCATGATTCTATCTTTGTTTTAGCATTTAAATTAGTGGGTTAAAATGAAGAAATGGGAAATTTTGTGGAAACTTTTCAAAAATGAAAAATGGAGGTTTGAAGGTCGATTTGAGGTTGGAATTGGATGATTTAGGTATAGTTGGACTCGTAATGGAATGAGTGTTCAAATTTTGTGAATTTGTCGGGTTTCTAGGCGTGGGCCCGGGGTTGGCTTTTTGGGTTGACTTTTTGATTTTGATAGAGATTGAAACTTTATTATTTGAAGTTGTTTCCTACGACATTATTTGTCGATATTGAGTTGTTTGTGACTAGATTCGAGTCGTTTGGAGACCGATACGCGTGGGAAGGGGTTGTTGGAGTTGTGATTTGCACAGTTTGAGGTAAGTAACACTTCCAATCTTGGATTTGAGGGTATTTAACCCTAAGAAATACGTTATGTAAACATATTGGTGTGACATACGCGCTTATGACGGGCGTGTGTGCGTGCATCGATTTGTTCATAGTTTGGGGAGGCCTTTACGATAATACTGGGTTTTTTTTGCTATCATACCATGTTACCCCACGCGTCCCATCTACTTTGTTGATTATTTGAATTGTGAATCATATTGGATATCATGTCTAGGCTACATGCTAATTGTTTGAGACATGATAGGGCTATTTTTGTTATTTCTAAGTTATATACTTATTTGCACATATGTTCTCACTCGTGATACTATATCCGTGTATGATACCTCTATCTTAGTACTTCTTATCTGATTACTCACATGTTGTTGATATCTCTTAAGGGTAAAACTGTTTAATTGAATATTTGAGATGTGCTCATCTGAGACTTGAATGGTAAATGACTGAGTTTGGGCCGTAGAGCCGGTTTGGTACTGATTTTGAGGTGATGCGTACGCCAGGCCCATATTGGGCTGAAAGTTATTGTCTTGAGGTGACACGTGCACCAGGCCTCATTATTGGGCTAAGTGATTATAATTAGCGCTTGGGCAGGATCCACCCCTCCGGAGTCTGACATGCCAGCAGTGGGCGCGAGCAAAATGTTTCATATATGTGCTTGATGATGGGCAGTTATGACAGGCACTCGTACAATGCTAAGTGTAAGTACTATTGATGAATCTACTATGATACTGTTCATTTAGTTTACTTGACATGTAAGCATAGAGATGTGCTTTCCTCATGCTAACTAGCAATTTACCTGCTTTATCCATGTTTGGTTTTAAACTGTTACACCTGAAAGCATGACTAAATTCCTGAAAGGAAAACAAGTTGTATTTGATATCATTGTTTTTCCATTTCTATGGTTTATCATGTATTTTCTGAACTGTTATCGGTTATTGGTACTTGCATTTGACTGTTGTTCTGAGCTCTCCACTGCTTTCAACCTAAGGTTAGTATTGTTACTTATTAAGTACATTGGGTTAGTTATACTCATACTACACTCTGCACTTCGTGTGCAGATCTAGGTACATCGGCCGAGGTGATTTTCAGGCTTGAGTTGTGCCAGCTATTTGGGAGACTACGAGGTAGCTACCATACCGTCTGCAGTCCTTGAAGTTCTCTTCCTGTTATCTTTATCTTTATTGTTTCTCATGTTTAAACAATTGTATTAGAGGATTTATTTCATACCTTGTTATTCAGTAGTGCTCGTGTACTTGTTGACACCAGATTTTGGGGTTGGTTGTAGTAGCATTTTGGCCTTATTCTCATATATTTTATGTTATTCTTCCGCTGTTGAGTTATTAGACTATGTTATTTCATTTTCATTGTTAATCATGTGATTGTTGGCATACCTAGCGGGTTGGGTTAGATGCCATTATGACTTATAAATTTTGGGTCATGATAATAAGCCCATGTATCTCACCGCGTGTGCATCACAATGAAGTATTTTCCCTTACTAGCAACACGCACATAAGCCCCTTTATCTCGCCGCATGTGCATAAATATACACACCACCCTTATGCCGCCGCATGCACATCTCAATCACAGCATAACAATCAACCGTACACCGCGTTCCCATATGCCACAACATTGTTCAAACAACAATACCAATGCCACAATAATACATATCCTATTACTCAACAACAATGTATTCAAGAATTACAACAACAACAACAACAATAACAACAATAACAACACAAGATTACGGGGAGTAAATCAACAATGAAATGTGTTTCATATGATAATAACTTTAATTCAAGGCATATTAATAGCCTAAGAGTCTAATTTGGTCAATTACCACACATAAGCATGTGTACACACTCGTCACCTCGTGTTCATGTCTTTTAGTATAGTACAAGTAGTGCAAATAGACCAAATCCTAAGAGGGTAATTCCCTCACACAAAGTTAGGCAAGATACTTACCTCAATTAGGCCAATTCAATACTCTAAAAATTCTTCTCCCTTAAAATTCACCTCCGCTCGGCCCAAATCTAGCAAAAAATGACTTAATAATATCAAACAATGTAAGAGAACCAATTTCAATTCATAAAGTTAAGATCTTTACACAATTTCCCAAAATTCAACCCCAGGCTCGCCCGATCAAAACTCGAGTTAAAGGGTAGATCTCGACTACCCATAACCTCACGAGTCCATACATGTGTTTGGTTTTCAAATCAGAGTCCAATTCGACTCTCAAATCTCAAATTTATATTTTTCAAAACATAGTAAAAAATCTCCAAAATTTCTGATTTAGATGTTAAATCTCATAAATAATCATGTTATATGATCAAAATTGAGTCAAAATTACTTACCCAATAGTTTGGTATGAAAATCTCCTCCTAAAATTGCCTCCCACCGAGTTTCGGGCTCCAAAATGTGAAAAATGAGACTAGGTCCTGAAATCCCAACCTTTTGTTTAGCTGCAGATGTCACAAATGTGACCTAGGGTTCACAAATATGACCCTTCGCAAATGCAATACATGGATCACGAAAGCGAACCCTGTTAGCCCACACAGATGTCGCAATTGCGATATGGGCTTCGTAATTGCGATTGCAGCCTGTCCACAAAAGCAATCTGCCTATGACCAGTGTCTTCTTCGCAATTGCGATCAAGGCATCGCATTTATGACAACTGAATCCTCCCTGCCCACTTTGCAGTTGCGATGTTGATACTCGCAATTGCGATAACTGCAGCACTAGCACACCAGTAACCTCAAACAAGTCCAAACCAATCTGAAACACGTCTGAATCTCACCCGAGCCCCCAGGGTTCCACAACAAATACCCACATAAGTCTAAAAATATCATACGTACTCGTTCGCGTGCTCAAAACACCAAAATAATATCTGGAACCATGAATCGGATACGAAAACACAAAAAATTCACAATGAAACTCAAGAATCAGTAAAATCAAACCAAGCGTCTGATTCCTACCAAACCAACTCGGAATGACACCAAATTTTGCAAACATGCTCCAAATGGAAAACCAGACCTATTCCAGGTTCCGAAACCAAAATCTGAACCCGATATTCATAAAGTCAAACCATGGTCAAACTTAGAAAATTTCTAAACCTTCTAATTGCCAACTTTCGATTAAAAGGCCAAATCAACCTAGGAACCTCCGAATTCAATTCTGAGAATACGCCTAAGTCTAAAATCACCATATGAATATATTAGAACCATCAAAATACCATTCTAGGGTCGTTCTCATGAAAGTCAAACCTCGGTCAACATTTTCAACTTAAGCTTCCAAACTAAGAACCAATTGTTCCAAATCAATTTGAAACCTTCCGGGAACAAAACCAACCATTCTCCTAAGTCATAAATCCACAACTACACATATGAGAATCTTCAAAAGGGAAAATGGGGCTCAAATACACAAAATGACCTATCAGATCGTTACAATAATAAATAGTAGACATGAACTTATAACTTAAGCAATATAACGGGTTCAATGCTAAAAATCTTAAAAGTTGAATCCATAAAATTTAAATTTTGGATCTGCCTCTGGGTAAGATTATAAACATGATTAGTCTTACATTCTCTTTTGAACTTGAGTATTAAGGAAGAAGAGTCTGATCTGGACAACGAATCTAATAGGCAAACTTTATGATAATATATTGGAATTTTAGGTTACAAAAATTGAACTCCAAAATTATTTTCATTTTTAGCTTGTTCTGCAATTTTGAACTTCAGAACACTATCTTGTAGTTTTAAAGTTATAACGACTGCACTCCAAGACAATATCCCAAAGTTCAAAAAGTAAAAAAGATTTAAAAGCGGGTATCAAACATGTTTGAATTAGAAGTCTTTTTATCCAAATAATATTTCAACATAAGAAAGTGATAAAATTTCGATCATTTTTGAAATTATGTTATATTTTCAAATGAAAAAATTATGCGACACAACAAACATATATACTATATTTATCATTTGTAGCTTGACGAGTGCAAAACACAACACGAAATTGATTCTCACTAGCCAAAGATAGTATAGTTTAATTATCGTCTCTATGGGGATTGGGTTTAAATAATGTTCAAGTAATTTCTGGCTTAAACATATTCAGGATGATTAACACTTTGATTGGAATTATTTGAACTAAAATTAACTATTAAACTAAAGCAATTAATAATTGATCATGGAGAGACAAGAGTTGAGCAACACAAAAATAATCAATGGGAGAAATAAGGGCCGCGACAGGATATGTGCAAGATATCTATTCGGGATCTAACTCTAGTTCAATTCACTTCTAATGTTCTAATGATTCTCAAGAATTTACTAGATGATTAGTTCAATCATATAGTCAAGACTCCTCTCTCGATTAAATTTGAATTCTATGAGATGAGCTAATATAAAGCACTGTGAATGTATGCAAGAATACATTAATAAACTAGTCTTTAGGAAAACGTCTCTTGAATATTCTCCTAACTTGGGTTAATCAATAATTCAAAAAGCTCTTTCGATTACTTATAAGAATCGCTAAATTAAACCAAACAAAATAATACAAATATAATCAACCAAAATATTTCTCTTTCGATTAAATAATTTAGTAAACAAAATTACAATCAATTCAAAGCTTCATAAATGAATTCATGCAAAATAACTAGAGTTAAAATCCACAAATATCAATCAAAATACCATATTTGTCATACCCTAAAGTAAACTACTCCATAATCATGGAGAAAGTCATCACAAATAGAGTTAAAGAATAAGAAAACATGAATTCAATCCAAACTCGGGTGTTGAGTTGAGGAAAGAATGATGAATCCTTGTGCCTTAGAGTCTCTAATTGTCACGACCCTAAATTCCAACCAATTGGGGTCGTGATGGAGCCTAACACCGCTTGATAGACAAGCCAACACAACATGATAATGCAAACAGAAAAGTAATAAATATTTGATAGCTGAATGAATAACATAGCGTAAGTAATTCTATGATAACATAATAAGTTCTAGAACCAATAACAAACGTGACCACCCCAAGGTTTGGTGTCACAAGTACATGGGTGTCTAGATCCAGCTAACAAGGTTTTGAATAAAATATATCACTGTTCGAAATAAATTGGAAACAGTACAAAAAAATAGAAAGTGACTCCAAGGTCTGCGAACGGGATGCAGCTCTACCTTGAATCATTGTCTGGTATACGCTAAGGACCTCTCAGGACTCCGTTGGTACCAATGTCAAAATTCGCACAAGAAGTGTAGTATGAGTACAACCGACCCAATCTACTCAATAAGTGTCAAGCCTAACCCTGACGAGGTAGTGATAAGGCTAAGACAAGACACCTACTAAAAATATGTGAAATTTTATACATAAAGCAACATAATAACAAATAAAGCGTCAAGAGTAACAACATGATTGGGACATGTAGAAAGGGCAATAAGTGGAACAATAAATAAGAATCACCTAGTAAACCTCAATAACCCTGAAACCATCAAGCCAAGTTCACATTTCAATTGTCAAGATCAAGGCAATAGAATTAGCAAATTACATGACATTACCCTTCGTGTTTTTACTCTCTTCCTTACCATATATCATAAATGAAAGTGCATGGCATCACCCTTAGTGCTTTTACTCTCATCCTCACATGATCATAATAAAATACATATGCACAATATCACCCTTCGTGCTTTTACTCTCATCCTCACATGATCATAATATACATATGCACAGTATCACCCTTCGTTCTTTAACCTCTCATGATAAATAAGCATGTGTACGACATCACCCTTCATGCTTTTAACCTCACATTCACTCAATCAATGACATCAATATGCATATGAGGTACGACAACATCCTTCGTGCTTTTCACTCTTCCTCACCAAGCAACAACAACAACACAAATATCAAGCAAGGTGGGAAGTAAATACGCTTCAATGATAATATTGAATTCTAGTCGTCATACGAGAATATTTCCACGATTAGAGCCAACAACCAATCACAAGTTCCATATTCTCAACACCAAATATCTCAACAATTCAATATAGGAAATAACTTAAAAGTAACTAGTCAAAGAATAAGCAATCTATCTAAGGCATGGAAGGCATGGTAAAGGAAATGACATGGTACAATTGATAAGTGTGGATTTTAACCACTTATTAGTACTTTCTTGCTTTAGTTTTTAATCCGAAAATAGTGATTTTTCCTCCCAAATCTAATGAAAATGTGTGAATTCTAGGTGTGATGTAGAATGTAAGCTCAACAAGAAACCTAACTGAAAGAGGAGATATTCCAGCTCAGAACAATCAAAAGGAAAAGTACAAAGAACAGTATGGTCCGCTGAATTCCATCTGCAGCCAAAAAAGCAAATGCGGGCCACAGAAAATGGTATGCGGCAGCAAAAGAGAAACTGAAGCTTCACGGGTATCAGGCAGAAGTGCGGACTGCAGGCCAAAAAGTGTGGTTGAGCTTGATATTCGCAGTGATGAAGATTGAAAAATTAGAGAGGTTATAATTGAACAGGTATGAAGCCTTCTCAAAGTGCGGTCCGCAATCAAATTGTGCGGCCACAAAAGCTGAAGTGTGGTCGCAGAAGCTTATTCGCGGCCGCAGAATCCCTCCAACTGCAAAGCACTTGCAAGAGCAACAAAATAAAGTGCGGATCGCCGATGTAATTGTGCGGCCGCAGAACCCTCCGAAGGATATTTTTGTCAGCGAATATTTGAGCACTATAAATAGAGGTGGAACACTTTTTCAGGGCAACTTTTGTATTGTAGCAGGAGCTAGCGGTTATATTTAGCCATTTTGGGCAATTTGGAGCAACAATTAGAGAAGACCAGCCTTGTTTATGCTTTATACTTAGAATTAATAGTTGCAAATATTGATTCATGCCTATTTGACTTCATTCTTACTTGAGAAAGAGGGATTTAGTCTAGAAAAACTTGGCTAATAAGAAATTGAACTAGTTTAGTTTGATTAAAGGATTTGAAGTAGATATAGGTCATATTCAATTGTTTAGATTGCTACCTATTTGGTCTTGAGAAAGACAATTTGGGCATAATCACTCTTTAACTAAGAGGTATTGAGTGGGTACTTGAGCATTGAGAGTCATAACAAACCCCGATGTACTAAGAAAGCATAGATTTACTCTACCTATTAGGTTTACACGACGGTGAATGTTACAACCCTAGGCTATTCCCTATTTAACAAAAATATCAAAAATATTTCAATCATTATTTGCTCACTAGTTAGTTAAATCTCTTAGCAGTTAATTTAGATAATAGTTACCCACCTTTGTCTGAAAGATAAATTTGGTTATTTCGAGTTTCTTTTCTTGAGTGTTTACCTTAACACTACTTCAAACTCCCTGTGGATTCGATCCCGACTAGCATTGGGTATTATTATTGTAACTGCCGTTTTATAATCCTTAATGGGGTGTGAATTGGACGTGATCAATTTTTGGCACCGTTGCCAGGGAGTTTACAGTGTTAGCTCTATGCTTGAGTTTGTTTCTTGAAGTATCTTCTTTTACTTTCATAATTGTAATTTGTTGAAGTGATTGTAGGTTTCAAATGGCGAACAATGAACTTGGAAACTTGCCATTGGGAGAGGTCAATGGCGAAGAGGAATAACTTGATGAAATGCCTCAAGCTCCAAAAAAAAGTCATCTAGGACGTTGGTAACAAGATAATGTGCCTCCACCTCCCCCGCCTCCGACACCATCACAACCACAAGCGGCGCAACATCGAATTTTTTCTAATGAAGGTTATGCAAGTGCTATAGTCCCCCCCTCACATTAAGGCGGGAAACTTTCAAATTACCAATGTGATACTCATTTTGCTCAAGCAACGAGGTTATATCACCAGGGCAATACGTATTGGGGGAGCAAACAAATAAATATTTTGGAAGATGCTTTGCGGTTAAGGCTTTTTCCCTTCTCACTAAGGGGTAAGGCTTTGGATTAGTTGGAATGCTTGCCTAATCATTCTATCCATACTTGGGATGAATTGTGGGTGAAATGTATTTCAAAGTTCTTCTCTCCCGGGCACACGACTACTCTACGTGATGAAATATTGGCTTTCAAGCAAGAGCCCAATGAACCTTTGTATGAAATTTGGGAGGGATATCAGACAATGGTGAAGGAATGTCCGAACAATGATATGACTGAGAACATGATCCAATAAACTTTTTACTGTGGTATTAATACTACGAATCAATATGTGGTTAATCAATTGGCTGGAGGAAATTTTATGACAACATCTTATATGGAGGCATGTGAGATTCTTGATGAGATGACGAAAGCTTTTTTGGCTTGGAAATCTCGAGCTAATGTTCCCCAAGGTGATCCCAACATGATCCATCTTCATAAAAAGTTCATGACCATGGGCAAGCTATTGCCGAATTGATGAAAACCATGACTCAACTTGTTGAGGCTCAACTTCATCAAACCCAAGCTCCTAAAGAAGTTCATGCTATGAAGGGAGTAAATGTCTTGGCCAACAAGAAGAGGACTAAAGGTCCACAATTTCAATTGCACGTGAAGAATTATTCACAAGATGATGGTAGCTATGACCAAGATAATTTTTATCAAGAGCAAGAAGAAGAGGTACAATTTGTGAGCAATTACCAAGGGAAACAAAGAAACTTTCAAGGCTCCAATCAAAATCAATGACGTTCTCAAAATAACCATGGCAATTGGGATTCTAACAATTAAGGGAATTGGCATAACAATAATAATAACCAATAGAATTGGGGAGGCCACAATCAAGGAAATTGGGGAAATAATAATAATCATGCAAATCGAGGTTCAGGTTTTTAAAGGCCCCCAATGTACCAACAACCGAGCAACCCACCTCCCTATCCTTCCCACAGTTCAAGTTCTTCAAATACTGAAATGGGCCGTATTGAGAACCTGTTCAAGCAAATGATGGAAAAGAATGCGGGATTCGGATTCCCAACTTGCCTTATATACCACATCAATTTGTAATCTTGAAGTTCAAATAGGGAAAATCTCTCACGCTCTTAACACTCGTGCTAAGGGTGCATTACCAAGTGACACGGTAGTGAACTCAAAGGGTGGTAATAATACGAGGCATGTTATGACGGTTATCACAAGAAGTGAAAGAGGCGAGAATGCACCCACCTCAAATAAAAAGAACCTTGTAGATGATGACAAAGTGATCCAAGAGGAGGAAATCCCACCAAATGATGTTCAAATACATGATTACGTTCAGATTGATATTGATGATAGTGTGGAGGAGACCCAAGAAGAGGTGAACCTATCTAGGGAACACATTATTGACATACTAGAACTAGTAGTGCAAAAGACTAAGGCACAATTGCCAAAGCCTCCACCCCTTTATCCTCAAAGGCTTGCTAAGAAAAATGGTGAGAATAAATTCAAGAAGTTTATTCAAATGATGAAAGGTCTCTCTATCAATGTGCCATTGGTGGAAGCTTTGGAACAAATGCCCGGTTATGCAAATTTATGAAAGATCTTGTAACTAAGAAGAGGTCGATAAATTTTGAAACCATTAAGGTCACTCATCAAGTGAATGCAATTATTCACTCCATGGCTCCCAAATTAGAGGATCCCGGTGCTTTTATAATTCCTTGTACTATTGGAAGTGGCGATTTTGCTAAAGCTCTTTGTGATCTTTGGGCGAGTATCAATTTGATTCCCTACTCGGTATTTAAAACTTTGGGGATTGGGAAACCAATACCCACATCTATAAGGTTGCAAATGGTCGATTGTTCTATGAAGAGGCCATTGGAGTGATTGAGGATGTTTTGGTCCGAGTTGATAAATTTATCTTTCCAGCAGACTTTATGATTTTAGATTGTGAGGTTGAGTATGAAGTGCCTATCATTCTTGGGAGGCCTTTCCCTGCTACGGGTAAGGCCCTTTATGATATCGAAGCCGGAGAAATCACTTTTTGGGTTGGTGATAAACAAGTGGTATTCCATGTGTACAAGTCTATACGTCAACCAAATAGCAATGAAGTGTGCTCCTTGTGGACTTGGTGACTGATGTCATTATTGATGATACTAGTGCTACAATCAATGTTGGTGATAGGTTGGAAGCCATTTTGCTCAACTTTGATGATGATGAGATGGATAGTTTCATGGAATGTATGAATTCTTTGCAAGGAATGGGGTATTACAACTATGCACCCCAAAAGTTATCATTGGATCTTGAGAATAAGAAGAATCCTCCCACAAAGCCTTCAATTGAAGAGCCACCAACCTTGGAATTAAAACCATTGCCACCTCACCTTCGGTATGAATTTCTTGGCCCTTTTTCTACTTTACTGGTTATTCTTTCCTCTTGTTTGACTAACGTACAGGTTGACTCCATATTAGCGATGTTGCAAAAGAGGAAGAAATCTATTGGGTGGACTTTGGCGGATATTCGGGGTATAAGCCCCGCATTTTGCATGCATAAAATCAAATTGGATGATGGTTCCAAACCGTCCATTGGACATTAAAGAAGACTCAATGAAGTTGTCACGACCCAATTTTCCCTTCGTTGGGTATCGTGATTGTACCTAGTCTTAGGGACTAGATAAGCCTAACATTTACTGAATAACAACAATAATTAAATAACATCTAACAATTTTTGAAATGGAAATCTCTATAAAATATATAATTCCCAAAACCAGTAGTACAACTCATAAGCTCTACAGAGTTTGCTACAAATTTCGAAATACAATTGCTTGGAAATAGGTAAAACAGTGTGAATACAAAATAGGAAGGTGACTCTGAAGCCTGCGAACGCAGCAGTAGGTTTACCTTAAGTCTCCACAGCAAAAATTTGCACAGCTAGTTAATGATCAACTGACTTCGAAATACTTGGATCTGCACAAAACAAATGTGCAGAAGTGTAGTATGAGTACACCACGGCGATACCCAGCAAGTATCAAGACTAACCTCAGTGGAGTAGTGACGAGGAACAGTCAAGACACCTACTGGACTAAATAATCTGAACAAGTATAAGTATAGAAACAACAGAGTATGATATCTACATAAAGACTATGCGAAGTAGCAATTAATACGGTAAATTTCAGTAAGAAAGGGGTACAACAACTATCAGCGGAACACCATAATAATGACATAGAAGAACGAACGGAAACACAGCCTAAATTCGATAATCACAGATAAAGAAAGGACAGGTAACAACTCAACAAGACGACCACTTTCACACCAGGGTTTAGTCAATAAACTCCACGAGGTACCGAACCTCAGACTATTCATAACTCACGGGTCCCAATACCTGAACCCTAACACTTGACATCAAGTGCCCTCATTACACTTCATAACCACACTGACAACCCACGTGCCAAATAGAGCCATGCTCACATAGAAGGTAAGTAAACAAGGGTGTGCATCTATACTCGACAATATCAAGAAAACCTCTTAATCGGTAAGAGTACTCAACTACGTGTATGCTTGTGCAAGTGTCCTAACATAGTTCATGCCAGCTAGTAAGTATAGGAAAAGAAATGAACAACACATAGAATGTTTTCTCACAACTTTCCACAAGATAAAGCTCACACAGGTAAGTGTACCACTACACAAACATCAACAACAAGAATGCCCCCAGGCCATCACAAGTCATCACAAATCAATTCCTGACATAGCCCACCTTGTCTCGCCACACATGCATAATAATGTTCTCACCTTGTCTTGCCATATGCACAACCCACATATATATATCCTGCCTTGTCACGCCGCATGTGCAAATATCAATAGTAACAATAGCACGGTAGAAACCTCGTGCAACTCCATAACAACAACCGCACGGCAGAAACCTCATGCATCATAATAACAACCGCACGACAGAAACCTCGTGCATCACAACAAAAAGTACAACAACAACAACAATAACACTAATACAAGGGTACGACAAATAAATCAACTCAGAAATTCCAGAACTCGAAGGAACATAGGAACTAATTCACAAGGAGTAGCCACAATAGAGAATGTTATTCATAACAAGAATAGCTCAACAGGGAAGAAATAATAGGTAACAACGATCCTACAAGGTACAGTTCAACAATAAGGGAGCTAACATAAGTCGAATAATTCCAAATAAGGATAAGTCAACTAAGATATAGGATATCTAAACTTCTTTTAAGGTTGGGCCATTACTAAAGAGACACAACAAATTCAATTAAGGATAAGTAGTATAAAGATAATCATAGCCTCAATTAAGGATGAACAATTGCAGAAGAGATAATTATAACTTCAAATAAAGATAAGCGGTTAGGGAAAAGACAACATGGCAATAGAAGAGATAACAATTTCAGCTAAGGCACATATGAATCAAATGAACAACAAGAATGGATCATGAAGCAATTAATTCTAATTAAAGTAGGTAGAAGTGAAACTAGTAATTAAGAAACGCAATTATAAGTCAAACAACTGCATAATTAGTGAATACAAGGACCTAAGAACCCTAAAAGGCCAATTTTTCACAAATAAGTCCGAGCACGTACTCGTCACCTCGCGTACACGGACTACAATTAGCATAGAAGACTCAAACCCTAAGGGGTAGTTCCCCCATACGAAGTTAGGCAAGATACTTACCTTAAAGAAGACCGACCGATACTCTAAAATGAACTTTTCGGGTGAAATGACCTCAGGACGGCTCAAATCTAACTAAAATAACTTCAAAGCACAAATAAAACTCATAAGAAACTATTCCGGATCAAAATGCCTCAATCTTTGTCAAAATATAAAAATCGACCCAAAAGTCGACCCCCAGGCCCGCACCTCGGAACCCGACAAATTTCACAAAACCCAAATACCCATTCCGATACGAGTTCAACCATACTAAAATTATCAAATTCCGATACCATTTCGTCCCTCAAATCATGATTTTTCATTTTGAAAGTTTTCTTCAAAAATCCCCATTTTCCTCACTCAAAAACACTAATTAAATGATAGAAATAAAGATAAAATCATGGAATATAGTAAATTCTAGGTGAAGAACACTTACCCAATCGATTTTCTTGAAAAACCCACAAAGAAGCTCCCAAAACCGAAGTCTAAAACTCAAAATATGAAGAAAATGGCCAAACCCTCGACTTATATGATTCTGCCCAAGACTTCCGCATTTGCGCTCTCGCAGTTGCGAGAAATCGTTCGCACCTGCGAACTCAGCTAGCCAGGCCTGGACCGCATCTGAGGGCAATGGGCCACACCTGCGTGCCCGCTCCTACAGATAAATGCCCGCTTCTGCGGACTCTACCTCCAGCTCACTCTCCGCATCTGCGGAACTTCAAGCGCATCTACGGGCTCGCAGATGCAGAAATTTCCTCGCACCTGTGACCCCTGGCCATCTCCTCAATCCCGCTTCTGTGCTTGGCCTCTCGCACGTGCGTGTCCGCAACTGCGGCCACCCCACCGCAGGTGCGATTACACCAGAAGCTTGAAAGCTTCAGCAACTACACAAGTCCAAATTTTGATCCGTTAAGCATATGAAACTCACCCGAGGTTCCCGGGACCTCAACCAAACATACCAACCAATCCTATAACACCATACAAATTTAGTCGAGTCCTCAAATCACATCAAACATTGCTAAAAACACGAATGAACCTCCAATTTAACTTAATGAACTTGAAACTTCAAATTTCTACAACCGATGCCGAAACATATTAAACCATGTCAGATTGATCTCAAATTTTGCAAATAAGTCATATTCAACATTACAAACCTACTCCAACTTTCGGAATCAGAATCCGATCCCGATATCAAAAAATTCACTTCCGGTCAAAATCTCAAAAAATTCGACTTTCGCCATTTCAAGCCTAAATCAGCTACAGACCTCAAATTCACAATCCGGACATGCTCCTAAGTCCAAAATCACCATGTGAAGCTGTTGCAATCATCCAAAATCCATTCCTGATCCATTTACACAAAAGTCAAATTACAGTATACTCTTACCGCTTAAGGTTCCAAAACTTGCATCCTTCTTTTGATTTGACTCTGAATCATTCGGTAACTGAATTCAACCACTCATGCAAGTAAGTACACATAATATGAAGCTACTCAGGATCTTATGCTGCCGAATGAGACATAAGTTCTCAAAACGACAGGTCGGGTCATTACAAAAGTTATGCAAAAGGTGGTCAAAAAGGAGATTATCAATTGGATGGATGCCGGGGTGGTCTACCCTATTTTCGATAGTTCTTGGACTTATCCGGTCCAATGTGTCCCAAAGAAAGGGGGCATGACAGTTGTTACCAATGATAAGAATGAGTTTATTCCTAAAGAACGGTCACTGGTTGGAGAGTTTTTATGGATTATCATAAGTTCAACAAAGTCACAAGGAAGGATCACTTTCCTCTACCTTTCATGGATCAAATGCTTGATAGGTTGGACTGCCGTGATTTCTATTATTTTCTTGATGATTACTCGAGTTACAACCAAATTCTTATTGCTCCAGAAGATCAAGATAAAACCATACATGTTCGTATGGTACTTTTGCTTTCAAACGGATGCCTTTTGGATTGTGCAATGCGCCGATGACTTTTCAATAGTGTATGATGTCTATCTTTACGGACATGGTGGAAGACTACCTTGAGGTCTTCATGTATGACTTTTTTTGGTTGGAGATTCTTTTGATGATTGTCTTGCTAATTTGGACAAAGTGTTGGCTAGATGTGAGGAAACAAATTTGATACTCAATTGGGAGAAATGTCATTTCATGGTTAAGAAAGGCATTATCCTTGGCCATAAGATTTCAAAGAATGGTATTGAATTGGATAAGGCAAAAATTGAGGTTATTTCTAAGCTTCCACCACTACCTCGTTAAAGAGTGTGCAGAGTTTCTTGGGCCATGTGGGATTCTACCATCGATTTATCAAAGATTTCTCTAAAGTGGTGAATCCTTTATGCAAACTCCTTGAAAATGATGCCAAGTTCCATTTCAATGATGATTGTATGAGAGCTTTTGAATAATTGAAGATCAAGTTGACAACTAATCCTATCATTACATCTCCAAATTGGAGTTTGTCGTTCGTGCTCATGTGTGATGCAAGTAATATGGCAGTTGGGGCTGTCTTGGGGCAACATATCAATAAAGTTTTTCATCTGTTCTACTATGATAGTAAGAACACGAATAGTGCTCAAGTCAATTATACCGTTACTGAGAAGTATCTCCTTGCTATTGTATTTGCTCTTGAGAAGTTCTGCCAATACTTGATGGGTGCCAAAGTTATTGTCTGCACATATCATGCGGTGCTTCACTATCTTGTGAGTAAAAATGAATCTAAAGCTCGATTGATGAGATGAGTGCTTTTGTTGCAAGAGTTTGGTATTGACATCCAAGATAAGAAGGGAAGTGAAAATCAAGTGGCAAACCACTTGTCTCGTTTGGAGGAGTATGGGAGGCCACATGATGGTCTTGAAATCAATGACTCTTTCTCCGATGAGCAACTTTTGGCAATCAATGACTTTTTCCGCGATGAGCAACTTTTGGCACTTTCAATGAAAGAGGTACCATGGTTTGCAGATTTGGAAAATTTTCTTGTGAGTGGTATCATTCCGGATGGGTTCTCTTCAAACCAAAAAAAGAAGCTCAAGAGAGATTGTCAAGAATACTATTGGGATGAACCATACCTTTTTCGAATTTTCACGGATGGGGAGATTAGAAGGTGTGTGCCGGAGGAAGAGCAGGGTGATATTCTTGGGGCTTGTCATTCTTCGCCATATGGTAGTCATCATACTGGATCAAGAATGGCGGCTAAAGTCCTAAGTTGTGATTTCTATTAGCCTGTACTTTACAAATATGAAAATGATTTGGTGAAAAGATGTGATGAATGTCAACGGGCCGGAGGAATTTCAAAGAAATATGAGATGCCCCTTACAACCATCTTGGAGATTGATATCTTTGATGTTTGGGGTATTGACTTTATGGGACCTTTTATGAGTTCTTATAGAAACACCTACATTTTGGTCGTGGTAAATTATGTGTCTAAATAGGTTGAAGCCGTTGCTTTACCCAATAATGAAGCTAGAAGTGTGGTGGCTTTCTTGAAGAGGAATATTTTTACAAGGTTTGGGACTCCGCGAGCAATCATAAGTGATGGAGGGTCACATATTTGCAATAAAGCTTTTGAAACTTTACTTGGCAAATATGGTGTCACTCACAAAGTGACAACTCCCTATCATCCACAAGCTAGTGGCCAAGTGAAAGTCTATAACCGGGAGATAAAGGATATTTTGTCCAAGATGGTGAATACAAATCGGACGGATTGGTCTAAAAAGCTTGATGATGCTCTATGGGCATATAGAGCGGCTTACAAAATACTATCGGAATGTCTCCATACCAATTGGTGTTCGGAAAAGCCAATAATCTTCCAGTGGAACTAGAGCAAAATGCAATATGGGCCTGAAAGAAATTGAATCTTGATTGGAATGTAGCCGCTAACTTGCGAGTTACACACTTGAATGAATTAGATGAGTTCCGGTACCATGCATATGAAAATTCGTCCTTGTACAAAGAGAAGATGAAATATCTTCATGATAAGTATATGTGGAACAAAGAGTTCAAGGCCGGTGATCTAGTGTTGTTGTTCAACTCAAGGTTGAGAATGTTTCCCAGGAAGCTCAAGTCAAAGTGAAGTGGTTCATTTGAAATTGTCGGTGTGACCCCCTTTGGTGCTTTGGACTTGAAGAAGAAAAACAATAAAATATTTCGAGTCAATGGTCATCGGGTGAAGTATTATTTGGGGAAAGTTGGTGAGAGCTACGTGGTGGCAATTCTTTACTTCATTTTAGGATGATATGACATTGCGTCGTGCCACGATGTTAAATAAGGCACTTCTTAGGAGGCAACCCAAGTTCTTTTCCTTTTTCTCTTTTAGTTAGATATTGTTTTTAAGTTGATTTGAAGTGTGCTACAGGGATCAGTGTTAGATATTGAAATGATAGCTGAAGTTATGTCACACAGGGCAAAATGCGGACCATACTTTTTCAAGTGTGGCCACAGAAGAAGGAATGCTGACCGTAGAATATTTTGCGCGGCCGCAGATTTCATCTGCGTATCGCAATTGCAAGGATCGGTTCAGGTATTAAATTGAAGGTCCTCTGAACTTTTCTCCCAATAGTGCAGAATGAGTTTGTGGACCATCATAAATTATGCGGTCGCAAAAGAGCATTATCATAGAAGTAGCTGGAACTAAGTTAACAGAAGTGTGGTCGCACTTGAAAAAGTGCGGACCGCACAACTGCACGCTTCCCTTCTGCCCAGGTAACAAAGTGCGGATCGCACTTGGAATTGTGCGGCCTCACTCGCCCTCTTTCACCCTCACTATTCTCTGAGTATAAATACAATAGTAACCCCACCTTTTACACTTTTCACCATTTCCACTCTTACATTGTTGCTCTAAAAGGTTCCCTGCTTGCACTTTGTGATCACAAACAGCATATCACACTTTTATTGATCTTACCACACTAGCACACTCTAGTATGCATCATTTCAAATCTTTTTGTTTTTATTTTTTGAATTTATTTTGGCTTTTTAACTTCCTTTTTGGCCATCTGTTATTGCATCCTTTTAATATGTCTATGTGGGGTAGTTTAACATTGGGTATTTGTCAAAGCATGCTTAGATAGGGTTGGGTTGTTGAATATCATGTCCTTACCATGTTACTTAGTAGGATAGAACACATAATTGCATGACCTACGTAAAAAGACTATGGCCCTCATTGTGCGGACCACACTTGAAATTGTGTGATCCGCAAACCTCTGATTTGATAACTTGAAGGCTAGTTGATTGTGGCCGCAAATGGAGGTTCGCACTGACAATCAGAGAACTTCTTCTCTGAGGTCCTGAGTACTTTTACCCCCAAGTGCAGACCGCAAAAGTAATTGTGCGGACTGCAGTTGAATTTTTGCGGCTGCAGATGGAGTACGCACTCTCCATCAGTGACTTCTCTCTAAGGACTTGGCACAACTATGCTGAAGTGCGGACAGAACTTGAAATTATGCAGACCGTACTTCCTCTTTACGGACCGCACTCCAAATTGTGCGGACCGCACTTGTACCCTACCTACTGCATGCTGCAAACTTGAAACTCCACTGCTTCTATGGTGTCCTCCAATGACTAACATGACTCTTAACTGTTTTGCAACATGTATATCAATTAACAACTCTAAAGGAAAGGGAGAACCAGGGAAAGGTAGAGGCAGAGGCTTATGCCCCATCTAGGGAGGACTCGGAAGGGAATTTTGTGTCTCTACCTAAAAAGAACACCGAGGAACAATCTAGGCCACAGGGGCAGTCTAAGCCCCAAGTTGTGCACTCCACATCTCATAGTACCTCCCAAGGCTTAGCTAGTACCAGTCATGAGTCCAATGAAAATGCTCAAGACTTAGATTTTGATGATGCCCCATATGACGGAAGAGGGGGATCAAGTGCAAAGGTAGGCATGGCAAGAACTAAGAACAAGGTTGTCTGGGAAGACCGACTTTTGAGCCTACAAGCTTACACAGACTTTCAGATGTGGTGGAAAGAAGGATCATTGACCCACAAAAGGCAATTCCTCCTCAATGACTTAGATAAATACAATCTCGATGTCTTGGAGCAGTTTATAAAGAGAAAGGGGTGGATGCAGTTTACAGAGAAGCTTGTGGGTGTGAAGGAATACCTTGTCCGAGAATTCTACGCCAACACAGCGCACATTGTTAAAAGGACAAAGGTTACAAAAGTGTGCAACCTTAAAGTCAAATTTGATCAACACACTCCGAATGCATACCTTATATTTGAGGATATGGATCCAAAGGAGTATTTGGCTAAGTTGGCAGAGAAAGAGGAGGCCAAACCATGGCTCGTAGAGAATCTTGCACCTGGGCCTACTCCCCCTTGGATAGGTGTCGGAGTGCCAATCCTCCATAACACTCTAAGTTTTGAGGCAAAAGGATGGCAGACCTTTGAATTCAACAGACTTAACCCACGCCTGAATGAGAACAATTTGCCTATGCCAAGAGCAGTTCTGGTAGCTTCTATCATGGTCGTGTACCCAATCAATGTGGATGTTCTGATGTCGGCCAATATCTCTCTTATGGCATAACATGATGACACATCCTACCCATACCCCTACCTCAGCATCATCACTGAGTATTTGACTAACGCCAAGGTGGAGTCTAGGCCATTTGACACGAAGGTCAAGCCCACTGGTCCTTTTGAGTGGTATAAGTTGCAAGACCTGAGGAACCTAAAGAAGAGCATTCAGCCTTCTACTTCCGCTGGACAGTCTGATGAGCCGGTAGTTGTAGCCCCTGGTCCCTCTTAGATCCCTTCCACTTCAGCTGAGCCTTCCACCAGTGCCAGAGCTGCCATTCCTAAGCCATCATCCCCAGTCCCTGCTCCAATGCCTACACCAGCTCCGAGACCGTTTCCTTTTCCTACATGCCTATTGTCTGCCTTGCGGGTCTCTCATACATTAGTGAGCCTTAACAATTGGATGCAGACAACTACTTCAAAGCTGTCCAGAATTTCTAGTACAATTATAGGGCAGATATCTTTACCGACACAGCTGGATCCTTCTCACATTGATAAGAAGCTCACCAAAGCCTTGGACAACCAAAAGGTGATCATGAATATACTGGTACAGCATGGTGCAGTGATTGAAAGATTTACCAAACATGTGAAAAAGATTAGAAAGACACAGGCTAGCAAGAAGTCGATTGATGCACTTTGAGCTGAGGTGACGAGGATAACTGAGACCGGTGACTTGCCATTTGATATGCTACTAGACCCCACCCAGCCTCACCCAGATTCGCCTTCTCATGAGGATCCAGTTGCTCAGACTGAGAAGCCTTGCCTTGCATCCAATACTGTTGATGCGGTGCATGATATGTTCAGCTCTCAGGCAGCTCCCGCACAGGATGATGACATGATTCACTTAGCTGATCCGGCTGGGACTGATGCTGCTGGTGACATTGTGATGATAGAGTATCCTTAGGGAGTTTTTCATCCTCTCTGCTCTTTGAACTTATTTTGCTAAGCATTTGAACAATGCTTCTTTTTATTTTGGTGGGTAGGGGTGGAGAATTCTATATTTGATGCTTGACATATTTGATGACATTGGGATGTAATAATTGGATGATTTAATTTTACTTATCTTTAGTGGTTTGTTACATTTAGTAGTATCTTTAGTTTTGATTGTTTTGTCATTTAATTTTTATGTTTTTCTTTCATTTGTTGATAATAAGCCTTTGGTTTTCTTAATGCCACAGTTCTTTATAAAGGTGGTTTCTTGTATGAACCGGGTGACTCTTCCCGAGGATGGATAGCGTGACAATTTTCTTAAGGGAATGAGTTTGTTTCATGTTTAGGTAATAGTCGTAGTACGTAGTAATGAATAAAAGCCCTAATTTAGTTAGTATATAAAAAAGAGTTATTTATACTTTATGTGTCACCAACATACTTAACTGCATGCTTATGGTTTGAGACAAGGTTTTTGGAAGAAGAAGCTCTAGTAAAAGTGACTTTGAGGCTCTTGAGTTGTCTTTGATAATCATTAGGTGGTTGAGTGGACCATACTGATCTTTAACTTGACTGTGATTGTTGTGGGTTTTAGACTCTATCCTCTTTT